>NC_137454.1:80985803-81585803 GCF_964235325.1 Thermobia domestica | reverse complement strand
GGTTTCCATTTTACAAGAACTCGTAGCTGTCATTTAAAAAAAAAAGAAAGAAAGAAAGAAAGAAAGAAAAAAGAAAGAAAATCTTGCAACCCGATCTTTCTATTTACTCTTTAGACATTACAACTTTCTGAAAGCAAAAAAGATATTTTCATCCATGCAGCACTGCACTCTAGTGGACAAATAGTGAACCTCCTCATTACAGGGTTCTGCCTGGATGACAGATGGTTTTACCTGAATGACCTGAATGAAGTCTATTTTCTTCACGTTTATATGGCTTTCAGATATTCCTAATTTTTTAATTAGGAGTTCAAGTACGGAATTACACATCTCCAACATAAGCAAATCCTTATATTTGATCTTCTTCTAAACAAAGAATCGCAAAATTTGAAATATTAAAGAAATTGCCCTTCATTCCCTCTTCAACATATTCATTCCCCCTTCATTCACACTACTTCATCTACATCGCCTGACATATAATATACAACAGGCTCACTTCAGAAATCAGATGCATCTACCGTAATATGTGCCTTATCTCCCCTTCCCAGATTGAGCCTCTAATCTGCCCGCCTCCCAATGTTGAAGACAACTCTGCTCCCCTGATCCTCCACAGCATTGTTTTTCACCTTCATAAATATTTTGAATACCCCTATATACCGGGTGATTCAATAAGAACGTGCCAAGCCTATTTCGCAGCTAATACTACACGTATAGCCTTCAAACAAAAAATTGCATTACCAAATCGTATGTGTAGAATGCAATAAAAATAGTAGCGAGACAAGTGGCGTCTCGTGAATGCCTCCAGCGGGGGGCAACTTCAAAATTTGAAATAGAAAGTGGTATAACTGTTGGAATCGTTCGAAAGGACATTAAATGTCATACAACTTTTAGAGGACAAACTTTGTCATATACTTTCCCATTTAGCCGCTAGAAGCGTTGTTGCAGACTTGTATCTGACTACCCGTAGCAGGCCTTTATCTCAGCTAATAATGCACATAGAGTCGTCAAACAAACGATTGAACTACCAAATCGTATGTGTAGAATGCAATAAAAATAGTAGCAACACCAGTGGCGTATCGTGAATATCTTCAACGGGGGTCATCTGCAAAATTTGACATGGAAACAGGGGTTGGATGTGCCTCCATTGAAACAAGCGCACAATGGGAGAAACGTCGAGAGGAAACACCCTCGCATCATCTGACTTTCACCTAGTAATGCGACCTTGTTGCTGCCAACGAGGAAGAAATATGTCAAGTTGTTTCCTTGGCATATTGTGCGTATTCATGTTGTGTAACCAAAACTAGAGTCAAAATATCGTTAAGTCTTAATTGTTTCGTTTTTCATTTGTTTGGTTTTGTTTTTGCTTATCAATCTCTTATCTGTGGTTGTCCCTGACCTTCCCTTCCCTTTCCTTCTTTTCTCCCTTTTTCATTTATTTATGAAATAAAGGATACGAAAATATAAAAAAAATAAACATCCCAATGATGATACCTCGCCGGTTTTGTATGCCCAAGGCACCGGCTGAGAGTTACTCGGCTGAGCAAATATAATAATAATAATAATAATAATAATAATAATAATAATAATAATAATAATAATAATAATAATAATAATAATAATAATAATAATAATAATAATAATAATAATTCATGTAGTATTTACATTTGATTTTCATTTAGCATCCCGTTTCAGCAGCGAGGCTATGCACACTTTATTGTAATATTAACAACAATAGACAACAAATAGGTTTGACAAGCTTACCCGTTTATTGGTTTTAGGCGTTATTTTTTTTTTTTTCTAAAAGATGGGTTGTCATTTCACAAGAATCTTATAGCTATCATTAAAAAATATTGTAATCCAATCTTTCTATATACTGTTTACACATTACAACTAAACTTTCTGAAAACAAGAAGGATATCTCCACCTGTAGCACTGCACTATAGTGGAAAAATAGTTAACCTCCTCATTAAAAACGTATATTTTGGCGCACTTTCTCTCCCCGTCCAAAAGAATCCGTTGTTTCGGAAGCGGCGAAACTGTTTTTTGCTTTATGTCAGCGGGAGGGTGATAGCAGGTAGCAAGCAAGACGACCCAGAAAGTTGCACATGGTTTTACTCCTGCGAAATGGAAAAAAAAAAAAATATATATATATATATATATATATATATATATATATATATATATATATATATATATATATATATATATATATATATATATATTATATGTCCTTTTCAAGACCATGTTTACATGGAGAAATATGATAGGATTTTAAGATTTCTTTTTGTAAATGACAGCTACAACATTCTTGTCAGGTGACAACCAAGCTAAACACACAGCAATAAAAGACGTTCTGCTGGGAATTCAATAATGCTTAAAACCAATAAACAGTTAAGCTTGTCACTGAAAGTAACCTCTCCACTAAATCTAATAAGGTGTTGGTTGTGTGTATTGCTTTCAATGTGTATGGTCGACGAGTATATGAACAGATTCCCTTGATATTTCAACATTGCATTCAGCCCAGATGGATTCATTTAGTCATGGGTATCCTCTGTTTTCGTCATGTGGTGGAATCCTTTTCCTTCTGGAAAACTTGCAAGAAATTTACAGCGAGTGAGCTCAGATTCACCTTGTAAAACGTAATAGAAGATTAAGAAAAGCATATAACAGAATAAGTCTTTTTTGCCCCTCTGCTTGCTGGTCAACATCAATTAGGAGGTGAGATAGTTGTCTCTAAATACACAACAGGGTCGTTTTAGATCTTTTACTACCTAGAGAAATGGAACAGTATGGATGTTTTTTTTTTTTTTTTTTTTTTGTTAGAACTGACTATCTTTTCTGCATCTGTTGTTACAGGTGGAAGACAGGAAAGAATAAAGTATCATGTTATAGGTAACTGAAATTTCAACATTGAAATTATACCGTGCGAATGTCAAACTAAGATTCATATGTATTACAGTAGGCCTATATTACAATATTTTAACCATACAGTATACACTCATCATCAGTTGAATTAGGGAAAGCAGGACAATTGCAGAAACCACCTTGCAGAGGCTCCACCTGTGCATATGAATGAAGCGCATCGAGCGTGTACTGCTGTCGTGTGTTTCCTGTCTCGGTATCAATGTCAGTGCAGTGTATGATGGGCAAGATGAAGGAGATGAGTGCATCTGATCGTGGTCAAATTGAAGTGGCCAGACGACTGGATGGCTCGATTTCAGAAGTGGCTGCGGCACTCGGATTTTCAAAGGCAACTGTGACAATGGTGTATCGTGAGTACTTGGCTTCCGGTAAAATCGCACCCGCGCAGGCAAACTGCCGTGATTAGGGGTGTGTCGATGACGTGGTTAGGGGTAGGCGCTAATTGGTCCGCATCGTAACAGCCGATGGATGGGCCACAGTGCGTCAAATCCCGGAGAGGTTCAATGCAAGACAACAACGCCGTGTTAGCAACCACACAATCCATAACCTACTCGTCACGAGGTGGCTCACGCGAGTAGACTTTCTAACCACACAACACAGGAAACAACGTCTGGCATGGGCAAAGGAACACAGCCACTGGACTATGGATATATGGAAAAAAGCTTCCTGGATAGATGAGTCATGTTTCACATTGGTACATGCTGATGGACAGGTCCGGGTGCGTCGTCAACCGCACTAAGAAATGGATCCATCGTGCCATCAAAGGACTGTGCAGGCCGGTGGTGGTGGTATTCTCATCTGGGGCATATTTACTCGGACTGAAATGGGTACTGTAACACGTGTGAAAAGGTCCATCACAAATGAATGCTATCACGATCTTCTGGACGACCATGTCCTGTCATTCACTCGGTTGAACATCCGGATGGTAACCTCATCTTTCAGCAGGACAATGTATCGGCCCACCGCTCCAGGATGGCAACAGGCTGGTTTGATGTGCACTCCTGTGATCTGGCAACACTTCTCTGGCCATCACGGTCACCTGACCTCAATCCCATCGAACACATCTGGGATGCCATGGAACGGGGCTGTGAGCTGTGAACCTTCTTCTGACAAACCTGCGGGCTCTGTGGGTGACTTTGCAGCAGATATGGATTGAGATGCCAAAACAACTCTTCAGATGCCTCATGGTGTCCATACTGCGACGGGTAGCTACCGTTATCAGAGCGAAAGCTGATGTTGCACAGTGTTATGTAGGTGTCTCTAATTCAACTGGTGATCAGTGTATTGTTTATTTATTTATTTATTTATTTATTTATTTATTTATTTATTTAAGAAGAAGAACACAACAGGTTATTCTACCCAATTACAGTGTTCATACCAGTGTTACATAGAATATCTATAATATATTTGCGAAATCTATTCTGACCCATACTATGTATATCCAGAACATTTTTACATTTACTCAGTTTGTTGTAGACTGCACCCATCCTCCACGTTGGTGACTGTTTTGTTGCATTTGTTCGAGATTTCTTACAATAAAAGAAATTTCCATTGCCCACACGTATGTTTCCATTGGGTACCCTGAGATGAAAGGCAGAGACCAAATCCTTACTATTTAATTTGTTATTTAATATTTTGTACAAGAATATCATGTCATTTAACACTCTTCTGTGATTGAGAGACATTGTGTTAAAATTTTCATTAAGAGAAGTACTATTTTCATATGTGGGGAAGATGCCTGTTCTCTTGTACACCAGAAACCGCAGAAATTTATTTTGAACTCTTTCTATTCTAATAGAGTGTTTCTTCGTGTGGGGGTTCCATATAATAGACGCATATTCTAATTTTGATCTAACAAATGAAAAATATAATTTCAGTAAAACATTCGACTTATTAAATTCCCTTCCCATTCTCAAAATGAATCCAAGATTTTTGTTTGCGTCATTTACAATTTGATTTATATGATGCTCAAACGATAGTTTGTTATCATATATTACACCCAAATCTTTGATAGTTTGTTCCCCCTTTAACTCTTTACCATCTATCTTATATTGAAATTTAACAACATTCCGTTTCTTAGTGAAGGACACGGTTTTGCATTTATCTGAATTTATGTTTAACAAGTTGCTCTTGCACCATTCTTTTACTCTGTCTAGATCCTCCTGCAAACTGACACAGTCCTGTGCTGTTGTAATTCTCCTATATAATTTTAGATCGTCTGCATAGAGTAGTTTATGTGATGTTTTAATACAATTAGGAAGGTCATTAATGAATATTATAAAAAGTAACGGCCCTAAATTAGATCCTTGTGGGACTCCAGAAAATTGAATATATTCAAATGATCTACAGGATTTATAAACCACATATTGTTTTCTGTTCATCAAATATGACTTCATAAGAGCAATTAACTGATCAGAAAAGTTGAGAAATTTAAGTTTATTCACTAACAACGTGTGGTTTACCTTATCAAATGCTTTCGCAATATCTGTATAAACTACATCTATTTGATTATTTCTCTCCAATGTTTCAACTAGATGGTCAGTGAAGACAGCGAGATTTGTTACGGTGGATCTGCCAGGAACGAATCCATGCTGATAATCCGATATTACTGGTTTAATGTGATTTTCAATGCGCTTATAAATTATGCTTACAAATATCTTTGCAAATGAGTTTGGAATACAAACCGGCCTATAATTTTGAATTTCTTTACTGTCATTACTTTTAGGAATAGGGCAAACTTTGGTAAGTTTCCATTTTGCTGGAAACGTGCTGGTTTGGAGTATTAGGTTAAATAGCATGTGTAAAGGTAATAAGAAACTCTCTTCACAACCTTTTATTACATATGATGGTACATCATCGATACCTATCGAACACTTTGATTTTAGTTTTCTGATTGCCATTCGAATCTCGTCCACTTCTATTACCGCTATTTGCAACATATCAATTTTTTCATACATTTCAACTAATGTCGAATCATCTCTTTCAACTAGCAGTGGTGCTCCATCTGTATACACTGATTTAAAGTAGGTTGCAAATGCGTTTACTATATCTTTATCACATGCTAACTCTTTACCCTCATAACACAATACATTACCATTTAAATGCTTTGTTTTACTCTTAATAAAGTTCCAAAACGTAGATGGGTCCTCTTGTATTAAATATTCCGCTCCCTTAACGAAGTTTGTATATGCGACTTGTATATCTTTCTTAATCATTTTTCGAAGTTTATTAAATTCGCGTTTATGTAAATCTATATTTGACTTTCCGAGTCTTATCGCTTTGCGGTGACGTGCTTTCATTTTAATTTTATTTATTATGTCTAGCGTGAACCAGCTAGGATAGTTTCCCGTGCTCTGTTTCTTTTTCGGAATGCATTTGTCAAATATATTATATAAGGTGGAATAAAACTTTTCAACAGCGCAATCAACGTCAGTATGGTCACCCAGTACCTCCCACTCTACCTTTTCCAATTCGTGATATAGTTGATTGTAGTTTGCCTTACTGAAATTATAACCCATTACTTTAATTTGACTTTTTATCTTTACCTTATTGTTCTGTTTGATTTTAATTAATAGCGCAGGGTGGTGTTTGTCCTCTTTAAGTACGGGGGGTTCTTCTCTCTCAACCACTACATTATCTAAATTTGTTAATACCAAATCTAGTGTTCTACCTAAACTATTCTGAACATCATTGAATGATTTCAAGTCGTATAATGACATGAAGTTATGTACAAATTTGTACTGCCCCGGGGCGCTCATGAAATCGAAACCCGTACCTTTAATGTCTGGTAAATTAAAGTCACCAAGTACAAGAAGGGTGCAGCCTGGTTGACACTTCGATTCAATGTACTGAAATATTTCATCATATTTACAAATGACAGAATTTGGTGGAAAATACACCACACATATATACATTGTTACCCTCTCCCCACTTACTTTCACCAAAAGACAGTCTACGCCATTATTTAGGCCATCATTATATATCAAGCACACTTTATATTTATTTCTTAGTATTGCAAGCATTACCCCTCCCCCCCTACTCTTGCCGGTTTTTCTGTCACTACGGATTAGTGAATATCTGGCATCAAAGAGTTCTGAGTCAAAGATACCCTCATGCAACCACGTCTCTGTTATTGCCAAGAAATCGTAGTTCGTTGACAGCACACTACAATAGAAGGATTCAGTTTTGCTTCTAGCCCCCCTCACATTCTGATAATACACACTTAGGAATAAAAACTAATAAGTAGATTAGATAATAATTACTATTGCACTAGAAGAACTTGGATTACTATCTACAGGATGTCTAATAAGTCACTCACTATTTTTAAATCAGTGTAATTTCCTTATTTATGAATGGATGTTTATGGAACTATGCAGTTAACAAGAACACTATTTGAGGTTTTGTTTAATATCTTTCCTTTACAGCTTGAGTTGAAATGCCGCCTGCGTTAAAGATGGAAGAGTGAACCAGAGTATTAGCATAATATGAGGTCTAGTGATATATTGTTCGAATGCAAAGTTGGTGGAGGGCTGAACGAGGAATCCACGCAATAGTGGATGCAAAAACAATTTAAAATTACAATCAAAAATTAACAACAGACAATACCACTGATGCAAGATGTTCAGGGACACCATCCAGTTCGGGAACGACAGAGTTAATGACATGTTTGTGAGAGACTCAAAGAAATCAATGTGTCAAGAAGTTAGTAAAAATCGACTCACACGTTATACAGTTACAACCATTCTCAAGAAAGATATTTCTTTTAAGCCATTAAGAAAACACATTACATATACAGCAATTGTTTCTTGATGACTGTGACAGACGCATGGAGTTTGCAAAAATTTTCTTGAATTGATATGATGACTAGCCCAAACTATTTGACATCATTTTGTGCAGTGATGAGTCAGGTTTCAAGTTGCTGGAATTGTAAACAAACACAACATTCATTTCTGGGAGCATGATAATGTAAACATTTGTGTTGAAAAAACACAAGCGCATCCCAAGGTACCGTTGGGATCTGATTTGAATTTGACGTCATCCTGCACTTGTTGGCCCTTTCTTTATGCGAAACAAGGCACAAATCACAACTTCTATTTTTGTATAATGGTGCGCCCGCACATTGTGACATTGGAGTTGCAAATAGTTGCATCATAAATTTCCAGGTCATTAAGTAGGAGCCATGGTGCACATGAATGGCCGGCTCGCAGCTAAGATTTAACACCCCTACGATTTATTTCCCTGTGGAACTGGGCCAAGGAGGAGATTTAAAAGAATTAAACCGTGCAATTTGGATGAACCAACAACAGCTGACATGGCCAACAATGTTCCAGAAAACATTTTGCAAGTGACAGGGTGGATACTCCAATTTGTTTAAGAAAACGTTTTGAAAATGCTGGTGTTCATTTTGAGTTGTGACAAAACATGAAATAAACCCTCAAATGATATTCTCTCTCGAAAAAAAAAAAATACTTGTTTTAAAAGTCCTTTCATAAATTGTAACTTGGCCATCTGTCTTTAAGTTTGCCAGGGTTTCCCACGAGACGAGACAAAGTTATTCCCAGAGAAGTAGGTACAATTTCCGAGACAATTTATCTCTTTCAAAACACCTTTTCGAGACAAGATAGCCTCTACTATTGTCTCGTTTACCCTAAAATAAAACAACCTTTGCCAATATTGGTAGTTTCTTAATGTACTAAAATTTCTCTAATGAAAATTTCTAGCAAGCATAAAATTCTTCAAAGTAATTTTTTGAGGGGGGGGGGGTATTCGTTCTTGTTCACTTTGTCATTCGCGCCTATGATATCGATTTGAAGTGTGTTTTTTTTTCTAACAAGGAACGAATCGGTAATACCTACTATTCTACTTATATTATGCCTATTTTAATGACAACTGATGCATTTCTGATATGAATTATTCTTTCGTATTTTCGAAACGAAGGCTCTAAGAAAAGGAAAACTATAATCTTTTAAAAACAAGCAAGTAAATTTTGATCAATTGTGTCATAACTAAGGCACGGATTTTTAAGTAAAAACATATTTTCGCCCAAAACAAAGTTTATTATCTCAATTAAGAGTCTGCGAGTGTAAATTACAAATTTTATTTCACATAAAAATACATATTTTCTGAAAAAAAAAGTTATGTAAATAAATATTTTGGGCATTTTTGTTATAAATACAAATTTTTAATCATTTTCCGCTATTTTATTCTAAATTTCACGAATTTTTCTTTCGCTTGAAAGAAATTAACTAACATAGGGAAAAGAACAGGTTTCATAAATCTATCCATCGTATTTACAAGTAATTTCCCACCTGTAGAAACAGCGTCGTCATGAATTCTGCTCATCAGCGCTGGGGTAACTTGTGCCAAACAAAGAGCTTCTAAAGGAGCGCTTTGTACTTTGAAGCCTAAGGGGAGGACAAGTGACCGTAGGTGAACAGGAAGAAATCGTAGACACAGCGCTGCTAGCCTTTAAAGGTCTTTCAGTTACGAATCACGTGATAATCGCCAGGCTGTTCGATGAATCTTTGCACATTTTGTGGTCGAATGATGTGAAATACGACAATGTTTTGCTTTTTCTGATTGATGGTGCTCCTTATATGAGGAAAGCTGGTAAAGTTCTTTCCGTATGGCATGCACGTAGCCAGGATTTCGTAAAGGGGAGGGGGGTCCGTGACATGAAGTACTGTAGTCATCACACCGGGGGTTCGATTATTCTAAACTATTTTACTGGAACACATATTGGTTCGTTTAGCCAGGATTTCATAATGTGGGAAGAAGGGGGGTAACATGAAATACTAAAATACCAGGAGCTCCACCAATCGAAACTACTTTACTGGGAACATATCGGTTTGTTAGGACAATAAAATGAGCATATCTTAGTAAGTATTTTAATAACAAACTGAAGAAATCTCGAGTAAAAAGGAATAAAAAAAAAGTATTGGAAAAGATTTTACAATATTTACGTTCCTTCCTCTGTTCATTCAAATATAACAATTTTCCTTTCATTATTTCAACTATAATAAAAAGCACATATTCAATGTCTTGCAAACTATTTTACAATATCTGCGTTCCCTTCTTTGCCGAATCAAATGTTAACAGAACTTTCTTTCCACATAACATTTTTGTTTTCATTATTCCGTCAACAACTGTCTGCCTGCTGCAAATGACAGGTCAAAGGAGCAGTAGAAAACTGTTTCTGAAATGACATGTTTGATACTGTAGAGAATCAATGACGAAAAATTATGATTAAAAAATGTCTACACTGTTACTGAATGGCACTATGCTTTCGAAAGCTTGAAATTTCCCTGAGTAGTAGCAGAAATTCTGAAAATTCCGCAACTTTTCTAGAAATTTGAAATTCCCTGACTTTTTCAGGATATCCCGCTCATTCGCCACCATATATTGCTAGTAATACAAATCTCCTCATAAGAAAGAGTAACCAAAGGCTTGCTCATACTTTTTTTTTATTTTTAACGCTGATTCTTCTTTTTCTCATTTCTTTTTGTTTCATCCTTCCTTAATTTTTTTTTTCATTTCTGGTCTCGAAGCGGGGGGGGGGAGTCCGGACTCCCCCTTGGCTACTTGCCTGCGTATGGTGCCCTAACATCATTCACGTGACATGAGTAGTATACGCACTATATCGATTGTGTGAAAAAATCCGAATCCTTTATCCTAAAGTGGACAAGTTAGTGTCAAATGGAAAAACGTTTTTGTAAAATTGCAAATTAGAATTGAGCTTTTTCAAAGAGACAAATTCCGATCTTTCACTTCCTCCAACACCCGTAATCACGCAGTGGAATAACTGGCTTAATGCAGTACTATATTATGTGGATCATTTTCAAGCATTTAAATCTGTAATATTTAACACTAGAAGGACCGGATGGGTCAAACTGACTCATCACCATATTTTAATATTCCACTGTAAACGTACTTGAAATACTAAGTGAATAATATTTTATGAATTTGTTAAGGCCAATAGCATTAACAAATTCATAAAATATTATTCACTTAGTATTTCAAGTACGTTTACAGTGGAATATTAAAATATGGTGATGGGTCATTTTGACCCATCCGGTCCTTCTAGTGTTAAACTAAACCCAGATGATGGTTCATCCTTTTAGTAAGTAACAGTAGCTTCAAATGTGACTTGGCTTTCATATCTCCCAATTTCGGTTTCTTGACTTACTCTATAAAGAAATTAGAAACTATGGGGGATATATTGAGTACTTCGGGTAAAGAACTAGAGTGCGTTGAAAGAAAGCTGAATGTTCTTTCTGCTTCGAAAGGTGAAGTCGTAAGAAAAAGAATTTAAGGATTTGTTTGAAAAAATATTGGCCATAAAACGCTGTGTATAATATCTGAAGTATAGGAAGGCCAAAACACAAATGAAGTTGATGGTGTGGATATTCGTGATATGCCCCTTTTCAAATACGCTAGGTTAACATCATGTTATATAGAACGTTCCTTTTCTCAATATAAGGCTTTATTCCGAGCCAACGGGCATGGCTTTACGATAGACAATTTGGAAAAGACGTTAGTTATTCACTGCAATTTACATAGAATTTCGACGTCTGATGAATGGAAGCTATTAGTGAGTACCAGTATTTATTTTTTTATGTGGCCGTTTTCTCATACTTTTCCTTATCATTTTTTGTTAAATATTTTTTTCAATTTTTAGCAAATATTTTTCATTTTTAGCACATAAAAAATAAATATCTTACAGTTTTTTAGCACATAAAAATCCGGGCCCTAGTCATAACCTTCTAATAGAAACTACTTGGCGATAAAGTGCATGTCTTTGGTGTGAAAGATTCCTCTTGTGATAACCATATGAATTTCTGGTAAACAATATTGTGTGTGTAAATTTTCATGGGGAATTTATCATTTCATGTCTTTCACAATCTTGGCAAAGTGGGTGTGGCGAAACTATGACATATGGCTTCACGATTTTGTTGTATAGGTAGATCCTCTGTTTTATAACATCCTTGCTCAAGAGGACATGGAAACCGTTTACATCACGAACTATTAAAGATATACCAGATTGACTTGATCCCTAGTCTTCCGTTGCAAGCGCTGCTATCGGTTGAAGGAATTCCACTTGCTTTCTCTCGCTTAGCAACAGCCGATCCTTTATTGGCTCAACGCGTGGGTGTGTGAGGTTATGAGCTTTAGTTCGCATTTTTGCCACGGCTCAAGACATTTTGGCAGCACAATAGTAAATAATTTTAATAAGGCAAATTTTAGGAGTATATACGAAATATTTACGGAATGAATGATATATGAAATTTCTCATAAAAATATTCCAGAAAATTTCTTTGTTTACATATTTTCTTTGAACTTAATTAATGTACCTTATGAACAGCATTCCTAATCATTAGTATATATTCCAGTCTGGATTTCACAAAGACATTGAATAGCAACTTCATTGATTTTGTATCATTAAATTCCTTGGTGTTACATACTGTATTACAAATCCGAATTTCCTATATCCTTTATTTACAATAATATTAATATGTATCTTTAAAAAATGCTATCTAATAATGTTACACCAAGATACGACGCTATTAATTTTAAAAATCAATAGATAATTCATATATTGTAATTTTGATGACAATGTTTTATTGTTTATATCAAATGCTTTAGTAAAATCAGCATTTACCTCATCCAATATTTTATTCTTGCTGATTACGCAATATATATATATATATATATATATATATATATATATATATATATATATATATATATATATATATATATATATATATATATATATATATATATATAACAAATATTGATAAATTAGTTCATGTAGACCAACCTGGCATAGAACTATGGTAATTAATCTCTATAGAACTTTTGATATGATTAGAATTTGTTTGTATATAATAAATTCCAATAATTTATCTCGTTCGCTGCCACTTGACGCCATATGACGTCATTCATACCTATTACTGTGTGCCATTGACGCTATTTGGCGTCAAGAGGTAGTTCTCATTCCAGACATCTTCTGTAAAAATGACACACAGGTATTAGAGGTCTGCACGGGCTGGGTTCGAGCCCTCGGGCCTACAAAGCATATATCACCTCTTCGAGCCTGGGCCGGGTTCGGGCATTAAATTTTTAAATATACAACCATATTTCTCAGGGCTTTTCGGGCCTAACTTTGTGAATATGCTGTACAACGATATTTATTGAACCGTTCTTTCTGGAGAACTTTCAAAGCACAACTGCAAAATTAAACCTGTAATTGCTGTAAATAAAAATATAATTTTGCGTTAATGATTATGTTTCTGTAATTCGGGCTTATTTCGGGCTCATTTGATTATCACACGAGCTCATGCCGGGCTTGGTCCTAAATGCAAAAAACATATTTCGGACTCGGGTCGGGCCTAAGATTATAAATTCACGAGCCGGGCTGGGCCGGGCTAAAAATTCCGGCCCGTGCAGACCTCTAGCAGATATAGAGCTTTTATACTCTGATGGCACACAGTGTTGGCCTGGTCATTTTCTGTAGTGTGCTTGGTTTTCGCTAGATGTGGCTAGTTTTTTGCAAAAGGCTAAATGTTGCAAAAGTGTAGGTGGCACATTGGGTTGGGATACTGAAATCAAGGTGGCAGCGAAAGAGTTAATTGAATCACATAACATTGAGAGGAGTTCATAATTTTATATTTCTCTTTCATCCTTCATTTTTTAAGATAGTATATCCTGTAATTGCTTTCCGAATTTTAGGGAATGGCTGCTCTTTCGTCACCAAATTAGATAATAAACACGAATACATTAATACTTCCTCGCATGCTTCCAGTGTCGGATTTCGTATAAGCTAAACAAGCTATAGCTTAGGGCAGTACCATGCTGTGAGGGGGCGAGCGTGACGAGGGCCCCAGGCGCCGAGGTAAGGGGCGCAAAATTCGGGAGAGAAAAAAGGAAAAAAGAGGGAAAATTACTTGGAATATATGCATGGGGGCGCCGTCGTATAATCTAGATCCGGACGCTGATTTTCCACGACACGACACTGGCTTAGGGCCCCACTTGGTTGGGTGTCCAAAATATTAAAGAAAAAACTTATTGTAATGTAATTTCCAAATAACAAGAAAAAGCAAATAAGATAAAATGCACATAGAACAATGATGTTTTGTATTGTTATGTACTACGCTTTTATGAAACAAATAATAGGGCTCTATTCAGTGGCGGCTATTGTTAGTGTTGCAGCGTTGCGCAACGACCAAAGTATTTCAAAAGAAAAAATATTATTTGCAGTAACAGTAAAGAATAGGGAGAAAACATTTTCTAATACTGCAATATACTTTAAATAACATAGTTTTTACTTTTACAACTGTAAAATCCATTAATCCGTTTTAAAAAGTGAAAAACAATTCGTCATAGAGCCTTAAATTTACATTGCGTTGCAGCGAGCATACAACGACCAGATTTCTACAGCGCGGTAATTGGAGCGAATGTTAAGTCTCCTTTCCCCTGCCTCAGAAGTTAAAGGCTCTGGTCGTTACAATGCTTCCGCAACAACACGGCACGGTTCTCAGTGAACGAGAAGTTTTTTCGCGCTAAATAAGGTTTCTAAATTTTATTTCACTATCAATTAACAAATGGCATTTATTTTTATGCATTCATATTTTTAAATTACGAGACTATACTGAAGGAAACCAACATAATGATAAAAAAAGTGATCTCAGATATACAAAATAAGAAAATATGTAATAGAGTAGAAAACAAATGAAAATAAAACATGCATTTGCAAGTTAGTTGTTAGCTTATATCGATAATGAAAGCTTCTTGTACAGTAGTTTGTGAACCAAATATTAATAAGTCAATATATATACCCTCCCTGTGTGAATAGTATTTTAGTATATACGTATTTGTTTTATAAAACAAATGTATTTTATACTCTTGATAACTTTCCACATAAAACTGTATGATGGGAAACGCCACATTGAATTTGAGACTAGTTAGCAATGCTCAGCAGCGCAGCCACGAGGGGAGTCCACCGGGTCCGAATCTTTCAAAAATTTCCTAACTCGACTAACATTAGTAGACTTTCTTAACAGAAGTGTACTTATTTAACAGAAAAATGATTGATTTAGGCTAAATATTTTATTTTACACTTCATCTATACTCTTTCTTTTCTTATAAAAATAATCGTTCTATCATTTTTTTTTAAATATAGGTGACAGTAATTAATTACTTATATTCTCATTGGGTGCAGACTAAGACAGGTTCAATATTACAGAGACGTATCGGATGCCCTCAAATACTTGGACCCCTCCCAGCAAACATTTCTGGGTGTAGAACTGGCAATGCTGTTTGTTTTGACGTTCTTTGACTTTTGGCTTCTGTTACATTCTGATCCTACATCTGGCAGGTTTCAAAGTTTGCTTTCCAGGACGTGTCACATTGATAAGCATTGTTTCCTCTCGCGTGGAAGTAAATTATGTTCATCGTGCATTACTTACAACCAAGACGGATAATTTGGAATATAGTTTTCCTTTTAAGCACGTGTGTGGATTGGTGTATAGGTGACATTCATGATTCTTATACCTCTTTTATATCAGCGGTTTTGGTTTTTAGTTATTGGATTTACTTGAGTTTTGTGCTCTAATTCTGTAAATAACCTACAAATTCTGAATAAATTCTATACCATGACTTCTGTAAATAACTTAAAAGAAATTTGTCCAGCTCTCCACTGAGGAAAAACTAGCAATTAAGGCTTAGAGAAAACAAGCAAAGGGCAATTCAGAAGAGTGTTCGAAAAAATCCGCCTTAAATTCACAGGACATTTTATTGCAGCAATGTTGTTTGCCTTAGATATATTTCCACAATTTGTTTTAAATTTTCCTAGATAACATGTTAATAAAGTGTATTCAATGTAATTTTTTATAACGCTAATCTCTGTCACGAACTGTCTTCAGTCTATGCTGCAGAAGAATTTGGATCACTGTTAGGGACTGGATTTGCTAGAATGAATTGTTCGCAATAATCTCGAAAAAATATTTAGTGGATCTACAAAGGTTCTGAAATTAATATTTACTGTACTTATGACGTTAGCAAAAGAACACAGGCGTTTTTCCACATCGAAAATAAAAGAAAGGAAATTAAATATTTGAGTTTTACGTCCCACGTTTATTCCGGCTGGGCTAAAGGAGGCGGTGATGATGAGAAAGGAATGAAATGGTAGAATGAAGAAAGTGGGAGCAAACGGGAGAACCCAGAGGAAACCCACGCACATGATGTTTATCCACCACAAATTTCACACGCCGTGAGCTGGGATCGAACAAAGGACCCCAAGCACCGTAGGTGAACGCTGTACCACTGAGCCACCGCGCTCCGCACATCGAAAAGAATTGACACTTTCAAGGAGTTGAATGTTCCAAGAAAGGTTATCACTATTGGTTATGTTTTTCAACGAAAAAGACGTGATAATGGGAATACCAGAGTTCAACCAGCATGTATTATTAAAGTTTATTCAAGGAACGTTCAAGGAACATGTAAACAAATACACGTGGTGATTGTTTGATTTTATTGGTTACAGAGCCTTAGAACACCCATGCGGCAGAAGAAAATAGTCCTTGCTTATAAGGCTCATTACCAGAATTTCTTAGAATTAGACAACAGAAACAACACTTTATCTAAGAACTAAATTGAATTAATGCAATAAAAGAGAATACGCATGCATTGAAAATAGTTTTGACCCAACTTTAGCGCGAATTACAGTTAACAATATGGTCACATGCGGGGAATAAGTAAAACATCGACAGGGTACAAGCACGTGCTTCTCGAAAGAAGCGCTGACCGATAGCCAATCATCCGATGACTGGCGGAGTAATACAATTCTGCAATGTTTACATCAGGATCAGAAGGTTCGTTGAATGAACTTTAGACAAACTTACTCCAAACAAAGAGAGGAGAATGGACTAATGGTGTCTTCCTGTTATGCCTAATGACCCTCCAGCACTTTGTAACGCATTTTTGATCTAACCTTATCTTTAAGCAGAACAGGAATTCCTGTTATGCCTAATTCCTGTTCTGCCTAATTCACGCAAAAAGGGATATTTAGATTTAAGGGAAATTTAATACTTACTATTTTCCCGACAATTCCAGTTGCTTTCAGGACCTCTTGATTTTCTTATATCGTTTCAGCTTCTCTGAAATTAAATTAGCAATCATAGATCACCATTATTTTACGACGAGTATATCTACGGGATACTCGTATCTGTTGGACGTCTACAACTTCAGCGAGGAGATCTGGACGTGGTCAGCGTGCGTGCAGCTAACTGAACAGTAACATAGATAAAGCCATAATAACTCCTCTGCGATAACGTGGATTCTTATGCCATAGAAAATTCTTTAAAATAATAATAGGAAAATTTTTATTTTTAAAAATGTGACTTTTGATAAGATAATTCAGTCAACATTTCCTCGTGCAGAAGCTGAAATATTAAGAATAATAGTAACATAAATATGTAAATTGATAATAAGACCTAACAGATTAGGTTGCATATTATATAATCAATTATGGACAACCATTCTTTTACTGTATGGTTAAATTACCGATCTCTGTCGGTAGCCTAAATAGCAATTATTACTATAGGTACAGTAAGGTGATGTATATAAAAACTCTTCAGTTGTGTGGAATTTAAGTGTTTTATCAATGAATTTATCAATGGTAAAAAGAATTATCCATCTGAAAAATGTAAACAAATGCTTGTTTGTGATTGGTCAAAATTAGAAAACGTAAACTAATGTTTATCCCTGATTGGTGGAACGCCTGTTCATGATATTTACCGGACAGCGTGTATTAGAGAAGGAAAGAAGAGTAAGATAGAAGATGGGAAAACGCGTGAAGAATTTTTCACTTCACCATTGGCTTGCGTAGTAGGACGAAAACCCCCAGAAACACTTGGAGTCCAGGGAAACCCGCTTTATCGGTCATGCACATGCTCAAGTTATTTATATGGTAAACAACACAAAGAAGGGATGGGAAAAACCATGTAAAAAAGCATACTTCACTGTCTGTAATTTTTCTAATTTAAAAAGCTGGGTGTGAGTTTAATTTGTTATATGTTCGTAGTTTGGTGGGAAAGTTTGGTTAGTGGGATATAGTATGATGATCTCGGTCAGTTTCTTCTTCTGCTGGTCGTCGTCTTTTTCCGGGTTCTGGTTTTTCACCTGTGCTTGGTTTCTCTGTGTGTGTGCGTTGTGGTTTCTCACCTGTGAGGTTTCTTCCTGTGTGAGACTAGCTTGCTGGCTCTGAACTGAGCCAGTTTCTTCTTCTCCTTCGGAGCTTTCGACGTCTTTTTGGTTACTGAACGTCATGCATAGACCAAACTCTTCCTCCTCGAAGATATGTAGAAATATTTCTCGAGCTACTTGAGTTGGGAAAGTTATCATGTATATTCGTTTTCTGATATGTATAACTTCCATTTCCTTACCCGTTCGAAATCTAGAGCCGACACGATACATCACTACAGGTAGCGGTTGGAGTTCATTCTGCTCTGTTTCTGGGTCAGTAGCGAGGCATTTATCTGCTTCTGGATACTGCTGATCTTGGCTTGTGAGTTCCTTCTCCATGATAGGGTTCTTCTTCTCCCCCCTTCTTCTTGGTTGGTTTCTTCTGTTTCGACATCTTGAACGGATTTCTGTCTTTTGTTGAGTGTTTTGCTCTAAAAAGGGCCGAAGTACTAAAGTAGGGTTTTGGTCCTAAAAAGGGCAGCGTTTCCTCTAATTTTCTGTGTTTTTGCCTCTACAGCATTCCAAGAGAAATGTATTGCACCCACGTCAGTCGACTGTCGGTAAAACCGGTACAACCTATATCACCAGTGCGGTTCTTGGTCCACAATAGGGGGACAGGCCGACGCAATGTAATACTATTTTTCCCGGTTATTCTTGTGTGTGTAAGATATCGTCGTTTTTGAAGTTCTCTTTATTATTAAGGAAACCTAACTCAAAACACTGATTCCTTTGTTTGTGTGTGCTTTTCACAGCACCAAGGTTTACTAGTGTGACACATTCTCTTCATTCTGCCACTGCTGCTGCTGAAACTTCATTCGGCCGGTGATATCTTCTCTGTCACTGAAATCTTCTATCTGCCGCAGGTAATACGAATTTTTTAGCTCTCGTCTGTACGTCTTGTCTATATGAAGTTTCTTTCCTCAATCATGAACACGCGGTTCAATAATGACACATCCATCTATTTGTATTTCTGTCTAATGTACTTTTTAAAAAACTCTAATTGGAGGAGAGGCAGCGCTTCCAGCCAATCACAGACCACCATTTGCTTACTTTTTTGGAAAGTGATCTTACCAATGGAAAAAAGTGGAATTTCTATGACTCACAGTTTAAAATGAAATTATGTTTTAAGTGTGAAGTCAGGGTGCAAGTTTAAAATTCAATCAAAGTTCTGAGGGTGTACTACTTTAATATTAGTGTCGACAGTGTAAAGTAGAGATGTGCAAGAGTCGAGCTAAACCTCGATTCGACTCGAAACTCGAAGAGAATTCGAGTCGAGTCAAAGGTAATTTTGTCGAGTTGAGTTCCGAGCCGAGTCACTGTTTTGAGGTCGAGTTTCGAGTCGAGTCGAGTTAGGTAACTTTCTCGCTTGTTTAGCTCGTTTTAACTCGTTTAGAAATCATGGCCTGATTAGACTGGAAAGCGAAAGCTACCAGAAATGTATGCAGTAATGTGCAATATTTTTAGTGTTGCTCACGGGATGGGACACTGCTTGCATCTCGTCTCGTCTCGATTAACAAGATGACAATTGATTTTTATAACGGGACAGTCTCAAATGTCGTGAACACCAATATAAGTATATACTGTAGTTCTTACCACCAAGACTGAGACCTGCACGGTAGAAGTTTTGAGCCAAAGCAAAAACCTAACCCGGGTAGTGATGTTAAGCGTCTCAGCTCGGTTCAACTGAGCTACCAGCTCGAGCCGGCTCGGTTGACATGAGGCACCGACTCGGCTCAGGTGAGCAATCAGCTCGAGCCGGCTAGGTTGGGGTGAGCCATCATCTCGGTTTATTTCGGATCGGTTACGTAAGCTGTTGGCTCGATAGTAAATGAGCTGTGAGCCAAGCCGCTCGAGCCGTTGAGAATTCTAAACCCGGACCGAGCAGTTTCGAACGTGTTTCGCCGGCGCCCTCTAACTTTTAACTATTTTTGGTTCGAGCCTGGATATTTGCTCCTCCGGAACTCAAATCCAGAACCTCTTGAACAATGTCCTTGCCTCCTAGACTTCACGATTACCGAGGTCAGCAGTCAACTAGTTTTTAGTATTCAGATACAAATCGCCTATCTTTCATGTTTATACATCATGTTTGTGATAGAGGTCTGTACGGGCCGGAATTTTCAGCCTGGGCCCGGCCCGTGAATTTATAATGTTAGTTCGAAATATGTTTTAACATTTGACAGCCCGAGCTCGTGTGATGTACCCGAAATAAGCCTGAATTAGATACAGAAACTTAATAATGAATGCAAAATTACATTTCTATTTACAGCAATTAGAAGTTTGATTTTGAAGTTGTTTTAAAATTTCTCCAGAAAGAACGGTCCAATAAATATCCTTGTACAATATATTTACAAAATTAGGCCCGAGAAGGCCCGAGAAATATGGTTTATATTTTAAAATTAAATTAAAATTAAAATTAGGCCCGGGCCCGAAGTGATATATCCCGGCCCCGAGTCCAGCCCGCGGTAGAGAGTGGTAGAGCGTTCACCTCTGTTGCTTTGAGGTCCTTGGTTTGATCCTAGCTCTCGCCAAGTCAACTTTGTGGTGGACAAATACCTTGTGCGTGGATTTCCTCTGGATTCTCCCTTTCCTCCCACTTTCTTCAATACAACATTTCATTCATTTCTCATGATCACAGTCTCCTTTAGCCTAGCCAGCATAAGCGTCGGACGTAAAACTTAAAGATTTCTTTTTTTCCGTCCCGCGGGCCGGGTCGGGCTTGAGCCCCTGCAGACCTCTAATACACGGGGGTGTTATAATAATAATAATAATAATAATAATAATAATAATAATAATAATAATAATAATAATAATAATAATAATAATAATAATAATAATATTAAAAATAATAAAGTTCTAGTAGTAGAAAGTATCATTGATAATAAATATATTGTCTATGTAGGATACTTGAAGAAAGTGTTTAAAACTACACACAGCATTTGGCTTGTTTTGGCTCGACTCGACTCGAAACTCGAGTCAATTTCGAATCGAGTTTCGAGTCAAGTTGGAGGGAATTTTTCGAGCCGAGTTCTCGAGTCGAGTTCAAAGATGTCTGTTTTGAGTCGAGTCGAGTTTCAATGAAAACTCGCTCGAACTCGCTCGTGCCCATCCCTAGTGTAAAGTCAGAATGGCAGTACTTGTGAATTGAAAGTATGATGGAAAAATGTTATGTTAGGAAGGGCATTTATACCGTATTAATATTTTTCCTACTATATAGACGCTGTAGCTTGCCGTTTAGATTTATAACAATGAAGGTTGTGTGTGGGTTTAGTATGTGCTTATAATAAGTATGATTTTTTAAAGTTTCGTAGTTTTGTTCTTTCAAATTGACAAGACATATATGTGGATATAAACTGTATTTCCTTTCCGATATTTTAATTTGTTATTGTAGAGCAAACTGTTCTTCTAAAGTTTCCTTTGTAGATATTTGGAAGTATTTATCTGTAATAAATTGTGTAATCATTTTACTGAACGTAATTGTAGTGTTTTGCTTTTTACATTATACTGAACACTCACTACATTTGTTATACTAAAAATGATTTTTAGGGGTATTTGGTCACATGAAACAATTCGTTCCACTCGCGTGTTCAATATAACTTAACTAACCCTAACTCGTACATTAAAATTTTATTTAAAGAATTCTGGAATGACATTTGAAAATCAAGGGGAAATAGGTACTAATAAATTTCCCTCAAATGTAAATATCCCTTTTGCGTGAATTAGGCAGAACAGAAATTAGGTACAACAGGAATTCCTGTTCTGCCTAAAGATAAGATTAGATCAAAAATGCGTTATAAAGTGCTGGAGAGTCATTAGGCAAAACAGGAATTAGGCAGAACAGGAAGGAACCGGATTAATTAAATAATGTGACTAACCTGATAAAATGTTCTGCATTTTTTTTTTTTATTTATTTTTTAGAACAGAATTTTATTTAATTTCACATGTCACATAGCATTTGCATCTAAAGTTATGCTGATTCGTCAATGAATCCAGTTTATTATATCTTCTATCTCCGATCTTCTGTCTCTTCTGCAACACCCGAAACCACAATCCACCAGCCCCACTGGCTCTATTTCTCAGCCCCACTTGTAATGAGGCCCCTATTATTCAGCCCCGCTTATAATGGAGACCCCGTTCTTCAGCCCTGCTTGTAATGAATCTTTATTTAAATTTAGATATCCACTAGGTCCATAAATTAGCATATAGCATATATTCAAACCTAAAAAAAAGGCGACATTTTCGCTGAAAGACAAAGCTTGACATATAACGGGCCCCTGTGAAGCTTGAAGTATAGAGAGCACCCTTTCAATAGCTTAGAGTCCCATCAAATGTAAATTCGGCACTGCATGCTTCTATATATGTATTAGATTCAGTGGTGTATTTAGGGGGGGGGGCTTCCGGGCTTAATCCCTCCCCCGAAATCTTAATCTTAATTACTATAGTAAAGTATATGAAATACCTTGCTGAATTTTCACATTTTTAGGCAAAGCCCCCCCCCCCGAAATTTAGCAAACCCCTCCCCTAAACAAAATCGTAAATACGCCACTGATTAGATTCCACTTGAACACGCTATTTTCTTATGTTTTAGTTAATCCGCATCATTATACTCGTCAATATTCATGTCATTCTAATATGGAATTAAAATGTTGCAACGTAATTCTGTAGTTCCTAACATAGTTTTCAAGAAAGATAAAACAAACAACAACAAAACAAACAAAAAAAAACAAGGAAAGCTAAATAATCCCCCAGAAAAGATAATTTGCTTTAAGACCTTTTATTAGCTAATTAGAAACCATGTTACTTTTGCTATTTACGGCGTTCATTGTAATTATTCAATCACGTTTATACCACGCTGTGGGTGGTAACTACAACATGATAACTAGTTACAAACTGCCAACCAATCAAATTCATTTAGACTTCAAGGTGAAAGTTTTTGTAGTTGAGTCACCTGATCACTAGCGCCGCCAGTGAGCGTTATGGAAAAAGAAAGAACTACTTGTAGCGATCTCCGTTGTGAGGGAGAATACGCCATCTCTTCTTACTGTCCGTTTCGCAGCAGCTCCGTATTGTTTTCCCCAATGATTACTATTATTAACGTATCGTTTTGTTAATTTGCCCGTTTTCAAGAACGCCTGTATTCTAAAGAGGTGGGCTGAATTCATTGGCGCCCGAAGGGGAGGACAGAGTGGGGCCTGCCCACTCCCTGGCTCACGAAAATGTATTAAATTTCTTAAGATTTTCTTAGTACAAATAAAAAAAAAAAAAGCTAACGTAATATAGCAACCAGGGAGATCACCCCCTCTAGAAAATTTTCTTCGGGCGCCCATAGCTGAATTGGAACTTGAATGTGTGTTAGGGAGGCAAGAGAAGAATGGATCAAAAAATCCAATCTTCAATTACAAAATGTCAATCTCCTTCCTGATAACCAATTGTCAATTTATATTTTATTTGACATACTTATTTTATTCCGCCTGGTAGGCAAGAACACTGGTATGGGGCATTGGAGCTGTACGAAATCATAAGTTAGTTGGTTAGTTGATTTGGAGTTACAGTAGGTTTCTTTCAACACGAAGGCTGTATGAGACATAGCTCTACAGCTTAACGTGAAATCCGAACCACATTAGCTCCCGTCGGGAACCGAACCAAGTCTCCCACCCCAGAGGCACGAACACTATCCATATAGCCATGTAGTCAGGTAAGAACCAACGCCAGGTAAATACTATCTCGAAAATTTCTCAAGCCCCCTAATGGTTTACGTATTGATATGTGCAATCTTGTTCTGTTTAAGCGCATATCTAACTAGCTATACTTAATACTACTGAAAAAGTAGCATTGTACACCCTTATTACAAGGAATAAGAAACAAAAAGAAAAGAATCCCAACAATATCCGCATCTACCGCTACGGTTACATCTTTCCAAAGCAAAATGTCTGGACGCTTCATGTTTTTAAGCCAAGTAAAGTGTAGGGACACTTCATGCAGCTACTTGGGGAACGGGAGGAGGCTGTAGCAGCGTCTTTCAATAGCGAAGAGAGAATCATGTATTTGTAATTGATAAAAGGAAAGTGAGAATTTAAATAATATAGAGAATGAAAATATACCCAACTTGAATAGTACGTAACTTATGTATAAGCCTAAATGATTTATACAAGCAAAGTAAAAAACTGAAATAGTTAACCATCCCTTTTTGTTGTTGTTGTTGTTGTTGTTGTAGGAACAGTATCGTTTGTTGTTTTTATTGCTTCAGCTGCTGCCATTCCCAGTTCTTCTTCTGCTGTTCATATTTAAATTACCTGGTTACTTGTTGCTGTACCAATTATAAAGTAAGCTTAGATTTTTTGTTGCCAGGAAAATTGCTACCTGCCTGCTGCTGTTGGGAGATTTCCTCCTATTTTGAAGAATTTGTATTATAATGTTGAAAATTCCAATAATAATAATAATAATAATAATAATAATAATAATAATAATAATAATAATAATAATAATAATAATAATAATAATAATAATAATAATAATAATAATACATATTTCATCAGTAAATATAGAAATCGGCCTGACCTGACAGAACCACGTTGAAATATGAAACATTTTCTTCAAAATCAACACTGTTCCAGGTTCCAACAAAATCGGTAACTCTATCTACCGCACTTAAAGATTTTCCTACATGGCCGCAAATATTGAGCCCTTTCCAAGTTTATAAATGTATTTGTCTGTTTCCGAACCATATTTTTTTCTAAGCTTTTTTCTGGAAAATCTACAGTCTTTGTCGTTCCCTGTATGAGCTGCGTGAATTTCTTATTAATTGAGTCAGTAGAGTACGCAGAATTCCATCAACGAGGATTCAAGCTTCCAAGTTCATATAGGGCCGCAGTGGTTCAGTGGTAGAGCGTTCACCTCTGGTACATGGAGTCCTTGGTTTGATCCCAGCTCGCGGCAAGTGAGATTTGTGGTGGACAAACACCGTGTACGTGAGTTTCTCGAGGCTCTCCCACTTTCTTCATTCTACCGTTTCAATCATTTTCTCCTTTAGCCGATCCGACATAAGCGTAGAATGTATTACAAAGGTTTTATTTCAAGTTCTTGTAATATAATTTCAGGCGTGTGTAGATACTTTAATAATTAAATAAATGTATTGCTCTGGTCAGAAAATTTTTTTAATCATCGAATGAGTTCTAGAATCGTCATGAATGGTTATTACAAGGTAACTGGCTACAATAACGCCAGAGATGCAATAACGCCGTTTGATTTTCAACTGTTTACACCACAAAAACTAAACACGTGGCAACAGTCTGCAATGTGCCAATGCATTGGAGGCACATCTGTTGTTTTCGCGCGTGAGTTGATTTCCTGTCGTATAATGTGTGTGATGTGCAATTTTAGTGTTATCAATTGAGAACAGAAAATCGAAAACAAAAAACGTAAGTAAAGTTTTTGAAGTCTAAGCGCATAATGCGTAGGAATGCAAACGGTACTCTTTTTATAAAACGCAATGATCAATAACGAGTGTATCAACTGTGTTTATATGAGTTAATGTGTTAGTCGAGACCAGTGGAACGACGGTATGTTCATTGTGTTGTGTGGCTACAATAACGCCGAACACGATGGATGCAATGTCGTTACTGTCTGGGTTACGCCGCCACACCTCAGAATGCAATATCTGCTTTTTAAGCTACTGGCATATACCCATTAAATCCTTTAGTACTCCCAGAAACAATCTTTGCTGTTTCCGACACAATCTCCTACTGGAACTGCATTGAATAACAATAACCAGCCATCCCCTGAAGATATCAACAGTCCCCAGCCGTTAACATCATTTCTATGTATCCGTGAACCTATAGCTAATGCTTCGCCTCAGTCTTCTCACTCTACATCCTCCAGTGACAGCTATTTCACTGAAATTATTTCAACTCCAAAAATTAACTTATCTCTTCCTGGAAGGAACAGACTAAAAACGTACAAGCACTAGTAGTGACTAGAAGTCTGTTTAACAAACGTCCTAACAGGAAGGATAAAGGTCAAGTTTGCAAGCAGGTAGAAGAAAGAAAGAGGAAACTTATGAAAACAATGGCGAAGGTAAAAGTTAAAAACACGTCGTCGCAAAGATAGCTTCTACTATTTCGTTACTTGCAAAGGGTACTATTACGACAATACTGGTAAAACTATTAATTGTTGCAATGTGGAGCCTGTAGGGAGTGGTATCACGAAACTTGTGATGACATATAGCCTCTTACTGGACACTGCTCTTCTTGTTCCAACTAATTGTACTTGTTCCAGCGTATCTCAGTTCATCGGTTTCATGATAATATGAATAATGATAACCTAGCGCTATTGAGTTGATTTTAGTTTAGCGTCTCTTTGAGCAGCGAGGCTACATGAGACGTGGACCTACTGATTAACGTAAAATCCAAACCACATGAGATCCTGCCGGGAAAACCTGGCGCTATTGAATCCATAGTGTATGCAATAACGCCATTTTACTTTTTGTGCGACATTTTTGTGTATTACTTGTACTACATATTTTTTTTCACAGGTTCTTTGCACTGTGTTGTAATCGCTGAACACCAAGCTACTAAACAATGCAACATGTATTTTTTCGTCAAATATTAAATGTCAAATCCTCGAAAAACTAAGAATGGTGGCGTTATTGTAGCCAGTTACATTTTTAATTGTACATGTTTATTTTTGCACAACGTCTTGGTCAGGGAAAGGAGAGGGTTGAACTCTAAAACTCTCCTTCACGTACGCCACTGAGTGGAGTAAAAACATGCATTTCCTTATATAATTAACATACTCTATCGAAATAAACAAATAAATATGGAAAACGACGTGTTTGGGCTGGTTTTTGGGTGAAAATTATCAAAATACGTGTTTATCATATTCAATTTCAAAACACTAATAGGAATCAATTATTTACAAGGGATATATGTGTATAAATTTGCTTATTACTGTTAGAGTCAGTAATTATGATGATAATTTATGTTTAAGAAGTTTTACCTGTTTTACCTCTACTTTCCATAATCTTTGAAAGTAAAAAAATCAATTATCGTGGTTGAATACGTAAGAGGTAATCATTACCAGAACTTTTCACCAAAAAAAAAAAAAAAAAAAAATTTGAAAACTCCAAGAATAACGATAGACTGCCTCACCTTATGAACTGTTTGTTAACAAATTATGGCCACTTTTTTCCTAGTTTATATTCACTTCCAGCCTTCATTGTCCTCGTGTTATTGGAGGAGGGTGCTGTGCTTGTATTGAACACTATTTATCATCTTTCCACATATTTCTTTTTTAATCCATTCTTGCTGTTTTGTTTCCAAAAGGTCACTATTCTTTTTTACATATACTTTTTTTATCTTTTCGTAATGATTCAGGTACTTCGTATGCTTTTTTTTTTTTTTTTCGTTTCTCTTGACACAGCAGGATAGAGTGGTTAGTGTTCGACAGGAGGGCTACATCACTGTTGCCAACAAATATATACAAAAAGCACTGTTGCCAGCCGATACTATAAATTTTAATTTGTATTTGTTTACTTGGAGTTTTTGGCTTCTACAGTATTCAGGTTAAAGATTGTACCTACAACCAGGCCCGTAGCCAGCCCAAAAATGTAGGAGGGACAGTAGAAATTAGCAGTGGCGGCTGGTACTATATGTTGCATGGTTGTGCAACCGGATATTTTTTAAATACTAAAAATATTTTTAAGTGTTAAAGTAGTGTATCAGTAAAAAATAAACCTTTGCTCTTGAGCGCAAAACAGTATTGATGCATTTCTGAAAAAAGTCAATTAAAACACGGAAAGAAAGAGAGAGATTTACCTTTCCAGTAGCAGCGAACGTCGCCACTGGAAGCAGTAACATTGAGCATATGGCAGCGAGCTCCTATCTCTTAACATGGGGAAGTGGATTTATTCTTGCAACGCTCCTATCTTCCCGTATTGGTCCCTTACGGTTGCATTTTTTCCGCAACTGGTCAGCTTCTGTAATAGTTACGAATTCCTCCGCTTAGCAGCGCTTGACTCAGTTGATAGGGTGAGGAAAATACAGACGCGTGGAAGAAAGAAGTTATTCACAAAACATAAACTCGCAAAGAACATAAGTCTGGTGGTAGCAGGGACGGATCCAGGCTGAAAGTTTGGGGGGCGGTCGTTCGAAGTCAATAGATTTTATTTAACATTTATAATACAAAGGTGAAAATTCTTGGGATAAGATTTATTTTTTTTAAAAAAATCCTATTCTTGGGGGGAAGGGGCGTCAATCGAGTCTTACTACGGGTCTAATTCCTAGCTCTGTGTCCTTCGTCACATGATTCCGTGTTCGATATCCGGCGGAGAGCATAAATTAAAATCAAATCATTCACTTCCAATACTCATCTGTCTTCTTTAGCCTAATTTGCTGGAATGTTAAACTATTTTTTTTTTTTTTTAATTTTCAAAGGAAAACATCTTAGATTTCATGCTTCTTTACAGACAAAAAAATACGTGGTTCCTGAAAATGGACTTTTTGTTCCGTATATTTATACAAAGAAATGCTAACAAAATGCGTATTGTCGGGGAGAGAGGTGTTTCTGGACCCCAAAGAAAATAAAACGGAAAATATTTGCGGTAGCGATGCTTTCTATTCAGAGAAACTTGGCGAGCAGCATTTCAGATTTCAATAAAGTCATAGAAAAATTTGAAGCCCGAAAGATCGAAGAAAAACCTTCCATTCTAAAATAATGTATAGTTTATATAATTAAATAATTTTGTTTAACTGCGTGCATGCAATTTTCTTGCTTTTTTTTCTTCTTTTCGGATTAACGCCATCATTCATGGCTTACAGCATATACTATATATTCGATTTATCTCGTGTCCAATAACATGAGTGTAGAGGTTTTGTATATAAATAGTGTATAAACGTACATTGATAGTGGTTGTTTGAAAAAAAAGGAAATAGCTTATATATTAAATTAATATTCGAGAAATAATTTAATCTATATTATAAAAGAGAACGTACAAAACCTTTGTTCCCTCATCACGCTAATACGGCTGAACCAATTTCTTTTATTTTTGGGGGGTTATTAGGATTTGGACCCTAGATGGTTTTTATCATATCACTTTAATTTTTAATTACCAGTGTCTTGAGATAATTGACCATTCAAGTGTCCATACGTACAAATCCTTTGTTATTAGTTCATCATAGGTATAAAAATAAACGTATTTATATGCAACCCGCATGACCGTGTCACTCGGCGGGTTAACATAAATGACAGGCGTTTTAATGTTAACATTTACTGCAATTTGAAAGCGAAAAAGTAAAAATTATCTAAGTAACAAAGTTTATTGCGTTCCGGGGTGACCGCAGCGAAGCGGGTCACTCGGCGGGTTAACATAAATGACAGGCGCTATAATGTTAACATTTACTGCAATTTGAAAGCGAAAAAGTAAAAATTATCTAAGTAACAAAGTTTATTGCGTTCCGGGGTGACCGCAGCGAAGCGGGGTGAACGCTGCTAGTCAATAATATACAAATAGAGCTTAAAAGACTTTCCTCTTCATATTCCCTGAATATTTCTTGGATAGGACTCAAGAATGCTGGGGGAGGGAAACACTTGCGCGTACCTACATACCTTTGATATTGCAACATTGCAACCGGTGCTTGTACAGACTACGAGCCGCTACTGGAAATTAGGAGTGGGGCGATCCAAATATATTGTACTCGATCAACATATTATAGTTCATTAGCAAGCCTGCCGTACAAAATTTTGGGGCTGATGTAAAAAATTTTGGGGGGCGGCCCCCATGCTTCCCCGTGGATACGGGCCTGCTTACACCTCAGAATGTGCTCCCACTCGGAATTAAGCATAGGATCATATAGCTACAGGACACATACGTTAAGCAGTAATTATAGGGAACTTGAAAAGATTAAACTAATTGTATTTCTAACCACTGGAGCTCGTTGTACTATTACCGGGGAAGGGGGGGATACCGCATACGAGCGCAGTCACGAATACACACAAACGCACACATTTTAACAACACTGCTCTGCAGTGATGATTTCGGGAAATTTCACTCGGGGGAGGGTGAGAAAAGTAATATTATGAAAAACTAGGAGTTCATATTGAGGACGATTGGATATGACCCCTAGAACTGTTGCTATGACTTATACCTAAAAGGCTTTACCTCCTGCATCACCTCGAATGTCATAGATGTAACTGGAGAGGGGTCACGGACTCAGGCTACACTAGAATATCGTTGAACTCGTTGGCAAGTTCTTTTAAATTTCAGAAGTAAGGGGTTGTAGCGACTCGTAGCAAAATATCCTAGTTGCGCAATTGTTAAACATGACTGAAAGGCTCGCTCGCAAGTAAATGTCAATTCGCCAGAAATGGGTAAACTAAGAAAAATGCAATGAATAAAGTGTACAACGTAATAGCGTTTCTTTCTAATTGTTGCGAGTATCTCAATACATTCTTTGATATGTGGATGTATTACGAACATATTACTGCATAATTTGTTTTAATGCCTAAGTATGCTTTAAATGTCTTATTTCTTTTTCAATAATTACTAGAAGTTAATACATTGTTATGCGTCACAATGTTTCGTTAAGAAAAAATATTAAAATAAATAAAATAATTGAATCTGTTTTCAACTAATACACGTACTAGTGATACTGGATCAATCAGAAGGAAACTGCAGACATCACTGCTGCGAATCCACTTTCTTTTCCTTTCTAACTACTAAGCTTATAAAACCATAATTCTAACTATTGAAAACTAAATAATTTAAAATGTATTTGTTTGCACATTTACATAAATCTATTTAAACTCCTTCAAGTAGTTTGCGGTTTCTGGAAAATAATTTCTGTTGTTAGGTTAACTGAAGTTTATGCAGAAGCAACAGGGGTGTAGCCGCGGGGGAAAGGTGGAGTTTAAACTGGAACTCGACTTCCAAACGATTTGCTGCTCCCCTAAGTCTTATGTGTTTATTAAACGTGTTTAGTACTTGGGTGTTTACAATAAACGAATACTCTTTATTTTAGATTCGCGCGAATGGAATGTCAGCTCGAGATGCGTTATTTCCAAAGGTTAAAAAAAATGTAAACTACAATGTCTTCTTGACGAAGATAATCACCGTCTTGAACCCCCCATTTTAGCACTGCTCAGCCAATGATTGGATTCCGTGGATAAAGAAGTCTGGAGTCTGCAATGCGGTGAATGGTCAGTCATCGATTGGATTTCTTGGATGAAGAATGCTGGAGTCTCCAATGCGAAGAATCCCTCAACCACACGTTGGAATAGCCAATACTCATGGAATATTTGCCCTCACAAGAAGTGACTTAGATATCGGAAGAGGTGGTAGTTAGTGGAAGAGATACCCTAACAGCACAAGATGTGCTAAGCATGTGCCATTTAGGTGTCCCAGCTACTTTTTAAGTACCCGACACTTGGCACATATGATATTCATGTGCTAAGTATGTACTTCAGCTACCTACAATTTTAGGTACTTATTACACCTAATTGATATTTGCAACTATCTACCACAAATATAGCATTTATATACCTGACTCAATTTCGCACTCTAACAGTCATTTGTTTTTATGTCGTCACTTGGGACATATATCTGTCATGTTATAGTTATGTCCTTTAGATACATACTGTTTCAGATACCCTAACAGCACAAGATATGCTACGCATGCGCCATTTAGGTGTTCCAAATTCTTCTCTCACTTTTGATGCATTTGTTGCTTCTTTTTCTAAGCGACTGTGTACTATATGCAACAAACGCATCAACTTTATTAGATGGCAAGGCAACTATCGACAATCATTTGAAAGTGAATATGGAAGAACCATGAAATAAAGTAAATATACACTCCTTTAACCGCGTATTTTCGGCGATAACCGTTTGGAATCAGATAAAATCTGCTCGCCATGTAATTTTATAACAAAATGACGAGTGTCTATTTACTTTATTTCATGGTTCTTCCATATTCACTTTCAAATGATTGGCGACAGTTATCATCTAATAAAATTGATGCGTTTGTTGCTTCTAGTACACAAACGCTTAGAAAAAGAAGCAACAAATTCATCAAATGTGGGAGAAAAATTTAGGACACCTAAATGGCGCATGCCAAGCACATCTTGTGCTGTTAGGATATATATATATATATATATATATATATATATATATATATATATATATATATATATATATATATATATATATATCCTAACACTGGATATAAAAATCTAAAAAAACACTTCATACAAGACACGTAAGTTTGGCCCTCCACTGTACAACACGTGTTGCGGTTGCCGATCGTTTTTTGTTTTCAATGCGTCATGTGGACCTTTCTCTTTCGTCAGCAGTAATCAGTTCACCTGTGAGTGTCGTGGTGTGAAAGTGGTGCGATAAAATGGGCGACCTGACAGACTTTCAAAGAGACATGATCGTTGGTGCCCGTCTGGTTGGAGCTTCAGTGGCAACAGTGGCGAACATCGTGGGGTTATCGAAAGGCACTATGTCCAATGTCAATCCAAATCGAATTTCGAGTCGAGTCAAAAGTAATATTCTCGAGTCGAGTTCCGAGACGATTCACTGTTTTTGGCGTCGAGTTTCGAGTCGAGTCGAGTTTAATAAATGGCTCGCTCGTTTTAACTCGTTTTGAAAGCATGACCTCATTACACTGGAAAGCGAAAGCCATGAGTAATGTAAGCTAAGTAGAAATATGGAATACTTTTAGTGTTGCTCACGAGAGGGGACACTGCTTGCATCTCGTCTCGTCTCGATAGCGAGACTACAAGAGATTTTTTATAACAAACTTAGCTCGGCTTGGCTTAACTTAGCCGATGGCTTGAGCCGGCTCGCTTGGGGGTGAACCATCGGCTCGAGCTGGCTTGGTTGGGATGAGCCATCTGCTCGGTTCGATTCAACTGAGCGAAGGGCTCTAGACAACTCGGTTGGGTGAGCTGTTGGCTCGGCTCACTTCTCGGTTTGGGTCGATAGTGAATGAGCTGTGAGCTGATCCGCTCGAGTCGTTGACAATTCTAAACCCGGGCCGAGCAGTTTTGAAGATATTTGGCCAGTGCCCTATAACTTTTAACAATATTTGGCTCGAACCCAAATACTAAACCTAGACCCTCAACCGAAATTCAGAAGCTCATGAACAATGTCCTTGACTCCTAGACTTCACGACTACCGAGGTTGGCAATCAACTACGTTTTTAGTATTCAGATATAAACCGCCTATCTTTCATGTTTATACACAGTGTTGTTATAATAATAATAATAATAATAATAATAATAATAATAATAATAATAATAATAATAATAATAATAATAATAATAATAATAATAATAATAATAAGAAGAAGAAGAAGAAGAAGAAGAAGAAGTTGTAGTTGTAGTAGTAGTACCATTCATTATAATTATATTGTCTATATAAGATACTTGAAGAGAGTAGTCGAAACTATACACCAGATTTGGCTCGACTCGACCCGAAACTCGACTCGAATTCGTGTCGAATTGGAGAAAATTTTTCAAGCCGAGTTCTTGAGTCGAGCTCAAAGATGTCTGTTTCTAGTCGAATCGAGTTTCAAAGAAAACTTGCTCGAATTCACTCGTGCCCATCCCTGCGAGTAACGCAGTATGGCATTTTAGTCAATGTTACATTACATTAAAATGTTCATATAGCTGTGAAGTAAAAATTTGTCCTTGCATTTACTTAAATCGATTCAGAACGTGCAATAACAATGATAATAATAATAATAATAATAATAATAATAATAATAATAATAATAATAATAATAATAATAATAATAATAATAATAATAACGGTAGTAATAGTAGTACGGAAAACTGAAATAATATTTTTTCACATATTCAAAGTTTCGGACCTAAAAGTAGCGCGTTACTTTCGAAGTAATGTAACAGTTACTTTTTTGAAGTAAGTAACGCGTTAGTAACGCGTTACATTTTAAGAGAGAGTAAAGTAACTTGTAACGCGTTACATTTTTACAAGTAACTTACCCAACACTGGTAAATAATACCTATGAAAGACAGAAAAGACTGTCCGTGTCCGTATTAGAGAGTATCCACTTTAGAAGGATTTGCCAATATGTTTTTTTTTTTTTTTTTTTTCGTATTACAGTGTTTAGGGATTACAAAATATATCCGTTACAGGAGGTGCCCGCTTTATAGAGGTGTCCGTTAGTAAAGGTTTCACTGTACTGATATTTGATTATCAGAGAGAATGCATAGGGTTAACTGTATTAAATTGTTTTAATGCCTTTTCTATGCATTGTCCCAGGTCCAGAGCCCAGTAGGGACATTTATGGTTTCTATCTTGACTCAGAATAATCAGGCAGTTAGTGGCTACTGGAATTAAGAAGTAAAGAAGTTTGTTTCAAGAAAGTAAGAAAAAAAAGTCAGAGACCACGCACCACCCAGTTGAAATTGTGTCATCTGTTCTCTGAGTTAATGTGATTGGAAGTTCGTTTTGAGTAAAATGTCTTTTTTTTTTTTTTTTCAGTTTATGTTAGACAGCTAGACATAGAATCCGAACCACAAATAAAACCTCTTCGGAGTCGAAAGAGCGAACGCTGGCAACTTACCTAGGAGGGAACTTTTATGGATAATAAACGCTACCCTTCGGGCACGTATTTTTTTACATATGATTATACCTTATATTTTAAAAGTCATAATGATAGCAATATTTAGACATAAAATTTATAAATTGGCAACATGAGACTCAAATATTTTATCCAAATATACACACACGCATTCAAAGTTAACTTATTCACAGACAGACATACAATATATCTATGTTGTATTATGCTTACTGGACCATAACCTTCAATCTCTCCAGCCAGTACACGATTTTGACCTGTGACCTAACAGACGACGACCTTGGACCCCACTTCACCACAGTTCTTTCCTCATTGGTGGACTGAGCAGTTGAGCGACGGCTCTCTCTCCTACTCTCTCACTATCCCCTTTTCTGCAGGTGTCTTTAGGACCATCTTCTGTTGGAAATTATATTTTGCTTCATCAGGTATGGATCTTACGGAGTAAGTTTTCGTTAAGACGCCATTAAAAAAAAATGCTACAAAAAGTAGATTAATTGCTATAGTCCATATGTATGGTCTTCGTTAAGGAACAAAGTAAATTCTTATGGATTTTCCCCAAGTTTATTCTCCTCTCTTCCCCCTTTCTTTTAAAACGTGAATTATAGAATATGAATAAATGTAAGTTAATGAGAACTAGTGTAGAGTGTAGGTCCATCCTGAATTTCATTTCTCACTAACCTTGTCATCCTTGAATTAATCCAGTGGTTTCCAACCTGAGACAACCTATTCAAGAAAACAGTAATACAAGTGATAGGACTCGCAATGTGTATCGAGTATTATTGTCGAATCTGTCAAGAGAAAACTACCTTTGTTATCTTCACTTAATTATGTACAACAGTGGCTCTCAACTTGGGATGCTTAAAAAGAAAGCAAGGGGGCACAGCTATTGACAGAAATAAACTACACTCGTTAACTGTGTCACCGAAATAAAAGGAATCTTATGACTGGTCGAATCAGGGGGGAGGGGGAATTCGAACTGTTTGAAATGATTATATATATCTCTCTCTTTTAGCCAACTATTTTTTAACTGCCCGTCAGTCGGTTTACCTGCCCATCTTCCAAGAATTATGTCATTTTCGTTATCAGGTACGTCAGTACTCCACAAAATACACATTTTTAAAGTAGGTTTTTATATTTTTAAGCCCAAATATGTGTTTTTCTTCGTTAAGTAAATGTGTACCTACAGTACTGTACTTCTTTCAGTATTGTAGGATCAATCTTTTTTTTTCTGTTTTGTATTCTTCCATCAATGTACACTCATGTCCAAAATTATCGCCGCATGTCTATATATATGTACTTCTAGAAATATAATTTGCTAACGAATTCGCTCGGTATTTCTTATAATGTTAGTATGTGTATAATCGGAAAAGGCATGTATGTGGCAAATTTCATGTCAAAAGAACAGTAAATACGAACAATAAAACGAAAATAAAACTTACGTGTCCATTTAGCAACATTTTTAGTTTACTCATTCTAGTTTTCGTATTTATAATTCTTTTCCATGAAATTTACTACAAATATACATTTCCCGATTATATACATAGTATCAGTATTAAAAGTACGCTACAAAATCATTATCAAATTATATTCTTACAAGAAGACAGTTATAGATATGCGACAATCATTTTGGACATGAGTGTACATACACTGTAAATAAGTGTGTTGTTTGTGTACTAGTTTAGTGTTCTTTATTCAGTATACAGTATTTCGTCCAACTGAATGTAACTGAAGTAGATTGTAGTCATCACTGCGGATTTTGATAAGTTAAATATATTGAAAATTATAATATGTAAGACTTTTATAAAGTTGCTATGGTGATTTTCGTTTTTAATCGATTTTTTTCGTTATCCGACCAGGGTCCGGTCATGTGGTGGTCGGTTAACAAAGAGTCTATTGTAGCTATCAACTACCTCAAACTATTAGTTTTTAATATATTACTTGAATTAAAATGCATTTCTTTAAGGGGAAGACAGGCAGGGCTGTAGTCGAGGGTACACGGCGGTACACGCAGTATACCCTCTGCTTAAGGTTAATGATTAGGGTGTACCTTCTGCTTCAAAATGTTTAGTATTTTCTACTTTTGTTTCATTTATATTTATTTATTTATTTAATCGGGCCATGACTCCAATGATAAACTGACTATAGGCCCTATCGCCTTGTATTTCTTATGTTCTTAGCAAGTGTTCAAATATAGGCTACGTCATGAAAAAAAAATCCGGTGTGATTTTTTTCTGTTCCTTCTCGGAGTCAGTTGGTTCCTTCTTTACACCTACACCCATTTATGTTATTAATGGTGTGATTTAAGCAAGGAGTGCCATCAAGAAAATAGCATGAAATGCTTTTAGACTGTAAACAATAATATATTCTTTATATTTTAATTGAATTAATTAATACCCGGTACATACTATCTACATTGTTCATTAAAAAATGCCTTCAATGTCTCATATGATGATAATAGATTAACACAAAACAGCGTATACCCTCTGAAAATTTTAGGACTACAGCCATCAAGACACGAGGTCACAATCTATGCAAAAAATTGAATAATGAGGGAGTCAAGTAAAGAAGATGAAACAGTGTTTTAGCGTTTTTGAAAATTCTAGTTTTAAGAGGATATTTTATATAATTTCGTTCTTAACATTGAAAGCGACGTTCCATGTTGTTTGTGATCGCATCACAGGAAAATGTCTCAACAGTTTTGAAATGTATTTTTGGAATATACATAATTAGTACCCACTTCAAGTTTTTTTCCCCGTTTCTTTTTATCATGACACTTCAATTACCGTAAGAGAATAAAGGGGTTTCAAATGTATCTCTAAAGTAGAGTATTTTATGGGTTTTAATTATTATTAAACTTTCATTGAAATAGATATCTAAACAGGGAGTAGGGATTCAAATATTCTCCATAAATTTTTTTTTTTTCTGCACAAAGAACGGGCGTTTCAGCTACTTGCAAATATTACGAATGTTGTGACAAAGGAGGTGTTATAATAAATACCGCATAAAAACAAAACTATTGAGTAAGAATTGTGATTCCATTGAGAACAAAGTTGGTAAAAAAAAAATGCTTCACTACAGTAGGTACATAAGTTTAACTGGAAATAAGTATACATTTTTAATAATAATAATAATAATAATAATAATAATAATAATAATAATAATAATAATAATAATAATAATAATAATAATAATAATAATAATAATAATAATAAGGCGAGGTGAGCCGAAGTCGGAAGCTCCCGTCATGTAAACCTGCGGAACACAGCCTCTGTTGTCGAGCCGAGCTTCTTCCTGGTCAAGACGGCCTACCAAATATAGTGATTTTTAGTTTCCAGACAATGGGATATTTGCCCCCAAATTTGGTTCAGATCTGGCCGGTAGTTACCGAGAAATAAAGTACCATATAGAAGACGACTCGAGTCTGTACCTGGCCGAGTCAGGCAACCAAATATAGGGAGAAACATGGACATTGCGCAAAAAGGATGGAAAACGACTGGAAGCTTTCGAAATGTGGGTGTGGAAAAGAATGGAAAGCTTTGTCAAGCTGAAAACGAATGAGAAGGCGTTAGAAATCTTAGAGGAGAAAAGAACAATTTTAGATATTGTTAAGAAGAGGAAGAGAAACTCGTTGGGACACTGGCTAAGAAGGAACTGTATCATGAGAGCATGGGCGGCGATTAGGGAGGGCAAGAGGGGGCAGTTTCCCCCCACTTTTTTGAAGTGAGCACGTAACTCTTTCAAATTATATCATCTATTTTTCGGTGATAGGCTAGAATCTTCATTATTCAATTTTAAAAAGTACCAAAAAAAGCTTTTTGCTTCTGTTTTCTTCTCAAGCCTGGAAGGCATTGTAGAACACGTTACATATGCTTTCGCGCCTTTCTGAGTCGAGACGTAGAGTGTGATGACGTCATAACTAAAAAAACATTTTTTGATATGACTTTTTTATTACTTTTTGCAGGGCTTACTTTTGCACCTAGAAGATTGAAATTTTGCACACACATTCAGTGCACCCCTTAATATTTTCCAAATTCTTTTCCGATTTCTGCGATAAAACGGGGAGGTCCAGAGGGGCAAAAAGGTAAAAAAAAAAAAAAAAAGATATCTTTTTTAGCAAAGATCCCTTTTTTCGCGATTTTCCCTCCTCAAATACACGATGGAGACATGTGAATGCTACCGTTTGAAAGGCTGTTCTGTTCTAAATAGAATCATGTACGAACCATAATCCTAGTATAAATAGGGATGTCTCAGGGAAGTTTTACCTGAGATCCTTTTTTATACGGGAATCTGGAGTATTGTAGAGATATTATTTTTGGAGGGCTTACTTTTGCACATAGAAGATTGAAATTTTGCACACACATTTAGTACACCTTTAGTATTTTTCAGATTTGTTTCAGATCTCTGCGTTAAAACAAGGGTGTACAGAGAGGCAAAAAAGTACAAAGAAGGAATATTTGTTAAACAAATATTTTTTCATGATTTTCTCACCTCAGGTACAGGATGGAGACATGTGAGTGGTATCGTTTCAAAGTATGTTCTATTCTAAAGGGAATGATGTACGAACAATGGTCATAGGATAAATAGGGATGTCTCAGGAAAATTTTATATTACATCTGGGACATCTGGGGCATTGAGAATGTTCTTAGCTCATTCGTAAACATTTTCCCGCACTTAGTTTTCAAGATAGAAGCTTGATTTTTTTATATACACATTTATTACACCCCTTCATATTTTTCAGTTGATTTTGAGATCTGTACGTTAACATAGGGGGTCCAGAGGGGATCAAAGTTTCAAAAAATCAGAAAAAATCCAGATTTCCCTCAAAATTTCCCGCCTTAGGGACATGATAGGAAAACGTAAATGGAATCGTTTGAAAGTTTGTTCTATTCTGAAGAGAATGAGGTACTAACCATGATCCTAGGATAAATAGGAATGATGCTGTAGTTGATTGACTGAAATTCAATAATTTATCTATAAAAAGACATAATTCAAAATGGTTAATGTATATAGTTTCATTTGGAAATGTAAATTTTTTGCATATATTACTGGTTCATAGAAAAAATTTTAGCTTATAATATTTGTCGTTGCGTAAGTGGGTATTGATTATTTGTCCTCTCATGGAGTTAAGACAGCTACAGGAATTGCAATTCAAAGGAATTAATATTACAATTGCGTCGTAGCATATGCTTGTAGTATTTACTGTCTTTCATTTTCTAAGAGTAATGATATACATTTAATGGCAAGTGTGGAATTAACAATGTAAGTTGTTCATTAATCCCCAGTTTCAATATAACTTGTACAAAACAAGCCTCATTATTCATTAGTATGATTAATAATATCCTTTCTATTTATTTGTTTTGCAAATATGTTATTAAATAATCTGATCACACAATTTTCCAGACAGAATTTTAAGATGTTCACGGGCAAGGAATCAAGGGTTAGTACCTAATGTGCGTTGCTCCTGTCAATTTACTTAATTAAATATGAAACACGATATACGGTATTTTAACTGAAAAATATAGTATCCTATTAGTTATACAACCTTTCGTCAAACAAAGTGTTACAAACAACCAGGAAAACTAACATTGATATACAAATATTCAGATCATATCTTTCCCCCCCCCCCCCCACTTTTAACGTCCAATCGCCGCCACTGCATGAGGGACATGCTAGAAGAAATGGTGGCAGGAACAGAGAAGGAAGGAGCGAAAGAGGATACAGTTAATGGACGGTATCAAACCCGAGAAAACGTACGTGAAGACGAATAGGTTAGCGGAAGACCGTGGAGAATGGAAGGATCTCAATTGTGGCAATAATGGGAGAATACCTATGATGATGATAAGGTCTACCTGAAAAATTATCTCAGTGTTGGGATTTTTAGAATACTTATTTATATCCCAACCTTGAGTCATTTTTCTCGTGACCCTAAGGTTAGATACGTTTTAACCTTTCTATGCCCGCCAGGGGATTTGAACGAAATCGTAGAATCTCATGTTGGGGCCCTGGTGATCCCAATAATTATCACAAAGTCATTATTGATACATCGTTGAAAAGTTTATGGAACACAGATTTCAACGAGGTAATATTTGTGCAATTCCCGTCTTCTTCATAAAAGAAGAAGAAGAAGCAAAAAGTTTTTAAAATGTGAAAAAATAGAAACAGACAAAAAATTGGCCAACTTTGCCCCCTCCTTCCCCCGTATTAGCAACTAGTATACATACAGGGTATTGCCCCTAGTGGATTACTTCATTGCTTCAGATACTAATTTTTATGAGTGTACCCTCAAGGGGAAATGACCCCAAAAAACTGATGCGTAAAAAGCACGAAACTTACCCTGACCTTCTCTGCTGTGGTAGACCCCACATACAAGGGCGCCCATCAGGGGGGCAAGGTGGGGCGCTCGCCCTTCTAAGAGGAAATTGTACTTGGGAATATAGAAAACCCGATAGAATTTTTACAATAGTTACAGCAAATTTTTAAACTATATTTAAAACGTTGCTTATACTTGCCCCCCCTTGGAAACCACAACATGGGCGCCCTTGGCCACATACATAAAATCCATATCAGCGAAAAGCTTCGTCCTTCAGGAATATACACTGATACCAAAATTATCTTCCTAGCTTTATTAGAAGCTGAGGTATTGAGGTTTAAATCCTTGAGGTAGCAGTTGCGTCAGTTTTGTATTAATAATATCATTTTGTGTAAATAGGCGTAGTTCTATTGGATTCAGCACTCTCAAATTAGTATAATAAGGTCTAAGCGCGGGCACTTTTATTATTGTTATGAGCTACAGTTCTTTCTGATATGTGAATATTTTCTCCAATGATCAATCGTACTCGACAACACGTGTGTCTCTTAAACTGCTCTCGGGTTTAATCTCGTACAATTGTAACATCTCGTTGCTCTCTGTTTTTCTTCTTTTCCTTTTTGACCTTTTTGTTCTTTTTTCATCTGTTTCTGTATCCTCTTCCTCTCTCTCTCTTTTCTGTTTCTCCTTCTCTTGGTCGCTCAATCTTTCTATTTACACTTGAGATTTGAGTAAATATACAGCGGAAAGGAAGGGCAAATTTAACTGTTCAACCCTCCCATTGCGTCATGTCCACTCGGAAAGACAAAAAGAAAAATATCAAATTGAGCATAGATATTTCATGTGAAAATAAGATGGGAATATTTATTCGAGCTGAATAAAGAAAACATACGAAAAAGATACATACGTACATGACATTCTGTACAATACTGGTATTGTTTGTATAACGAGATCGTTTATGTATTATAAACGAAGACATTCTCTCGTGTATTATCTGCCGATAATGACTTTGTATATGCATAGCGTCAGTACACATCATATGTATGTAGAGTGTTCCAGAGATGACCCTGAGCGATATTCTCAGTCCACGTTTTAACTGACCGAGCAGTATAATAGAAATTAATCTAGAGAGACAATTATACATTACTATTCATTAGAGGACTAAGGTAAATGAATTTGTAAATATTCTACTCGTATAAGTGCACTTTGCTTACTAGGTAACTACTATAAGTGTAATAATTTGTATAAGTTTTTGCATGTACCAGCATTAGTATTGAAATGATCATTTGGAATTTCTTTAATAGACCACCAAGGATTAAGCTTTCATGCTGGTCTAGTTGTTAGCGTGCACGCATTTCGTGCATGTAGTCCCAGCTTTGATTCTCAGCTGAAGAATATTGAACATATTACGAAGGCTAAAATGAAGGTCTACTGTTACGTAGCCTTAGTCTGAAAAGGGACTCTAAATTCCAACGAACAAACAAAGAGTAAAAATTTATTGATTACACTGAGTAAAATCCGTTATCCAGACAGCGGAATATTGTACAAAATATAGGGAATACATATGTTTACTACGGAAATCTGTACGGAGCATATGATACCCATATGCTATATACTACCTTTTTCCTACTTAGATGTTACATATGTCGCTACAGGATGTATGGCATCTAACAATCTTCCGTATATTACATACGTATGCGTATGTTATATACGTCACCTGTATGTTATATTAGTCCATCTGTATATGAGATCCTTACCTCCTAAATACAGTCATACGGAAAGTACGTATAGATGGAACACTTATACGGACAGTATTATAAAACATACGTTTTCAGTTATATGTTTGCTGCAGGATGATTCGTACTTCAAGTCCAAAAACTACAGGATTTACTTGCATTTTTAAGTGCGCCACGTATGTTTTTTTCTCTCTCTGTGTAGTAAAATAAAGATTACGCACCTTCCAGGTCAAAGGGTTCTGTGTACAAGTATTTAGTACAGCGTTTCTCAAATTGTGGTTCACAGCACAAATATAGTCCTCGAAATCTTAACATGTGGTCTACTTAGTCTGTTCATGTGGTAATACTTGTTCAAAGAAAACAGTAAAAACTTGAAGTAAATTGCGTATCACAGACTGTAGGTGGGGGCCAATTTCATGCATCATTAAAATTTATAGATTTTCAATGTATAATGATAGAACAAAATATTTTCGATTTTCAACTTTCATCTTAAAGCAATCCGAGTAAGAAGAAGAGAAGTCAAAGGTAATTCGGGACAACTCTATTTGGTGAAAGTAAAACTCCGTAACTCCAAGACCTCGGAATAATTCAGATGCACAACGTTATTTGCACAGTAATGAGCAGTTTCCATGTGTTTCATACACTCGCCCTACAGATGTCACTAGTGTGAAACTAACTATACTACTGAGAAATTGTTAAAAATTGTGTCAGCTATTTGAAGCTTGTAATATCATATTCATTGGCCGTTCAGTACTTCCACAAAATCGTATTGCCTTTGCAGATAGACCCCCTATCTATTTACTTATATTAAGGGACATCATGTATAATAATATACTAATGAGAAACTACTTATGACGGAGAGTTTTGCTTCGCCAAAGGAAAACGTAAAATGAGCTACTGTGTTATTTAGATAATAAGTAATAAATTCTATAGAATAAATTTATTTTTAATTTAGTCCTATATTTTGAATTGAGAATACCTTATGTCTGCGGATAAACGCTTGAGTGAAAAAGTATCATTAAGAGGGCACGCAAAAGCAAACAAACAAACAAAGTTGAATGCCACTACTATAGTTGACTGTATAAACCAAAGAGGCTGACAGTTTTAGCAATTAAATTCTGAATGCCAAAACTTCTACATTTTGGGTATAGTGATTCTCCTATAAACTGCGTAAATGTGTTTTTCGTAGTGAATATTGTAAACGAATTCATATTTGATTATCTTGAATGAACGATTAGAACTTAAAAACTTGCGTTAGATCACAGTGATTTTTTTAGATAATAGTCTTGAATGTACAATCAGAATTTTAAACTTCATATTAGATTATCGTCAATCATCCCGCCGAAATTAAAATACCGCTAATTTTACAGTAATTATGTGATATCTTCAAATAGATAAAAGATAATTGAAATATGGAACAAGAGCGCCCTAGACAATATTATTTTGCGTGAGATACCGTTATTACAAGTCACCTAGTGGCTTTCCGTTTTCAGCTGTTTAGAAACGCGAAAATAAATGCCGATTTTCAAAATGGCTCGAAATCGAAAGCAGATAATGAGTCGTGATAACCGTTTCTCATGTAAAATAATATTGTCTAGGGCTCTCTTGTTCCACATTTCGATTATCTTTTATCTATTTGAAGATATCACATAACTACTGTAAAATTTGCGGTATTTTAATTTCGCTGGGATGAAGACTCTTAAGTAGGGAAATAAATAGAAGATAATCGTTTTATTTATATATTTATTTTACACTTTTTAAAAACAAATTTCTATGCTTTTTTATCTGTTTCTTTTATTTTTCGATTTTACCCTAAGGGCCAGTCATAAAAACTGAACAGAAATGGTTAGTAAGTTAGTCTGTTGAAGATTGTTGATGATAGACAGATTTGGATCTGACAAGAGAAGAAACAGCTACCGTTTCAACAGTGTTGCTAAGGTACAACTAAACTTAGTAGACAAAAGTTCGAGATTAATTATATCGATGGCATAATTCTTCTGAGTGTTCTGCTTGAAGTCAGTCTCTAGTCTATTTACCCAAAACAGCTACTGGGACCAGGTCCGGGTTAGTACAGTATTGCACACAAGGATATACTTTCTTAAGGGGCCCATACACTTCCAGTTTTCTACTGCGCAGTCCAACTATACTAAAAGCTGGGTTAAGAAAAACTGAACTATGAATGGAGCAAGAAACTAGGAATTAGTAATTAGATTTCTGAGCTGTCGGCATCTATAGGCATTTAGCCTGTCACGTATATGAGGGATGACGTCCCTCGGCGAGTACACTGTCCGATGAAAGAGAAGGAAGGAAGCGGCTTGGGACCATTCTGTTAGGTACCATCCCAGCCTTCGCCTGGTGTGAATGAAGGAAACCCAAGAAGGAGATATCACTTTTACAGTATATTTTCGAGACGAAACAGCCTCAAATCTTGTCTCGTGCGCATCCCTAATATTTTACATGCGTGTTTCAACACTAGTGTACACAAGGACATGGAAAGCCTGGGTTCGATTCCTGGCGGGAGCTCATGTGATTCGAATCCCACGTTAAGCAGTAAGTGCACTCTCATGTAGTCTTGGTGCTGAACGGGACGCTAAATTCAAAAATTCAATCCAATCTAATCCAATCCTAACATACACAAATATGTAGGTCCCAGAATTCTCTAAATATGACACTTGCAAACAAAATTGTATTTCATTTGTTAAGTTAAAAAGAAGTAATTGTGCAAAATTAAAATTAAAATCGGTGAGTACGCAGAAAGCAAGGGGCGAAAAGGTTAAATACAATAATTCGAGTATTTCCGCTTGTACACATAACCGTGGTCATCTAAACACATGTTATCTTTATATCTTATTAATATCATTAGAAATTTTTTGTTCTGCATGTTGTAGCACAATATAGGAAATATCACTCCGTCGGAAAAGTGTAAAAGCTTTTTCAGGGTAGCCATCCTAAATGATTTTTTCTTCATTCACACCAGGTAAATGTTGAGAGCGTTCCCAGGCCGCTTCCTTCATATAATGGTCCCAGACCGCTTCCTTCTCCCCTCATTCCTTTCTTCCTCCCGAATTCCCTGGACAGTGTGATCACCAAGAAATATCTCTGTGCTTTTATCTATTTTTGGGCCTCAGACAATAGAATGTCAAAACAAGACTTTTCGAAAAAAAACCTACTTCAACGTATTTAAACTCGGTCGCAGAAGAACCCAAAAAGTTCGAAAAATTAACGAATTCAAAGAGTAAATTAAGGTGTCAGCGAATATATAATGCAAGTCGTTCCGAAAAATTCTTTAGTGAAATCAAATGTCATTCTTGTTAGAGAAGAAAGGCCCACAGACCTTGTTCTCTAGTTGGAGACTACAAATTGAAGGTGATTTACCGAAGCAGATTCGCTTAAATAACACGAGAGGTTACAGAGTAACTCAGCATTGATCATTCGACGAGTTGGAGAAACTAAAACAATTGAAATTATCGATAAATTGAACGACCACAAAGAAATCAGCGTTTTGAATTATGCGATATAAAAGCAATCTATTTCCCATACATTCGCATGCGCTAGAAAAACTTAATATTGTTTGGAAACCGAAACATTCTATCCATTGTTAGATCGGGCTTCTGTTCCTAAGCGCCGATGTTGCATTCGAAGAAGTATATATGCATAGTGTTAGTGAGGTGCTTCGTAGCTGCAGTAACCTAGTACATATTACTCATTCCAGGCAAATTCAGTGATTCAGGAAATTGTACCAAAAAATACAAAGTCTATGTGAAACAGTGGTGAATAATAAAGGCCTAACAACAACGTGTACTTCGATACGAAATACTGGTCTATCCACCACTCGTCAGACCTAGCCCACTGGCTTCCATCTTTTCCATCGTCAGGAAATGTGCTCGTAGAGACAAGTCTTCGACAATCAACACTGTGGTTGTGATACCTTCAAAGACTTTATCAGTCCAGGACAGCAGATTCTTATGTTGCTGCAGTTCTATTCTATATTAGACACGCTTGTGCTGATTATACTTCTTGGCATTTAATTCCATTCACCTTCAAGCAGTTTACGGTAGCTTATAGTTCCAAATTCTACATTAATTTCACAACAACCAAATATATAACAGCATTTTTCAACTTTTCCAGCTTGAGATCATTGGTGCCGATTTCTGTATAACTTTGAAGACGAAGGGGGGGAGGGGGTGCATTCAAATAAGTGTGTTTAGTTGTCATATATTCACGTAAAGATCGGAACAAATATATCCAAGCAAACTTTGGGGAACCCAAGTAAACTGAAGGGAGTCGAGTCACCTCGGCCACCCAGGGTCTCTGCCCACGTCAGAGCCCACTCGAGTTTCACGGAACAAAGAATAATAACAAATATTCCTATTAAATTTAGATACAAAACCAACGTTCTTATACTAAGGGAATATATATGGCCAGTTTTTTTTTTTTTTTTTTTTTTTGTATCCTTCGAATAAAAGATTCACTTAATTCTAAAAATGCTTCAAGTGAATTTGGAATACATTTGGTACACTAGCGTGGACAAAATTTAGAAAATAAAAGAAGGTAGGGAGATATTTGGCAAAGTGAAAAAAATTTTTATGCACCTAGATATAGTTATGAGTTATTCATGTCACTGAGGAAGAAGTACATTATCTACCCACAAAAGGTTATCAAACGTTGAATTATGAAGTTCACTGTAGAGCCATCTGCTTAAAACATGCGAAACTATTTTATAAAACCTTTCCAAACGAAGACATTTAAGAAGATGTAAAAATTCTACTGCACCACGTAACAACGAGCCAAGAAAAACGGGACGCTTTTTTAAAATGGGACATTTTGCATCACATTGGATTTTTCATAGGGCATCAGATAATTTTCTGAAGAAAGGGACAATCCCATTAGAAATGGGAGGTCGTCAGACCTAGGCTTCCCCCAGTATTTTGAATGACAAAATTAATTTAAGCTATTATTTATATATTTTTGAAAGTTTATAGCAAACTCATGATATACCTATCACAGACATGTAGCCAAGGCACTGGCGGATCCACGGAGGGGGAGGGGCAACCCCCCCTTTTTTTTTTTTTTTTTTTTTTTTTACTTCCAGCATTTATTGTTGGGAAATACAAATATGGTGATTTCCCGATCGATTCAACCTGTGTGGCCTGACAACCCTAGCAGAGTCTAATCAAAACGTGTGGTACTTAATAGTACTTAATACAGACATATTCGAATTGTAAATACTTCTGTCCCTAGTTCCTTGGGGCGGTCACCATAAGCTGCAAAGGAGCGAGAATATGATTCAATCGTTGGACGAACAGCTGTAGGTAGACGACTCACTCTTTGAACTAAAAACGTATATTTTAAAATTGTGTCCCAGAAAAAGGATGTGGAAATGGAATTCGGATCCCGAAACTTCAATTATCTTTACCTTAAATAAAGAGAAATATAAAATCTTCAGCGCTCCTTACCGGAAAGCACTCTGAATCTGAGATGAGACTTTCGGTTGGTTGATAGATTGAATGTATTTACGTCGTTTGTCAAAGGAGAACTACAGTTTAAAGTTGGATCTTAACCACCGTAGTGCGTTCGATGCTCACTCACCGGGAATCAAACCACAGAACCTCATGCATCAAAGATCAAAGATACGTTCTTCAGCTACTAGACCAACGAAAAGAGCCGTGGCTTTTGTGGTTAACATGGAAACATTAGGAAGGGACCAGAGATTTAGTGTGACTTTTAATGGCATATCATCTATCCTTGGGAAATAACAGAAGCTGTTATTGTAATTTATAGCTATATAAAAGACGAAGTCCTGAGTGAATAATCGATCTTCGCACACGCCAAACTGCTTAAGCTAGATACTTAAAATTCGGACAGTAGATAAGATTTGTGACGTAAGATGCCACTAAGGAAGGATTTTTTTTGTGCAAATTCAAAGAACGGAAGGGGAATGGGGTGGAAATTATTTTAATAAGATGGCCATCTTTCCGAATCCCTCAAGATTAGAGACTTGAAATTTGGTATTTGGATTTCTCATTTAAAATAATTTGACGCGCGTTTCAACGCTTTTGATACTTAAGTAATATGTGGGAAAAGGAGTTGGAAATCCTGAGTTGAAAGATGAGTGGATTCCAATGATTATAATAAGATATCAATAGCTAAGAATCTTTGAAGGTTAGCAACATGGAATGTGGTAAATGGAATTCTCACTTAAAATAATTCAACACGTATTTCTGCGTTTTTGATGTTTTACCTAGAAGGGAAGAAAAGAGGTGGGAATTATTATTATCATTATTATAAGATGCCCATATCTCGGAATCCCTTACGGTTAGAGAGATAAAAGTTGATAGTTTGGTTTTATATTTAATTTATTAAGCATGTATTTGAGCATTTTTTTTCTTTGTCACTTAATATAGAAGGGAAGGAAAAGAAGTGAGGGTGTTTCACTAAAATGCCTCATTTGCCTCACGAGTTGTTGGAATTTCGTGACAGAGTTTTACCTCAATCCAATTCTATATGAAAGAGAAAGAAGAAAGAACGCGAAATATTGTGCCACAGTAGCACGTAGGAGCATTTGCTGTATTGTGCGAGGCCATTGCCGAGCAAATTGGCGGTCGGGGGCGAGGCCCTACCTAGGTGAACTCTAGGATAATATAATTTTGTTGTTGTTGTGAGCATAATTGTAATTGAACTATGTTTCTAAAAGCTGTACTTAAGAAATTACCTAATGGAGCCAATTTCCACCCTCCTGTTCCTAGTCTGGTCTAATGCTTTTATCTTTACATACTCAATTATACGACTGCAAAAGCGGTGCATTCGGACAAAATACCTTAGACGGTGCTCATAGTCCTAAGGTCAATTCCCGGTGGAGGTACATTTGAACCTAAAAAAAAAAGTGGTTCGGATTCCACTATAATCAGTAAGTGCATGTCTCCTTTATCCGCCATGACATTACTATGGAACTTTAAGCTCAAGCAACGAACCAAAATACCCTATGCATACACTTTCGTAACAGTGTCCTATATTTGTCTTCTCGCTCTCTCCTGTTTAGTGAAAAATTCTTGAATGTTCCAGCAATTGAATTCCTGATACATTTGTTTTTAAATGTATCAATTGAATACAGTTGGGATTTTTTTTTTTTTTAAAAGAAATGAACAATTCAATGGAGACATAACGTTAAGGTTTATGAGTGACTTCCAACGACTCGTAAATCCTGGGTTCTATACCAATCATAGAAATGTTTTCTTCACCTTTGATACATCAGAAGATTTTGGTACTGCAATCAGAACGCACAATTATGAAAATGTCAACAATGTTGACAAACTGATGTCATGATGAAATATTGAGTTTCACAAAACGAAACGTAACGAAATCGAACAACATTTTGCATTCAGGAAATGTTCTTCGCATAGCACCATAGTTCAAAGATTTTATCCCTCTCAGAGAGGAAACTGAAAAATATCGATAGGGGTCGACGACCTTTGCATCCTATTGGATAGTGAAATCGATAGATTTAGCTCAAGCTTCGTGTTTTCTTGCGATCACCTTAGTGCAATAAAGGGAAACTATATTTATCTATACAGAGAAGAAATGGGAGAGGCTTAGTGGCAGATAACAGATGACAAGATAACGTTTAGCCGTGTAACTCGACTCAGTTACTCTGTTATTGACAGAGGTATTTTTTAATTTATTTATTTATTTATTTATTTTTTGCGTGGACTGTAATTTTGACATATTTCAAATTCAACTCGTTATATATTATGGTTCTGTTAGTATGTGTGTGTATGTGTCGAAGATGAGCAAGAAACTGAAGAACGGGAGTCATTTTTAGTGAAGCGACCGAGACATAAGGAAACAGTACAAACATGTGAAAATGCAGCGATGAGAAATTCATACAATTCGGAGAATATTGGCACATCCAAACAGGATGTATGAGGACCTTTCAATTCTTTCGAAATACATACTTTACTTGTCATGCTTTGGCTTTAAAAAATGGATTCTAATCAAATCGTAAGAAGTGAGTACTTTATAGGCTTGTACCACTGATCCACCGTGACCCCCCCCCCCCCAATATCAACAAAATATGAAGAAAAAAGCTGTAGCACCAATTCTATATGACATGTGCATCAACAGTTTTAGGTGGAATCCGAATCACTGTAATGTACTCAGAGGATAAACGATAATCCCACTCTAGTAAAAATTCTAATTGCTCTATTTATACTAATTTGAGAATCCTAAAACAAATTGAACTATTTTAAAGCATATCTGACCATGGAGTCACGAGAACCACTACCTCAGAGTGTGAATATAAATAAATATAAATATCTCAAACTTTGAGGTCATTTTTCTCGTCACTTCATGCACCAATATGTTTAAACATCCTCCCATTGGCCTTGGCTTCCTCAAACTATTATAAAAAGAGAGCAATTCGAAAAATATTCAATCATCGAACTTTTACCATTGGCATAAATGGAAGTTCAAAAATTCCAGTTTTGAGGTTATTTGGCTAATGACCCCATGAACGAATTTGCTTAAAAAATCCAAATTTAGCGTTCAAAAAATCAGAAATTTGTCCAAGCGAGGGCGCTTTTTGCCAGTGCTATTGTTAGTCTTTTCAACGCTAACCAGAAACCCCGCGAATGAAGAAAGTATAGTACGTTATACATGTTATTTTCTTATACCTTGTGACAGGCACGTACGTAGGACTTTTTCGAGAGGGGATCCCGGGAAATTTAAAATGAGAATAAATTACATCAAAATTTGTAAAATCATCACCAAAATTAGATTAAATTTACAGAAATATCGAGAATTTGGGGAAGGGGTCCGAACTCCTTGGATCCATTTCCTAGCGTAGGTCCCTGTCTTGTGATACGATACTTCAACATCTCTCTCTCTCTCTCTCTCTCTATCTATCTATCTATCTATCTATCTATCTATCTCTGTTATTTTTTTGTAAAAGAATATTTACGATGCGAAACAAAAAAGGAAACGCTTTATAGAACTTCGGATGGATCTTTAAGTAGACTGAGGATAAGAATATAAAGAGTGATCTTATGCAAATAAATTATGAAAATAATTTCTTAACTGATACAGCGCAAGGTAGGATGCACTTGCGTTCTTTCGTCACTGCAACGATGAACCTTCGGGTTCATTAAGCTGTAAGAAAGAATATACTTTCATTTTTAAAAAAACTTACAAATTCGGGTCCCAAAATGAAATCTGAGAATCAGGTTTACACCCCTCACTCCAGCCCCGGATTCATATGCGTCCCAGTTTTGCAAAGTAAAATTCTGATCACCTTGAAGCTACACTCATCTTGCAGGAAGCGAATCGCCCCCTCCAAACGATCCTTTTGGATCCGCTAGTGAGCCAAGGAGGTCCGAGGGGTCCGTACCCCCTTCGAAACCAGAAATGAAAAATTAAGGAAGGGTGAAACAAAAAAAACGAGAAAAAGAAGAATCAGCGTTAAAAATTGAAAGCTACATCAAGCTTTTGGTTTTGTCCTACTCTTACTTATGAGGAGATTTGTATTACTTGCAATACATGGTGGCGAATGATCGGGATATCCTGGAAAAGTCAGGGAATTTAAAATTTCTAGAAAAGTTATGGAATTCTCAGAATTTCTGCTACTAGTCAGGGAAATTTCAAACTTTCGAAAGCATAGTGCCCAAAGCATTTCAGTAACGGTGTGGACATTTTTTTTAATCATAATTTTTCGTCATCGCTTCTCTGCAGTGTTATTTCAGAAACAGTTTTCTACTGCCCCTTTAACTTGTCATTTGGAATAGACAGTAATTGACGGAATAATGAAAACAAAAAGTTATGTGGAAAGAAAGTTATGTTAATATTTGATTCAACAGAGAAAGGAACGCAGATATTGTAAAATATTTTACAAAACATTATTGAATATGTACTTTTTATAATAGTGGATATGTACTTTTTATAATAGTTGAGATCATAATGAAAGGAAATATTGTTATATTTGAATGAGCAGAGGGAGGAACATAGATATTGTAAAATCTTTTTCAATACTTCTTTTTTATTCTTTTACTCGAGATTTCTTCATAGTTTGTTATTAAAATACTTACTAACATATTCTCATTTTATTGTCCTAACGAACCAATATACGATGCCAGTAAAATAGTTTAGATTGATCGAGCTCCTGGTATGAAACCACAGTATTTCATGTCACGGACCCCCCTGTACAAAATTCTGGCTACATGCCTGCCTATCATAGTCTGAGTTCTGACTGACCCCCCAGTTTCTATCTTCTAGATCTGTCATTGAAATCAGGCCATCCCATACTATATTCATATCCATTAGCAAAGCATAATAGTGAATGCAATAATTTTACTGTGTCCAAAGTAAATACTGTATCCTGGAAAAGGTTTTAACAGTTTTTGCTTCGTATTGCGAAGAGCTCTGCAACAGTGAAATTCCAAGTCCACATGTAGCAATGAGTTACTCTTCAACGAAGAAGGGGGAGGGGAGAAAGGTGTTGCTAAGCACTTCTCTCTCAGTTTTGGTAAATGTGAATCGACCATTACGATTTCTCGAAAAGAAAGGAAATTTATTTTCTGATTGCCCCCTAGTAAATTGCGGATTAGTTAAATTAGGTTAGAATTCCAAATAGCATACCCATCTTTTTATTTTCTGATAACAGAAGCTGAACTGTCTGTTTTCGTATTACACACCATTGCTGAATACATTTTACTAATAGAGAACTGTTTGGCGTGTATTGTCTTACAACGGAAGAGGTCTCGAAAACAAGATGGTTCATCCATATGTAGCATCAAACGAGGTCTTTGTAATTCAGGAGATCATGTAAATTTATTTGTATGTTGTAGATTTTCTTTGTGAAGCATTAAGCACTAATAAAATGAATTAAGTACTAATAAAATAGATTAAGTACTAATAAAAAAAATAAACTAAGTACTTATAAAATGAATTAAGTACTAATCAAATAAATTAAGTACTAATAAAATTTGGTGAATAGTGAAAAACATCACGCACTATAAATTTTAATTTTGTCCATTGATGTCAAACACTGGAGGATGTTTACTGCCATCTAACGGCGAGATTTGTAACTTCTACTACTACTTGGTTTTAATATTAGATAATGGGGTATGGGTAGACACCCTTAAAGTCACCGTTACCCGTTAATATGTTAACGGATTGACTTCGTTAATGAATTCGGTCGAGATAAATACTCTAGCTATCTATTGCAAAAAAAAAAAATAGAATTCAAAAATTTGCTTCCGTTTAAGTGTTATCGTGTGGATATTCTAGCATTACAATTAATATAAGTCACGCTTGCGTGATTCTAATAAATTACTCGTTACAAACAAGGTAATTAAATTGAAAAGTTCATTCAATTCTGACAAACACACGTTTTAGTAAGCAATTTCGTAAAGTTTTTTTTTTTTTTTTTTTTTTTTTTTTTTTTTTTTTTTTTTTTTTTTTTTTAAGGGTAGGTTAACTATAACCATGTTGTCCATATGTTCGAGCATAAGTTGATATTTAGTTTCCATATTGAATTAGTTAATAAACTCCCACAAAAAAAAAAAAAAATGCCAATTTTACCAGCACGTCCTCAGGTTGCGGATCGAGCAGAAGGCCTTTTAAAAAATAAACGTAGAGGTTAGCTGCGAATATCTTGAATAATAAGCAGTCGCAGACAGACAAGAGAAGGCCCTCCAGCTTGAGGGTTTGACGTGAGGCCTCCTCCTTATATATAAAAACGGATGTAACTTCATCCTGAAAAAAAAAAAAAAGTTCAGAAATATTCACAGAAGCCTCGGACCAGGACTGATAACTTGGCATGACCCTCAACAAAGTAAAATGGACATGAGATTTCGAACTTGGATTATAGGAAGTCTTCATAATGGAGTCCGTAACGAGTGAGTTAGAAAAATATAGGATGAACCTGGTAGGAGTTCAGAAAGGTAGATGGGAAGGAAAAAGAGCGGTACAGACTGGAAATTTTACTTTTTATTATGGGGAAGGAAATAAAGATCACCAATTAAGAACAGGATTTATCTTTCACAAAACGAATAATATCAGCAATTAAACATGTTGAATTTGTTAATGATAGACTTTCTTTTATTACTCTTAATGGTAAATGGTGCGACATTGTTCTTCTAAATGTACTTACATGCCACAACACAAAATAAAGATGATGATATAAAGTATTTGACCAACCTCCACCATGCCAAAATTCTATTAGGGGATTTCAATGCAAATGCAGAACGAGGGGATATTTTCAAACCAATTATACAGAACGTAAATCAGCATAAGGAAAATAATGATTACGGTGTGAGACTTGTGAAATGTGCAGCATCCAAAAATCTTACCGTGAAGAATACGAAATTCCCGCATTACAACATTCATAAATATACTTGGACTTCACCAGATAGAAAAACAATCAAATCGGTAGCGTTTTAGTAGATAGAAGTCAGACTAGCATAATTGATACTAAGTCGTTCAAAGGAGCTGACTGTGACTAACCGCTACCAAGTAGCAACGTTTATAAGAGAGAGAGAGAGAGAGAGAGAGAGATCGTCATTTAAAAAAGAAAATATTCAGCATTTGAAAACGGAAGAGTTCAATTTAAAGAAATTACAGAAGGATCTGGCGAGAGGGGAATACCAGATTAAACTGTCGAATAAATTTTCGGTTTTATCACTATGTTCGTGGTCAAGAGAAGTTTATATGTTTGTGTCCAATCCTTTCGACAATGAGATCTCGAAAACCACAAGTGCTAGAACGTGCCGTTTTCACTGGTGGATTTCAAACTTTGTGTAGATTTACCAGTTCTCATTCAAATTTTCTTTATCTTTCTATTCCATATATTAGGCGTCGTTTTGACCCTATTAGTTTAATATTGCCACTAGGACGTTAACGTTGATACCCTTGTGAAAGACAACCAGTAGAGGAGCAACGTGTAGCGGGTTGATGGACATTTCAGGCGCTTGACAAAATCTATTGCAAGCTGGCAACTTCGAAGGCTTGTGGATCCACAATGAGGCGTACTCAGATAAGGAATTATAAGAAAAAGTATTTGCATTTGGTATCATCTATCACTTGTCCAAGTTTGAAACAAACTCACCCTAACATTCCTTATACTAAAATACTACATTTGTATGTTTGCCTATAACAATTCATGGGCCGCGGTGGCTCAGTGGTAGATCGTTCACCTCTGGTACTTGGGGTCCCTGGTTCGATCCCAGCCCTGCCAAGTGAACTTTGTGATGGACAAACACCGTGTGCGTGGGTTTTCTCGGGGTTCTCCCGTTTCATCCCACTTTCTTCATTCCACCATTTCATTCATTACTCATCATCACCGTCTCCTTTAGCCTAACCGGCATAACCGTGGGACGTAAAACTCAAAGATTTCATTTCATTTTATAACAATTCACTCTCTTTGAGAGTCTTCCTGTCCTTTACTTGTGTCCGTAAAGGGACTTGCGCAGATATTCTGAGAAGTAGGAAAACGCTCATATTAGAAGTGTGCGCTGTGTAAATGGCGCAAATGCAGCTATAGTAATTTAGTAAAATCGAAGATACTTAGGCTAAAATTAGGGTTAGCATTAAAATTTCGCAAAAGAGAAAATAAGGCACACGGAAACACCTAGCAATAAGCCAGGGTTCTACCAGAAATGCACTGAACTGGCAGAGAAGGGAAGGCAGGCAAAACTGGTTTGGCTACAATATCCAAACGATAGAACTGCACAAAATTTCTTGACTATCAAATTTCCAAAATATTACACTGTAAAAAATCCGTTCTCTGGACAGCGGTATATTGTACAAATGCACGGAATCCTCTTGCTTACGGAGAAATTAGTACGGAGCATACGTTATCCGTATGCAGCGGCACAAATCTGTCTTCAACGTTTGGGGAGACGGGTAAGACCGTACCTTTTTTCTTTTCTTTATTTTCTTTATTTTTTTAGCGATGTTTAAAATTTTATGAAGTTGAGGATCAGAGTTGTCTTCAACATTGGGAAGCGGGCAGAGTTGAGGCTTGTTCTGGGAAAGGGTGAAAGTGAGACTCATATGGTAGATGAATCTGATTTCTGAGGTAAATCTGTTGTATATTATATATCAGGGGATGTAGATGAAGTGGCCGTCAGACACAAATCATCACATTTCTACCCAAAAAACACATTTCAAATCGGATTATTGGGGGGGACAGTTCCCCCAGTTCCAGCATTGAGAGGGACATGTCCCCCTCATCCACCGGGATTTGCGCCAGTGTCCGTATGCTACATAGGCACTGCCCTTAGATGTTACATCATGCCGTTGCAGGATGTTTGCTATCTAAGAGTCTTCCTTATATTACATACATATATGTATGTTACCTTCGTCAGCTATATATTATATACGTCCATTTGTATGTGAGATCCTGACTGCCTATATTGTTTCATACGGAAAGTACGTGCAGATGGAACACATACAGAAAGTATTATAAAACATGCGTTTTCAGTTTTACGTTTGTTGTACGTTAAGTGCAAAAACTACAGGATTTACAAATGTAACATGCGATTTTACGTACGCCACATACATTTTTTCTCAGTGTAGAACAAAGAGACATATATATATATATATATATATATATATATATATATATATATATATTTTTAAGAAAGCTAAAATTGTTGAACTCGTAGGTAATATTAAAAACAAACGCATTCGAGACATGTTTAAAGCATCAACGAATTTCAGAAAGACTATCAACTTCAAACTTATGTATTAAAGAAAGGGGAACAATTCTCACGGATACGGATAGTAAATAGAAAGAATTCTTTGACAATTGGTTAACATGCAGCCAAAAAGTAATACGGAAGAAGTGAAATCCATATAGTAGAACCGCATATTCCAGAACCTAACCCAACAGATATAGAAATTGCTATAAAGAAATGAAAGAAACACAAATCTCTTGTGTAAACGAAATTCCTGCTTACTTAATTTTAGCTGGAAAATGATGGAACGATATTCACAAACTCATTCTCCTTATCTGGAACAAGAAGGAATTGTCACAAGATTGGAAAGGTTCAATCGCTGTTCCACTTCACAAGAATGACTACGGAACTGACTATTATTTATAATCATTTCTATTTTCTTAACATAAAATCCTATGAAACATTCTATTAGCAAAATTGACTTCATACGCAGATGAAACTATTGGAGATTATCAGTGCACATTTAGGTGAAATTGATCAACAACCGATCAGATATTACCATTCGTCAAAGAATTGGAAATTTAATACCCCGATACACTATTTTTTTTTTTTTTTTTTTTTTTTTTTTGGTTTCAGCAAGGTCTACGACTCGGGTAGGAGGAAAGCATTGTACAACATTCTTACAGAATTTGGTATAGCAAGAAAGTTAGTTAGATTAAGTAAGATGTGTTTAAATGAATTCCAAAGTAAAGTCTGCGTAGGAAAAAAGTATTTATCCACGAACTGTCACGTCGAGAATGGCATGAAACAATGAGGCCTGCATTGCCGCCATTATTTTTCAATTTTTTTCTGGAATACGGTATACAGAAAACCAAAAACAGCGATACGAAAATCAAGGCCTGGAGCTGAATAGTACTTACCAGATTATGGTGTATGTTGATGAGGTAAATCTGACAGCAAATGATATAAGAACAATAGAAAGAAACGGAGAGGTCTTACTAAACGCCTGTAAGGATATGAGTTTAGAAGTAAATGCAAAGAAAACTAAATACACGGAAATTGGCCATAATACTGCAAATTATGGATAGTTAAAATATCAAATAATACTTTCTACAAAGTGAATACTTTCAAATATTTAGGATTAACATTGACAGACCAAAACCGTATCCACGAAGAGATTAAATGTCGACTGAAAACAGAGGATTTGTATTAGTATTTTTATTGAGTCCAAATTTTATTGTCTCCGCGTCTGCTGTCGAAGAATTTGATGCTAACAGTAGATAAAATTATATTATTGGTTGTGCTGTATTGTTGAGAAACTTGGCAGCTTACTTTGGGGTGGTCTTGGTCTTGGTCTTGCACATCCAGTCTTGGTCTTGGTCTTGCACTAGAACCCTTGGTCTTGGTCTTGTACACCCAGTCTTGGTCTTGGTCTTGGTCTTGCATGCAAGAGTCTTGCAAGTCTTGCATTTAAGAAATCTCAAGCTTTTCAAAGGTAAATTTTACTATGGATATAAGTGATAATAAACTCTACAATGCGCCAATAGTAACGGAAATACAATGCATGTTTCTAAATGTAATATAGTTTAACTTTTGTGTATTATGATAGTGTACAACATAGGTGATGACCTTTCCTTTTTTAATGGGTACCCACGCTTCACTACTTGTAAGATATGCCTAAATCACAACGTTTCGTAATCTGTTTATATTTTTTAACAGATCTAACACTCCACTGGTTCCCAAACTGGAGAGACTACCCCTGAGACGCATGAAAGAAAATCAAGACGGCACAGATTATTGAAATACCATGAATTGCAAAATTATTTTTACACTCTAAAGGCGTCATATTTTTCTTTTCAACCACGATTAGCTAATTCTTGTATTAATCAAATAGCAATTAAATATTGAGATTTTGTTTTACTCTTTCCAATATGTACTCTATGGGGCAGGAACATTGACATTACGCAAAAGTGATAAAAAAAATTGCAGGCTTTCGATGAAGAAAAAAGGAGAGAATTAGCTATGTTGAACGGGCAACGAATGAGAAGGTGTTAAAAAAAATAGCAGTAGGGAAAAAAGAATAATTTTAGATGTTGTTAAGAGGAGGAAGAGGAACAGGTTAGGATATTGGCTGAGGAGGAACTGTATTATGAGGAACGTGCTGGAGGGTATTGTGGAAGGAAAGAGACTGAGGGAGTGAAGGAGACTAGTTGAAGGAAGGTATTAAAACAGAAAATTGTTACGTCAAGACGTAGAGACTAGCTGAGGACCACCGAACGTCGAACCTTTTCAGTTGCAGCAAAACCTGTCAATATTGACAGAATAGCTATTATGAAGATGATTATATATTTAGCAATATTGACTAAAAAAGGGAGAGAGAAAATTAAAATAATAATTATTATAATCAAACCTCTTAATATTTTAGAATAATTTGAGTGAAAACTGAAAACGATTCAATGTCTGTCTTTTGTGTAAATTCAATCTATATAAATACTTTTGACCTGTATTGGAAATACAAAATAACGGCATCAAACGCCAAGTTATTTGAAGTCTCACTTGTGAATATGGATTGCTAGCATCAATTACCCACTTCGTTGGGTTAAACTTAATAATAATAATAATAAGAATAAGAATAATATATGACGTTAGTCAGTCACTTTTACTATTTAGTAAAGCGCTCTCTGATATCAGCCATTTTCGATTATTTTTATATTTCTCTCCCCTCCTCCTCCCCAAGTTGCTTGGCTGAATTTGAATTTAAACGGCATCAGAAGTGTCACTGTTTGTCTCAGAGACCCCAAAAACTAAGGATTCGGCACTAATATCGGTCATTTTCAATAAACTTATAAATCTCCTTCACCCCCATGTTGCGAGGTACGGCATCGGAAGCGTCATTGTTCATCTCAATGACCTCGAAAACCATTAGTTCGACATTGATATTGGTAATTTTTGATAATTTTATATATCTTGTTCCTCTCCCAAGTTGCGGTGCTGAATTTGCATTTAAACGGGATCGGAAGTATCACTGTTCACCTTAGCGACGCCGAAAACTATGGATTCGACACTAATATTTGTTCATTTTTGATGATTATTATGTATCTCCCTCTCCCCAAGTTATGAGGCTGAATTTGGTCGTAAACGGTATCAGAAGTGTCAGTATTCATCTCAGCGAACTGCAAAACTATGGATTCAACAATAATATTTGTCATTTTCAATCGTTTTTATATATAGTCTCTTCCCTCCACCAAGCTACGGGGCTGAATTTGGATTTAAATAGCATCGGAAGTGTTACTGTTTATCTCAGCAACCCCAAAAACTATAGATTCCATTTTAATATCGGTCATTTTCGATCATTTTTAAATATCTTTCATTCCTCCTCCCCTAATCTGCACCGTCAAAGTGATGTGACAGAAACCACCTCAGGTCCGATCGTCATCTATGTCGAAAATTTGATTGAGATCGATTGGCTGGTTCAAGAGTGATGAAGTCACAAAGACAGCATTTACATTTTTAAATTTTTACATATATATATATATATATATATATATATCCCCTCCCGTCCCCTACGTTGCACCGTCAAAGTGAAATGATAAAAATCGCTCCAGGCCTGCACTTCATCTATGTTGAAAATTTGATCAAGATTGGTCGGGTGTTTCAAAAGTTATTAATGTATATATATATATATATATATATATATATATATATATATATATATATATATATATATATATCCCTCCCTTCCTCCTCCTCTAGGTTCTACCATCAAAGTGAGACAAACTAAAAACCTTTTCAGGACCGAACCTCATAATGTTAAAATTTGATTGAGATCGGTTCAAGAGTTATTGTCACAAACTAAGTCATTTTTATTTTTATTTATATTGATTTTTGTACATCTCTCCCTTCTCCTCCTCCACTACATTGCTCCTCAGAGTGAACTGACAGATAACATTCTACGATTGAACCTCAACTATGTTAAAAGTATGATCGAGATTGTTCGTTTGTTTCAAGAGTTATTAAGTTTTATTTATTATTTTATAACTCCCCTTCCCCTCCCCTACGTTTTACCGTCAAAGTGAAATCATGAAAACACTCCCAGGCCCAAACTTAATCTAGTTTGCGTGTTACTTGCCACGGTGTTACTTGCCACTATTGGAATTTCGTGTCATTTGCCACGGTTACCTTATCGCATATTTATCTGTCTATGACAGCGTGTCCGTTGCCACGCATCTGCATCTAGATTTGGCCTTGAGAGTTGGGAGTAATTTCCCAAGCAATTTTCAAAGAAAGGCAATCACCTGAAACGCAAGAAACAAAGCAAATTTCTGATTTAAGAAATAGGAACCTTGTTACAGAAGCGTCATTTCAAATTTTGCTTGGGGGGGTAAGATCCCTTGAAATAAGGAAAATTTTGCGTTTTTACTGATTTGCTACTATTCCGTTGATAAAATCTATATAAATCTCAAACTCAGGGGGGCAAATGCCCCTCCCTGCTTTCCCTAAATGACGCCCCTGCCTTGTTACATTTATGCGTGTCACAAAACTCACAAAACTCGCACGAAATACAAGAAACAAAACAAGATTCTGATGAAAGGAGTATTCTTGCAAATCTACACAAACAATTGAAGTTCTTCAGTAATTCGAGCGCTCATTTTGCCGCCTGAAAGCATGAAAGAAACGCAATGATTTATATATTAATCACATTCGATCCATACTCCTAGGTGGTTCCAATAGAAACCTTGTCACCTGCGCGTCGCACTTCATAATGATTATAAGTGGGGTTTGTGGTGGACAAGCACCGTGTAGATGGGTTTTCCCATTTCCTCCCACTTTCTTCATCTTGCCATTTCATTCATTCTCATCATCGCCGTCTCCTTTAGCCTACCGGGCATAACCGTGGAACAAAACTCCAAGCTTTCATTTCATTTTCATTTCAAAATGTAATAAACTCCAGTGTAAATACCTGTGTTATTTTTTTATTGGCTGGGAAGCTCATTCCAGTTTCTTACAGTAGCGAAATACTCTTTCTCCCACAATTTCTTCTCTCAATTTATATCTGAATATTCTTACAAACTCTTCTTTTTATATAACGCTGGGTGTTTCTCTATTTCCTCAATTTTTCATTGTCTTTACCACTAATTAAAAACATACATGTATTAGCTTCCATTGCGAACACTTCTTTTCATACTCTACACACAGAGCGAACTGTTATGTGAAAAAACTTGTAGAAAACATCTATTTTTTATCTCTGCTTGGATGTACCTCGGCAACTTTTCTGTCGCCGTCGCCGCAGTGAGCGGACTCCCATAAGACTTAATGCATTTTTAAATGTTGCCCAACTGTTTCGTCGCCAAGCTGTTGCCTTAGGCCTACCGCTCACTGGCAACATAGTTATCTTGTTGCTCTGGCTAAATGCATTGAGTCTTATGGGAGTCCGCTCACTGAGACGACGGCGACAGTTAAGTTGCGGAGGTGTTGCTAAGCAGGATGAAAGCAGGTCAACAGCTCGGCGACGGAACAGTTGCGCAACATCTAAAAATGCATTGAATCTTAATGGAATCCGCTCACTGAGGCGGCGGCAACAGAAAATTTGCCGAGGTATCTCCAAGTAGAAAGGTAAAAAATAAATGTTTTCTAAAAGTTTTTTTCACGTAACAGTTCGTTCCGTGTGTAGCGCGTGAAAAGAAGTGTTCGCAATGGAAACTAATACATTATTTGATTAGTGACTAGCATGTCTTTAATTAGTGATAAAGATTATGAAAAATTAATTGAGGAAATAGAGAAACGCCCAGCATTAAAGAAGAAATATATATAAAGAAATTGTGGAAGGAAGTGTGTTTCGTTGTTATGAGAAACTAGAATGAGCTTTCCAGCAAAGATAAAACAACACAGTTAAATTACTCCCACCCCCTCAAGGTCAAATCTAGATGCAGATGCGTGGCAACGGACACGCTGTCATAGATAGATAAATATGCGATAAGGTAACCGTGGCAAGTAACACGAAATTCCAATAGTGGCAAGTAACACCGTGGCAAGTAACACGCAACGTTAATCTATGTTGAAAATTTAAACGAGATCGGTCGGTTGGTTCAAGAGATTAGGATTCTCAAAAACAGTCACTTTCAATTTTATAATATAAATTTATTGTTGTAGTTTAATGTTATATCGTTCAATCCTCGATGTGCCGTATAGCTAAGGAGGCTAAAAGTTATATTAATAAACAATTATTTAATGTATAAATAAGCATCCGCCCATGAAATCAAGCTTGCGGTCACATGCACTAAGTTTTTGTCAATGTCATGAAAATGTTATTTCGATATTAGTTTTAAGAGCACACATTGAAAATTTGCAACGGATGCTTGAGTCTCGGAGCCATGGCCATACCCATGTAGTCGACACCTATGGTGTACGGTATTACTGATGTTCGATCTACATTTCTCTTTAGTTTTGGAAGAACACCACTAATATGCTTTGAAATGAAATGAAGTATCTAGTTTAACGTTCCATGATTATGCACCAAGGCTAAGGGATACAGTGATGATGAAAAATGACTGAAATGGTGGAATGAAGATGAGAAATGACTGAAATGGAGGAAACGAAAAAATACCGAGAAAACCCACGCACACGGTGTTTGTCCACCAAAAAAGGTCACATGGTGCGAGATGACACCTGTGTGGCTTGAAAACCGCTCCAGGAGTAATATCTGTAGGAGTATTATTCTGTAGGAGTAATATCTACAGAAAACGCGAACAACCAATTCAGAAAACGACATACTGTTGCTATAAGCTACAAGGGCAGATCGACTCACACGGATTGCATAAACTACTGGGAACACATTCACTCCAGCAGCATTTTTGCTGAAGCCAAGAAATCTGTCTCCTTCTTTTTTATATTATATAAAAAATCAAGTAGTGCCCGTACTTGTGCAAGACTCTTGCGCAAGAGTCTTGGTCTTGTAGGTATGGTCTTGGTCTTGGTCTTGCATTGTTATTCCTGGTCTTGGTCTTGGTCTTGGTCTTGCATGCAAGACTCTTGCAAAAACTGCAAGACCAAGACTCTTGCGCTCATCACTAAACCTACTAAAAGTATTTGAGAATAAAATCCGGAGGCGAATGTTCGGACCCAAGACGGAGGGAAATGAGGAATGGGAGAAATTTAATAACGAGGAACTGTATATAATTTATAGTATTTACAAATATTGTTAGAATCATTAAGTCTTGGAAGCTCAGGTGGGAGCACGTGTAGCCAGGATAGAAGAAAGTAGGAACGTTTTCAAAGTTTTAACGGAAAATACAATCGGAAAAAGACCATTAGGAAGACCTAAATGCAGATGGGAGGCCAACATTAGGATGAATCTCGCAGAAATAGGAATACAAGGTAGAAACTGGATTTATTTAGGTATGGACCAGCTCCGTAACTTAGATTTTTTCTGGGGGGACAAGCATTAATACGTGTATTTAGGCCCCCTAGAAAAAGTTTCTTTCTAATCCTTAGACCCCCTCTTTCCATCTTTCTCTTACTCTTTATGACTCCCCGGGGCCTGTGGGCCCTCCCTCACAACAAGGTCTGCGAGGCCGTTAGTTACTCCCCATGGCCCGTTCCATACATGACAAATTAATTAAGGGGACAATATTGGAAAATCTCAACGCCATACGAATAAATATCATTTCCAGGGCCCCTAATAGTAGACATTTTTTACTGAAATGGGCCCATGACTCATTTTTGTTTTATTTACCTTTCGTGTGCTGTTTTGTTTATGTAATGTAGTGAACCTGTTTGACGCTTCATTTATAATTTCAAAATTTTGCCTTAAAGTGGGCCCCCTCGAACAGCGGGGAGCTTTCCTGGAGGGGTAGTTGGCCTCCTGTCCCCCACAAGCTACGGCCCTGGTATGGACAACACTGAAGTAAAGCTTTTGTTCAACATCACGCCTCTGAGTTCTAAAGTACATGGACTTGACATGAAATTGATACATAGTTCAATTTCAAAAGAAATCACACAAAACTCAGTTACACAAAGTTTGATCAATAATCTTCGTTTTTGAACCAGCAATTTTATTTAGGAAGACTTTGTTCGTCACAGTTGCACAGATGGTATATAAATAAAAAATAAAAATTGTCAAACTGTGTTTTTCTAAATACTGTTCACAATTTTATACCAATAGTAACTGTTACAATTTTAGATTTCATAAATACGCTTTCAAAAATATTGGGACAATTAAATCTTTAAGTAGAAATAAGTATATTAGTTCATAACTAAAACTAATGGATGTTATTTTTTTGCCTTTACTTAGTACCACCTACGTGACAATTCTATAAACTATTTGTAGCCTGAACAGTGAACGTCGCCGTCCAAACAAATATTTATCTGGATAATTTATGTCAATATACCTTTCCTTCGTATTACTCATATGAGGGAGGTCATTGAGTGGCTAGGAAGATGACGCAAATGAGCTTCCTAAGATTTTGTTCTGACACAGTCCAGTAGCCAGCCCAAAAATGTAGGGAGGGCCGGTAGAAATTAGTGGGGGGGGGGGATCCAACCATATTATGGTTCATCACCATATTGTAAGTTCATTTGCAAGCCTACTGTGAAAATTTTGGCGAGCAGTAAAAATTTAGGGGTACCCGCCCCCTAGACCCTCGTGGATACGGGCCTGTCTGACAGTGACCATTCCACCAAGTGTGATAGTTAATTTAAACATATTAAATATACCGGGTGTACCAAAAGTCCAGGACAATATGCCAACTCTTTTATGAGTAAAGTACCAAAAAAAAAAAAAAAAAAAAAAGAGAGAGAGAGAGAGGAATGTTGTTAGAAATACGTGGTCTTTAATTCAAAATGGTGAGATTTATCCACTCACACCAGCTGTTTGGACTCCCCATTGGTAAGGCGGCCTATATTAATTGAGAAAGCAACTTTTTCAGTTCAGCAGGCTGTCCTAGAGCGTTTCGCAAACCCTTTCCTAACATGTTTGTATTGTTGATATGGTGAGAGTCCAAGAGAACACTGGTTAATGACCCATAAGTGCGTATGTGGATTAAATTGCAGATCCCTAGGTCATCTCTATCATGACAACAGTCAAAGCTTTGTGGTGCATCTTCGTATTATTGTACTATTGGTTGGGTTGGAGAACAGCTTCATATTGAAAAATAATATGTGAATATTTTTCAGCGAAAAATTTTTGAACGGGATGACGATTATACTATACTAGTATTAACTTGTTTTCACATACAGATTGGAGACGTGGACACTAATAAAATCAAACATTCAATGTCTGCAGATTGCACAACGAAGGATGGAGAGGTGCACATCTTATGAATCACCCACAATCACATAATGTAAGAAAAGAGTCACACAGATCTGAAAGATGACAGGAATGAGTGGCATTATCATGAAACTAAAGGCATTTGAGTAGCGGGATCTTGATATATTAAAAGAAGAAACTACGATCTATAGGAAAAAGCAATGGTCCAAAAGATAAGAAGACACCTATGTAACTTCATCTCATACAAAGTGATGTGACGAAATCCAGAAGCATTGGGGAGTCACGTGCAAAATGGCTATGGAGAAGATTTGGAGAGCTCTTCATCCAGCAATGGGATGACGATTGTTGACTTTGATTATGATGGGCGTCATCCCTTAATACAACCCGTGCGCAAAACAAAAAAAGATATTGTCAGCTGCATTATGGACTTACAATAACCCTTTGAAAATCTGTTGATACCCACACTCGCTGATAACATTTGTTGGTTGGTTGACTTAGAATTTAGTGTTCCGTTCAGCACCGAGGCAATATGAAACATGGACCTGCACCTTAACGTAAACCATACGAGCTCCCACCAGAAATCGAAGCTGATTCTCCCGCTCTAAAGGAGGTTTACATTAACCATCTAACCACGAGGTCATGACAAGAAAGAAGGCAAACATCTTTAGTACTTCCATTTTAGACGAGGAAAGAAATTCCTTCTGAAAAATTCTCAATACAATTTATATTAACTCAGTCTATCTACATGTATTCGTTATATATTTAATAATTCTTTCACCGTAGTAATTCTGCCAAAGAAAGGATTCAAACCCTTCACTGGCAGAATTGAATACCAGCTGTAACAACAAGATCGAGCGAAAAAGGCCACTATTGCCCACACACCTGAAATTTCGAAATGAAATGAAGCTTCAACGCGTGGGTCGTTAAGAGTCTTCATCCCGGCGAAATTAAAATACCGTTAATTTTACAGTAATTATGTGATATCTTCAAATCGATAAAAGATAATCGAAATGTGGAACAAGAGCGCGCTAGACAATATTATTTTACATGAGAAACCGTTGTCATGACTCACTTATCTGCTTTCGATTTCGTGACATTTTGAAAATCGGCATTTATTTTCGCGTTTCTAAACCGCTGAAAACGGAAAGCCACTAGGTGACTTGTGATAACGGTACCTCACGCAAAATAATATTGTTTAGGGCGCTCTTGTTCCATATTTCAATTATCTTTTATCGGTTTGAAGATATCACCTAATTACTGTAAAATTAGCGGTATTTTAATTTCACCCGGGATGAAGACTCTTAACGACCCACGCGTATGGTCGTTACCGTACTGGTGAAATGAGAATGCGGGAAGAAACTGGAAATCCTCGAGAAAACCCATAGACGTGATATCTTCTACCAGAAACTTACATGGCCTCAGATCGAACTAGTGACTCCTTGCATTTTACCACTGAGCTTCATGTACACTCATGTCCAAAATGATTGTTGCATATCTATAACTGTCTTCTTGTAAGAATATAATTTGATAATGATTTTGCAGGGTAGTTTTAATACTGATACTATGTGTATAATCGGGAAATGTATATTTGTGGTAAATTTCATAGGAAAAAATTATAAATACGAAAATTAGAATTAATAAAACAAAATGTTGCTAAATGAATGAGAATGTTTTATTTTTGTTTTATTGTTCTTATTTACTGCTCTTTTGACATGAAATTTACCACATATATGTCTTTGCCGATTATACACATACTAACATTATAAGAAATACCGGGCGAATTCGTTATCAAATTATATCCCTACAACAACAAATTTATAGATATACGACAATAATTTTGTACATGAGTGTACCTGACCATTAGTCTTCGAGGGAAAAAAACAGAAGAAGTTGGAACGTGCATTTGTTACTTTGGAAATTGAAATATGATTGAGGTTGAGACCGTTGAGTCGATTTTAAAGAAATCATGAGATTTCGTGTAATTTTTCAAATTTTGACAAATTCACCAGACAACCGATTCTTAAGCTCCACTACACACAGCAACTTATGTCCTTTGTCCATGTCCTTTATGTTTAGAAGAAAATAATAATAAAATAAGGAATGACCCTGTAGCCATAGATGTAACTAAAGAGGGACCTGACCTCCTAGAGAAATGTTGAGTTCCTAGAATACCGTTGGACAACAGGTAAGGATTTCAATTATCAGAAGCGGGGGGTCATGCCCCCCAGCAAAATATCCTAGCTACGCCAATGCCCTTATATTCAGCGGTGCTAAGGGAATGGAATAACTTGTGAGCTTCCCCTAGGTTGGTCCCAAAGTCAGTTTCTTCTCTTCTGAAAATAAGTATTCCGTAAGGAAATACAAAAACTTGTTTTATTATGGTGAGTCGCGCTTTACAGTTTTTAAATGAGACTAATTGCAGTTATCAATTAAATAAATAGCATGTGACAAGTCAGTTGAAGTAAGTATGATAATGATATTTGGTATGTTGCTTCTGTTCTGAAAAACCAGGGGCAAGCCCTTGTACCTTCAATAGCTAGCATAAGTTACCACATGCACAAAGTAGCAAGCCTCTGGTGCCGGACGGTGACTCACATTAATAACTATAGGTTTTCTTTTAAAAAAAGAATCCAATCTTTCGACAAATGAAAAGCTACAAATGTCGCAATTCAAATATTCATTTAATTCTTATATAATTATAGTAGGTCACTCCTGAATGATGTTTAAAAGTATTTTAATGTTATGAATCTTTTTCATTCAGCTCCAGTGGCGGATTTAGAAGGTAAAACTGGGGGGCAGCTAGGAATCAGACTATGATAGGTGTATCATGAGTTTACTATAAATTTTCAAAAATATGTAAATAATAGCTTAAATTATTTTTGTTACTGAAAAACTGACGGGTCCTAGGCTCCCCGGCCCCGGGCTAGATCCGTCACTATTCAGCTCACCCAGTCACATAAACATAAATTCGAAGTTGCAACACTAGTAGCAATTAGAAAATGTAACAAATAAAATCTTGATTGCGATAAATAAAATCGACGATAGCTACAGTACACCATCGTGCTGGACTTCCTACTGCTTCGCAATTAGTTATTAGGGTCTATATAGGTCTGTAGAAGGCAGAATTGTGCTGTTTCTTGTGACCGTTGCGATAAAATAACACTTCAGTGGCTACAATGGCAGTACTTATTCGATTCTACAGGGTGGTCCAAAATTTTGTAGACACCCTAATAAATGGCAAACGCTGCAAGATATAACCAAAATAACAATGTAGATGGGAAATAGGGATGAGGGAAATGTTTGAAGACACATCACAATAACGTCTGCCATGCCGAAAAGCACGAGCTTAAATTTTACGAAATAGTCTTAAATGGAAACCATAGCGTTGATATGTCATTTTAATGGCAATTTTTTGTAGAAATTGAATGACACTACTATCGTTACTCTAGTACTAATCATTACAAAGTTATCACTGGTTGATTGTATCATAGCAGGTACTTACCAGCAGAAAATGGCGTTGACGCATGCGAACCGCATTAAGATCGTGCTGATATCTGAAGAACAAAGGACCAAATTGATTTTAACCTCTGTCATTCGGAAAGGACTCCCATCAGCAATGGAACTGTGTTCAAAATGCTGGAAGAAAAAAAAAACGGATCTGTGCCAGATCGATCCAATATTGGTAGACTACGAACTGTGACAGACAAGATAACCGCTACGATAGTTTTGACATCGTTCAGTAAAGTCCCAAGAGAAGCACACCTAGTGGAACCGTGAAAGTAGTGTTAGTAGCATCTCAATCATGCAAATTATATGTCAATGAATAAGTGGTACCCTTATAAGCTGCAACTTCACCAACGCCTTATAGAATATAATCCAGATCGTAGTCTGGAATTTGTTCAATGGGTTATAGTACAGCTGCGACCAAACCCCACATTCTCTTCTGTCATATTGTTTACTGATGACGCAAACTCTTACGTGTCGGGCGAAGTTAACAAGCAGAACTTGCGGCAGTGGTCGAATACAAATCTGCATTGAACTGATGCATCCGCAGACGTTCCCACCAAGATGATTGTGTTGTATGGCATGTCTGGAACTCGCGTTATGGGTCCATTTTGATCAACGGGTCTCTAACGGCGATAGGTTATCCGGGCATGTTAGAAGACGACATCGTGCCATCATTGCTGTGTTCAAAATGCTGGAAGAAAAAAACAGCCGGAGGATGGGTCGTTCCCTAAGTTTTTCAACACGATGGTACCCTACCCCGTTAAGCTACCTGTATTCCTAAGTATAAAGGTAACCAAAAAAGTTCTGTCGCTTTTGCACCCACCATCTTCGAACATCGACATGTCACCTAAGACGTACCTGGAAGATCAAAAATAGACCCCATCAGCATCGACGACCTTCTGACAACGTTCTGGAAGGCCATGGATTCCATTGCGATAGAACTTGGTCGGCTGTGAAACGAAGAAGGTATCAAGTGCATTTGAACTGGCGTCCTCTAAGGTGATTGTCCAAGGAATGGAACAGATGATAATCAGACAGTGCAATGTCCAGGGAGTATGACGGATGCAATAGTGTTTCGCATCCAAGGTTCCTTCCTCAGACGAAACAGCAAAGAAACACAGGTGTCTTCTCGCGTTGCCTTCTGGCCTGGAGTCAAATCATGATGGACCCATCGACCCAACTTGTAGTGCTTCCCAAATTGATGGAGCTGCTGCCGAATGGTTTCTTCACTCATACTGAATTGTAGTCCCAGTTCCTCAAATGTCTGGCTACTGTTCCCGCCAATTGCTGCCTGAAGATCTTCATTTTGTACATGTGTTGCTCTTCCAGTATGTGGTGCATCTTCGAATGTTCCGTCACAGTCCTTAAACTTGTTAAACCACCGCTGAACTATCTGCTTAGTTACGACACGACACCCTCACCCAAGGCCTGGCATATCTTCCGCCCCGCTGCAGCGACGTTTGACCCCTGTTTGAACTCGTACAGCATGCACGCTCTTATGATGCTCTATGGAGGTCTTGTGTTCACTTTGTCCTTACGCACGTTCACAGTAAAACTGAAGTGCCACAACGAGGTAGTATGTTGGATATACCCACACCAAAAACTGACCTTCGCCTTATCTCCATTCATATTCAAGTCACGATGTGAGAGCCAATGGAACACAGACCACCACAAAAAGCGATAAAAATTTCTTGGTAACCTTTATATCTAGATCAGCTGTCTCCTAATGCGTGGATTGACCGATGAAATTTCCCTGTACTACACTATGGGGACACGTGAAGTCTGTTGTGTGTGCAATGAAAATTAGAGATGTTTAGCGTCTCAAGGAACGAATTATGGACGCACGTTTCAATATTACATTCGACAATTTGCTCAAGCTTTTATGTGACTTTGAACTCAGAATGCACGAACAATCGACCGGAATAGGAAACACATTGAACACGTCCCGTAACAGTGCGTGGTCCTTGCCGTATGACTAATATCTTTTCTTGGGGACACAAAAATTAAATAGTTATAACTTCGTAATGTCTATCGCTGAAGCAAAAATAGTAGTGTGGTTCAATTTCTACGAAAATGTGTAATTAAAATAACACAACACATACTGTGTAAGATATCAGAATTGAAGATGGTGAACGTCATTGTGATGTATGCTCAAACATTTTACTCGATATTTGTTCCTCGCTTATATTGATAATTTGATTAATTTACATTGAAGATTTTATCATGTATTAGCTTGTTTTCACACTTGTGAACCACATTGTACAGTACAGTCACTTTGAACTCAATGCTCAGCGACATCAGTTTTCTACTTCCTTTCTCAGTAGACTACACGGAGAGAAAACAGCAGGCAGGGGCAGAATACAAAGAAGAACATCTAACCTCGACATTTTTCAAGGTTTACTACCTGTGGATTGATGACTACACGGTCACTGCCAACACCTGTTCTCAAACGTCATCCCTCTCTCTTCTCTCCTCGTTGTATTACTCTGTGGATGCATGACTACACGTACACTACCAACACCTGCTCTCCAACGTCATTCCCCTCCCTTCTCTCCTCGTTATATTTCTCTGTGGATACATAACTATACGTACACTGCCAACACCTGTTCTCCAACGTCATCTCTCCCCTTCTTTCCTCATTGTATTTCTCTCTGGATACATGACTACACGTACACTACCAACACCTGTTCTCCAACATCTTCTCTCCCCTTCTTTCCTCATTGTATTTCTCTGTGGATACATGACTACACGTACACTGCCAACATCTGCTCTCCAACGTCATCCCTCCCCTTCTTTCCTCATTGTATTTCTGTGTCCTCGTTTCTATGGCCAGTAGGAATACCTGCAACAATAAATAGCCTTACGAGAAATATGCATAGGTCAAAAATAACCCCGTTTCATGGAACGCAAAACGATCATGTCATTCAGAGAGATAGTATTTAAAGTGGACAAAAATGAAATTAAACATTAAATCTAAAGAAAAAATAACCAATTCCACTACCAATTAAAAATATAGGGCTACCAGACAACAGAATTAATTAAAAATTTTAAAAAATACATCATAACGAAAATATAAAAGAAATTACAAATAAATAAAAACAAACAGAAAATTATAAATAACTATTCACGTTTAATTAACTCAGTATTGCAACCACCAAATTAATCAAAAAGCGTATATGGAACTCCTACGCAGTGTTGCCTTAGAGACGAGAAGAAACGTAAAATAAAGTTTTTTTTTTCTCGACTCGTCTCATAAATTTTTATACAAGTTTTATCTCGTCTCAATTCTGGGAAAACTTTTCTCGTCCCCTTGTAATTTATTACCTGAGTTTGTTCTTTGATTCATCTACAAGTAAACGAAACTCTTCCACGTTACGAGAAGTTCCTGAAAGATGTGTTGTAACATTTAAACTACAGGGTGATTGTAAATTCTATACCTATTTTTAATTTAGATTATCCTACAAACTAGCATTAGTTCTAGTTGGCATGTAATACTGTTTAGTAATATAAGGTTTACTATTTATGATTGTAGAAGTTGATCCAGTGTAGAAGTTGATCTCTGGTAGACCCCTGTATACAGCGTATAAAACAGAGCTCAAATTGCCGCCAGGTATTAAATTTGGAGATCAGTGGTGCAAGTGCAGAGATGGTGAAGACAATGGTGTAGGAGATAGTGGACTTCTTCCTTTGGGGTTGGACTAAGGAACAACTGTACAAGTTAAAACCAAGGGACAGTCTTGAACAAAATATCCTTGAAGTGTTTGCAAATATTCTAGCTAAGATGGTAAGAAGACCCGTGAATTCTGTTCCTAAAAGATTCCAGAAGTGTCTGGAAAATGCGGGTGCATACGTTGAAATGTAACTTAATTACCAAATGGTACACCTTAATAATGTATTCAATGGAAATAAAAGTGTGATAGGTTGTTTACTTTTGAAATATTCATTGTTACAAATAGGTACTGACTTTACAACCACCCTGCATATTTATTATCGAAGTATATTGTGGAATGACTTGGCGATCACTAAATGTTGATAAATGCTGTTCATTGTCTTTGTACAACAACTACATCAACTTACAATTTTTATACTAATTATGAATGAAATGTCACGTCTCGTCTCGTCTCGAATTGTCACGTCTCGTCTCTTCTCGAATTGTCACGTTACTCGTCTCGGCTCGAATTTAAAAATGTACTCTCGTCTTGTGGGTAACTCTATTTTTACACACCATTTGTATGTTGTTTTAAAAATAGACGGCGACTTTAGACTCGAGATGAGACCGAGATCGTGACCGCTATTTGTCAATCGGTACACAAGACCAAGACTGTATGAAGTTTCGTCTCACCTCCATACCGTCCCTACTTTCAGGGTTACTTGCACAGGACCGACACGGTGTAGGACCGAAAGGACATACGACCGAAACGACACAGGATCGAAAGCAGATACTTGCATACGATCGAAGTAGTAAAAAAAAAATACATTATCTTATCAACACGCAATATTATATAACAATTATTTTCTTGAAGATATATAGGAGAAAACCGTCATAGGACCGAAACGGCATAAGGCCGAAATGACGTATGACCTAGACAGGTTTCTGAGCTGAATTTTCGGTCTTATGCTGTTTCGGTCCTGTGCTGCATCTCCTACTTTGATCACCAATCTTTATAATTACAGGATATGTCAGTGGGAAGTAAACCTGCAAATTTCATTTAATTACATTTTCCGACCGTACACTTTTTTTTTTTCAAAAGTTTAATGTGTAGAAAATATGGACCAAACAATTTATCCTCAATCATCTCAGTTTCTTCATCTCAATGCCGTCTCGATTCATATGTGTTTCGTTTCAGCACAATAATATAAATAAATAATAAATAAATAAAGTTTAAGAGTTAATCATAATTTTGCGTGTATCTCAGTAACTCTATAATGTACTGGTTTAGAGATGCAAAAAAGCCGGCTTTTTTGAATCGATGGTTTTTTTCACATAAAAAGCCGGCTTTTTTGGGAAAAAAACGAGAATTTTGGAAATTTTGGCTTTTTTCAACTTCATGATTTTTCTATCTAAATAGCTTTCTTATAGTATATTCTATAGTTAGATAAAAATTCCATGACCTGAATGTGATATTTCGCTCTGAAATTCACCATCAAGATGGATGGAGCACATGTTTTACGAATTAAAGCTAACATGAAGAATGTAGTATTTGAGGGTAATTTTAGAGGCTATTTAACTTTATTTTAACTTTTGAGTTATCGACATCTTTTTTCTTCTCTAGTTTGTCATCCGTGTTTCATTTCTAAGAGCTTTTAGTACTCTAGCTTCTAGCGCAAAAGTTAAACTTGCCCGTTTTTCTATTTATCCGTCAAAGCGTACGTTTTTCAATATATCCGTCAAACCGTACTTCCACATTTCTGTTATACTGTAGCTGTGAAGTGATTTAGCAATAATTTTCCGGACACAACCTTGAATACCAATTTATACAAATAATCAGTAGCGGATTTAGAAAAGTACTTTAGGAGGGTTTTTTCTGATTGTTTCGTTTCCTAAAAAGTCCTAATTTTATTTGGGAAGTGCTTGAAGTTTATGAGTACAGGCATAACTAATATTTCTTTTCGTTTATATGTTTAGCGATAATCTTCCGGATACAACTTTAAAAATCATTTTATACTGAGAATCAGTGGCGGATTTAGAAAAGTATTTTGGGAAGAGTTTCTTACTAATGTTTAGTTTTTTCAAACATTCGTAATTTTTATTTGACGGGAGCTTAAAGTTTATGAGTAAAGGCATAAATAATAGATATTTCGTTTGTTGCAGACATTCCGTAACTTTGGGGAACGGGCTTCAGTCCGAAAGACCGCCCCTCTAACCTTCGCAAAACCGTCACTGCTGGTAATTAGTAATAATAACGATTTAAAAACAATAAAAAAAGGAAGTCGCCCAACTCCCAGTACACGCACTATTTCTACATTCACAGATGGAATGAAGAAAAGCTTTGTCAGAATGGTCGAATGCTGGTTGAATCCCGGACGTCCCGATAGAAGCGCAAAAGCTAATCACTCAGTCATGTTTGTTGTGCAGTTGTATTTAGCTTAACTTAAATATATTCCGTAGTCTTTTTTTTTTTGGGGGGGGGGGGGAGTTCCGTAATGATATGTTGAATCCCTCTTGTTAAAAATTCAGAAAACTTGAGGATTGGGTAAACTGTGATGGTGGTTCTATAAAACTTAACTGTAGAATTTCAAGAATATACAGAACCAAAAGCTCTAGATGTGCAGCCTTTAAGTGTATCATATAAATCTAAGTATTTCTCTTATGTTTTATTTTAATTTTATTTTGTTTCAAAAAGAGGGTATGGAATATTTTGAAGTAAAAATACTACATACTATTTTGCTAGTTATTTGTGTATTCTTTAAAAAGAAGTGTTTACTTTTAGGGTTGGCTGATTTAACCAACTTTTTTTTTTTTTAATAACTGGTTTAAACCACAAAAATAAAAAGAATGAAAAATGCGAATCGTGTGAACTTCATGGTAACGTTTCCAGATATCAAACTACCTGCAATAGTTTTATTTCCCTTTCACCTTTTAATCAAGGTGTCCCATGTTCAATTCTCGGTCGAACCACAATCCTTCTTTCATGCGTAACCCAAGTAGCGGTTCGGATGTCAGTTTAAGCGAAAGTCTTCTCCTTGATAACCTCGGTTTCGTAAGGATGTTAAGCCTAAATATACGAAACAAGCCAAATTGTATATTTCTACATGCCTAAATGCGTGTTGTTTTATAAAGAAGCCAATATTGCTTAAATATATTGATAGAAATTGGCAAATTTATCGATTGCCTACGTAGCTTCCAACATTAGCTTGGATTGGACTTTCAATGATATCTACGTACCGGTACTAAATTTGTAATTTAATACCTCAGTTTTAGCGTACTGATTATGGTACGTTGACCTTTAAATTTTACATGCAAAGCAATAACATGATTTTCCCGTTATTGTCTTACATTTCAAGTAATGACGGGATTTTCCCAATGGCTAGGGCGGGAGATTCTCAACTTAAGAAATTTACTGACCGCACTTCTTTAAGCTTATGGGAATTCTTCCGGCATAACCCCGCTGTTGCATAATAACATCAAGGCGAAACAAACTTAGGCTATTTCTGTGAATATGTAATATAAATACATAAAGCAAAAAATTTAAGTCAAAAAAGCCTGGTTTAAACCAAAAAAGCCTGGTTTAAACATCCCCCAAAAAAGGGGTTTTTGGCATTTTCAAAAACAACCACGGTTCTTGCCAACTCTGCTTACTTTTGTATATAGGAGGTTAAAAAATTCTTATTATATACATTGGTTAATCCTGTGGAATTCATAATGTAAATATGTTGAAGAAAAATTGTTTGAAATATTTTTTCGAAATTCATAGTTTATTTTCGATGTTTTATATTATTATCAGCATCAACCACTAATTAAATGATTTTTTGTGTTATAGAGAAGCGATACAAAGTCTGTTTTATCAATTTAAAGCAGTATTTTGAAAAAAGCCCAAAATTTCCGAAGCAAAAAAGCAAAGCAGAAAAAACCGAGTTTTTTTCCAAAAAAGCCGGTTTTTTTCCGAGCCCTTGCATCTCTATAACTGGTTTCTTGCTAGTGTTATGATAAATCAAACCAAACCACTTTGAGTAACGGCCCGGTTTGTGGGCCTGAGCCGCTACAAACGCCATCTGTTAGCGGCAGGTGGAACTACGTCCAGCCTAGCGAGAAACATGTGTTCAGTATGCTACGCCGCCCTGGCACTAACCGACGTATCTGGAACTTCCTAGACTTAGTAGCCGTCACGTCTTTTATTCACGTGACTCTCCAGTTTGCTTCACGACACTGGGTGGACGCCGAATGGTTGGGGAAGCACCGCCGGGAATGGAATCCGGGACTACATGAACATGAATCCAACGCTCTAATCAGCTCCGCTAGTGTCGTGATGTAGAGTCTAATATGTGAGTACATTTCGGTATTAGTTTCATTTCAATAAGTGACATTGGTTCTCGTACAAAATCAATTTTTAGAATTACAAAGAAATTTATTTTTCTCGAAAAACTACATATAAGCTTTTATACTTACTAGTATCACTTTGCTTAGCCCAATGAAACTGATAAAATGTTATAGTCCTCATAACATTTCGACAGTTTTTTAAGGTTAAATGCTAATCATATTGTTGAATCATACGGTCTAGAATTGCTTTTTGCGAGTACCAGCATATTGAAAGTTCTGGAAACTTTATCATTATTATTTCAAACATTCTGGAAACTGACAGATATTACGGAAATAAATAATTTATTGCACAAAATACCTTTACAGGTCTTTAAAATAATCTCCATTCTTGCTTATGACATCTTCCCAACGTTTTGATAAATTCTGCTTTCCGGATACGACACCTTCATTTTTGAACTGTCTGATCATTCGGGTCACTCCTCTGAAAGCTTCGTCAATCGTATTGAAACGTTTTCCACAGAGTGGTTCCTTCAATTTGGGAAACAAATCAAAGTCTGGTGGGTTCAAATCAGCACTGAATGGTGGATGGGGAAGTATTCCTCATCCATACTTGTCGAGTATTTCCCATCCATGCCTTTCTGCTCTGCATTCAGATAATGCGAAATCATATGACAGCGATTTTTCTCATCTTTAACTTTTCAGTAATGATTCTGCAAACTGAAGTGACAGACATTCTGGTCTCATATGCAATTTCCTCACATTTTTTCGTCGATCTTCTCTCAAAATGTCATTCATAATAATCTCAGAGGTGCAGTCTGTTGCAGTTGATGGTCTTCCACTTCTTGGATTGTCCACAGTGCTTATACGACCTTCACGGAAACGAGCTGACTCCGTAATACAGTGTTACGATCCACTACACTATTTCCACAAACCTCTCACAAAGCATTGTAAAATTCAGTTGGATTCTTTCTACGTAGAGTTTCGATTTTGATATAGGAACGCTGGTATCTATGTTTAACCGACCAGAGTTGGGTTCACCTTCCATTTTAACACTGAATTTCTCACAACACAGTCTCGCGAACCAGCAAACATAGATACAACTGTCAAGCCCAAACTCTGACTCTCAACTGACATAAAATTGAACTTGATCACACCATTGAAATGGTCGCAATGCGCTGTGTGCAAGACTTTTGAGATGTCTCTCGCACAATAGCAAACACGGGAATATTTTAACATGAGAAAGTGAGAGCTAACATATTTCATTATCTTTCCTTTGTGAAGTATGTGTCCTTCATACAACAAAATAGTTAAATTTCATGTAGTAGATAGTAGTATTCGGTATCGTATGTCTGAAGATAAATAGGTTCAGAATAAATGTGAAACAAAATCTTTTTCAAACTCAAACTAACGTATAGGTATGATTGATAGTTATGTACACATCACTAACAGAACATTAAGCTTCCTGTGTTGTCCTCATGAAACAAACAAATAAATAAATTGAGCTGGCCAAGGAGGTCTTGAAGTTCAACCTGATATTCCTCAAACCACGATTGTACGTACAATACGTTATTCTCTGCAATTCGCTCGCTTCGTCGTCAAAAAGTTTAGTCGGTCCTTGGCCCAGGATTCATAGTCCAGAGGTACACATAACACCCCTTCTAACTTTTGCTACAGGTACGTTCGTCCACTCTCTCAATTTTCGGGACGGGTACATGGGACTACTTCTTAAATTTTAGAAATTGCCAAAACTAAAAATTTTAAAGATTACTTAGAGCCATAGTGTATACCTCGCAAATTTGGATGTTTCATTTCGTTCCCTTCTATGGGTAAAAAATTGCCAAGAAATCAAACTTGGAATATTTTTGACCTAATTTATTCTGTAACTCGAGCCTTTAGTGCACCACATGGTTCTATGGATGGATACGTGGGTACCTATATGAACTCCTCTTTTATTTTCGAAGAGGTGTACCTATAGAAATTCTAGAAATTAATTTTTTTTATCAACTATTATCATTCCAACGAATGTTAAAACGCAAGTTTCAAAACCGTTAGCCATGGAACAATTTTTAAGTTATTTTATCTTTCTTAGTCGAATAGTTTAAACAGTTTATTTTGTTATTTTGTTAGTTGAAAACCGTATAAATTTTAATTGTTAACCGTGGAACCTTCTCCTTATCACATTATTTCTGTTTGACAATTTTTGTTTTGCTAAAAATTTAGTTGATATTTTAAACTGAAAAGTATTTGTAGGAAAAAAAAATCCATTGGAAAATTTTCTAAGCATTATTTACATTATACATTATTTTTTAAAAAATTTTTAGTTTGGAATTTAAACTGAAATTTAAACTGACTTTTTTGAGGGGTTATAGAAAATATTTTTTTAGTTTTTCCGCGTAATTTTTGTTTTAATTGTTTTACTTGAAGAAATGCTTTATTATTTTAGCAATTCCAAAATTTAAGGGTGGACCAGTGTGCCCCTACCGAAAATTCAAGAGGTGTACAATAGTACCACTGTCTCATGAAAGAGAATGAACCCTTATCTTCAATCATATTACCATATTTTGTAATCGAATCTCATCGTAGTGGCTAAATTAAGATTAAAAAAAAATCCATCTGATAAAAAGTATGACTTTTATATATTTTTTTACAATTTTTATCCATGGAAGGTGACAATGGACTATCCAAATTTACAGAAGTATATACCTTAGTCCTAGAGAACAATTATTTTTATTTATTAACATTTCCCAAATTTAACGGCTGGACCAATGTTCTCTGCTGAAATTTAAGAGGGATCCATTAAGATACCCGTTTCCAATGAAAGAGAATGGTACCCTGTATCCATACATACTTGTGATCATATGATGTATTAAGTCATAACTTAGAGAATAAATTAGGTCAAAACCTGCCATTTGGGTCATTCCATGTCAAATCACCTAGAGCACTGTGCTTCAATGTCTCAGATTCTCTTCAAAACTTTTTCATACATAAATACCAATGAAATTATGCTTTTCGTAAATTTTTTTTTTCCGATTTTTGGATGAGAAATGGGCCGGGGAGAAATTTTGCTTCAATTTCACATTTTGGCAATCAGCATCATGGAACTAAATTACCATAACTTCCTTATTTTTGAAGTTATTGGGCTCATCCAGGTGTCAAATGAAAGCTTAACTTTTGCTCTTTCAGTAGATCTTAAGTAACCTTACAAAAAGTTGCATTGTCAAACATTAATGGGCATACAAAGCAAATTTTAGGGTTTTTACAAATTGTGCCATTGCTCAAAAGTTACAACTATGAAACTTTTGAAGCTTCTTTTTTACATTCATCTTAACATGTACATGGTATGGTTAAAAAATAAAGAGGGTGTTTTTTTGTATTTTTGTAATTATTATTTTTTATGTACTTAAATATACAGTTTCAAGTTTTATTACAAATTGTGTCATTGCTCGTAAGTTACAACTATGAAACTTTTGAAACATTTTTCATAGAATCATCTTAGCACATATATGATATGATTAAAAAATAAAAAGAGTGCTTTAGGTATTTTTGTTATTATTATTATTATTATCATTATTATTATTATTACATATATGGAAATATACAATTTTAAGTTGTGTTACAAATTGTGTCATTGCTCGTAAGTTACAACTATGAAACTTTTGAAACTTTTTAAACAGAACCATCTTAGCACATACAGGATATGGTTAAAAAATTAAAATGGTGCTTTTGGTATTTTTGTAATTATCATTTTTTTGGTATTCTACGTGTACGGAAATATACAGTTTTAAGTTTTGTTACAAATTGTGTCATTGCTCGTAAATTATAACTATGAAACTCTTGAAACCTTTTTATAGGATCATTTTAGCATATACTGTATATGATATGGTTAAAAAATAAAAAGTGTGCTTTTGGTATTTTTGTAATTATTATTTTTGTACGTCAGAGTGCAATTCATGAATTGTTCTGGGCCTTCTATATTCTACTGGCCAGAAAATGAAGACTTTTGTTGGATACCTTTTGAAAATATCACCTGGGAAGTTTCTGTTCCATTTCTTACAAGCCAATCAGCCCGGACTTACGCAACTGAAAGCAAAATTAAAAGAAGACATCATATCATCAATGAAAAGAATGAGCTGGGAGATATAGGACACAATATTTTTTATGTAAATCTATGTAATTCTAAGAAGTATTACTGGTATGTATGTTTATTGTTTTCATCTATGTATATTAGTCTATTACTTCTTATTTCTGTTGATAGGTTTTCTAATAAATAGTCAACCCCTGTTACATTGCTAGGCCTATATTTTCCATTCACAAACCGCAAGATTATTACCAAAAAAGTATCCTTTTTTGTTATTTAATCATACCTAGTAAATTCAAACTAATCCTAAAACAAGTTACAAAAGTTTGATAGCTGGAAGCGATGATACAATTGAGAAAAAAGTGGAAAGTCATAGTTAAAGTACAAAAATATAATATTATGGTAATACCAAAACTACACATTACACCAGTTCTATTTTTAAGCATATTTAATATTTACTAAGATGATTATTTGAGAAAGTACTAAAGTGTGACAGTTATCACTTCAGAGTAGGGATGGCCAAAATTTTCCGAAATCGGAAATTTCCAGATTTTTCCGAATTCCGAAATTTTTCCGATAGTAAAAATTCCGGAATTGGTCATCACTACTTCAGAGGAAAGACATAATCTCTTAACAACAGTAAATCTGTATATTTCTGTACATTTAAAACAGAAATAATAATAATAATAATAATAATAATAATAATAATAATAATAATAATAATAATAATAATAATAATAATAATAATAATAATAATAATAATAATAAATTCTCGCTTCTCGGCCTTTGGCCCCGTGGTCACTCATTTTCTTTAAGGTTTTCCTTTTCTTTCTGGCCAATTTCCATCTATGAGTGACTGTCCCTGCCTCCTCGTGGTTGGGCTGGTAACACTGCGGGCAGTAAGTCGGCCTTCCAACCTTTATGGTGGGAAGTGTGTCGCAGATGGGCTCCCAGTGGCTAAAAGGGAACTACTATCTTTTCTCTATATTTACCTCACTTGGTAGGCTGGGTCGTGTGGTCTTCTTTTTAGATCCTAATGCAGGTTGAGAAGCGATTTTTTGTGAATATTGTGTAATGTTGTGCAATTTTGTTCATTTTGTTTAATTTGTTTAATTTTAGTTCTCACATTTGGGCCAGGAATGTGTAGAATTGTCTTGTATATTTGTTTGTAACTATTTAATCTATTCAATAGACAATATATTATGGCTCCTACTGGCGAGAATTGTCCTTTTTGTAGTCAGCCCATTTATGGTAGACAAAAGTCCACCAAATGTAATACTTGTTTAATAAAGTGCCATTTTGCATGCGTTGAATCATATTCGAAAATGGACAGTAGTTCCATTCAGCTGTCTGAATTTTTGTGTAATAATTGTATACAGGGTGAAAGTGTATCTGAAATATCTCATAATGAGGGTAATTTTGGAGATTTTGGAAAGTCAAATTTGGAAGATTCTTTGGAGAAAATTTTTGAAAATAAACTGAATGATTTGAAGAAAATATTTCTAAGGGAATTTGAAAGTTTGAAAGAGGAAATAGTGCAATTAAGGTCTCAAAATGAAAAACTTAACGAATTACTTGTGAACAAATCCTGTAATTGTTTGAGGAAGGTATCTGTTGAACCTTCTCGAAAGAATCCTAAGGTTGTAGATATAAGCGATCCTGACCATTTTCCTGAATTAACTAGATATGAGAATATACAATTTGTAGACTCTAATCAGGAAGAAGTTGAGTTTGATGCGAACAAAGATCAATGGATTCAAGTTATTTCACGTAATAAAAGGAGATTAGAGAATAAAAGACCAAGAGAGACAGATAATAGAGGAAATTTGAGTACTGGCTTACATAAAAATCAACGTAAGTTGACTTCTGGTAGTGGTTCTGATAAAATTGATTTGGTTGCTAAAAGTAGAAAAAGGGCATTATTTGTTACTAGATTTGATCCATCAGTAAAAGAAAGTGATGTTGAGTCTATTGTGAGTGATAGAAATGTAACCTATGTCAAATGTACTAGATTAAAAACTAAGTATGATACTTATGCTTCTTTTCATGTTGAAATGTTTGAATCTGACTTTGGGATTATTAATGATCCCAAGATTTGGCCCAGTGGCATATTAATTGGTCCATTTTATGGCAAACTTTTAACAACTAATTCTGAAAATCTAATTAATAATGTTAATAACAATAACTAGTTCAATATGGAAGTACATATTTTGTATCAAAATGTTCGAGGACTTAGAACTAAAAGTAATATATTTTTTTCTTCTGTTGCTGATTGTTCTTTTGATATTATTGCTGTAACTGAGTCATGGTTTAATTATAAACAACGTACTGATGATTATTTTCCTGAAACTTACAAATGTTTTCGCTCTGATAGCAATTATACTATTGATCAGTGTAGTAGAGGTGGTGGTGTTTTGCTAGCTGTTAAAACAAATATAAATTGTCAAAGGAGATTTGATTTGGAATCTGAAATTGAGTGTGTTTGGATTGAGATTGATACGTCCAATGGGAAAAAATTATTAGTTGCATGCTGTTATTTTCATCCAACTTATCCTGTTACAAGTTTTACGAATTATCTTAATTATATTGTTTCCAAAGTGAACTTTTGAACTATGAAGTAGTGATTATTGGTGACTTTAATATATCTAAAGTTGACTGGAGGAATAGAAATCTATCAAACGATATAAACTATTATTCTAAAACCAAGGCGAAAATCCTATTTAATTTTTTAGATGATATAAATTTGAACGTTGTTTCAGAGACATCTGTTCTTGATTTAATTTTGTACAACACTTATGTTCAATCTAATAATTCAGTAGTATCTCTGGTTCCGCCCGATCGGTATCATGATCCGATTGAGATTACTGTTAAATTATTATCTCTTATACGTGAGATACCTAGAGATAGCTTTATGTTATATCAAAAGGGTGATTATCTTTCTTTATATAAAGAAATCGAAGGGTTTCCCTGGGCCAATATTTTGTTGAGTACAGATATTGATCTTGTCGCTCAAAATATTAATGATGTTATATTGAATGCAATTAGAAACAATGTTCCTCTAGTAACCAAATCAATTTCTAAGTATCCGAGATGGTATTCTCGTAATTTAATTTACTTGCTTAAAAAAAATAATGCTCATAAAAAGTATAAAAGAACCCAATCTCTTCAAGATTATAATATTTTCTCTAAACTTCGTTCTGATTTTAAGAAGCAACTTATAATTGATAAAACTAAATATTATAATAAGATTGAGAATAGTTTAAAAAATAATCCCAAAAGATTTTGGAAGTATACAAGTAATAAAATAAATGGTAAAGATGGACATAAGGCAATATTAGTCGATGACGAATTTTTTTTCCGACCCTCAATTGATATCTGAAGCCATGGCCAAACATTTTGCAGCTGTTTATCATAAAGATGATATTAATGTGAATGATAATAATGTTACTTTTATGGCCAGTCAATTTTGTAGTGATCAAATATTCTTTTCTACCAAACAGGTAATAGATGTTATTAAATCTTTAAATGTTAAAGCTTCTGTAGGTCTTGATCTAATTTCGATTTTTATAATAAAAGGTATATCCGATATAATTGCACCAATTTTGACATCATTGTTTAATTGGAGTTTAGCATCTTGTTTCTATCCTAGTGTATGGAAAACTGTTGTTGTAACTCCAATTCCGAAAACTGATGGTAGGTCGGTAACTGATTATAGACCTATTTCTATTCTTGATGTAATACCAAAAATTTTTGATCAGCTTATTTACAATTATCTTTATAGTTCCGTTGAACATTCTATTATACCTGAACAGTATGGCTTTTTGAAGGGTAAATCAACTGAACTCAATTTGAATAAATTTCTGACCTTGGTTTCTCCTGTTGTATATAATCGTAGTCAAGTTGATACTATTTATTTTGATTTTGCTAAAGCCTTCGATAAAATATCCCATCATAAGCTTCTTAATAAACTTCATTTCTTTGAAATCTCCAAATCCTTGATTCACTGGTTCGATTCTTACTTGTTTGATCGTAAATTCGTAGTTAGATATATGGGTTCTAAGTCATCTGTTTACAAGATTTTTTCGGGTGTTTCTCAAGAATCCAATTTGGGTCCTTTATTATTTTTAATATATGTGAATGATATTGGTAATTATTTGAAATGTCCTTTTTTACTGTACGCTGATGATCTCAAGATATTTTCTGAAATAACTTGTAATCAGGATCACCTTAAATTGCAAGCTGATATTACCTCAGTTTACCAATGGTCTGTACAAAATTCACTTCCATTGAACATGAATAAAACAAAAAGTATAGCGTTCTCCAGGAAAACGAATATATCGTATTTTTCTTACTCAATAAATCAGTATAGAATACAACCTGTTTCAATTAACAAAGATTTAGGTGTTATGATTGATTCTAAATTACGTTTTGACCATCATGTTTCAACCATGGTTTCCAAGGCTAGAAGGAATCTGGGACTCATCAAATGGGCTGCTAGAGATTTTAAGGATATTACAACTTGCAAAATTTTATATTGTGCATATGTACGTTCCCACTTGGAATTTGCTTGCTTGATTTGGAACCGTAACCTCATTAGTATTACTCAAGTTTTGGATTCAGTCCAGATTTCCTTCCTGGCCTGGTTAAAATATAAATTTAAACTATACGATCTGCCCAATAGGGAGATTCTCGCTAGATTGGATTTACTTGCTCTCGAAGTTCGACGTAATTTAAGGCAAATTAAATTTATTCATGATATAATATATGCGAAACTGAACTTAATTGAATATTTGTTTATTAAAGTTCCCTTGTATAAATCTAGGCTTTACCGTCCTATAATGTGTAATAGTAATTTAGTTGGTTCGCCATTATTTATTTGTGTTGACAATATAAACAAAAAGTCACTCAAAATTGATTTTTTCGATTCGAATTTTTTGGCGCTTAGAAAACAGTTTTTGGATTGTTATATTTAATTAAAATACCTAATTTAACCCTTTTTTGTGTATATTTTCTATTGAATTTTCTTTTCTTTTTTTTACCCATATGGTGTATATTTGTTCATGTGTTTTATTACTAATTTTTTTTAAATTTGTTTATTTTATGATCTACTTATGTAAATTTTTAGTAATACATCCTACTTGATTGAATCTTTATTGAATTGAGGATATGTTTGTAATTTTATTTTGTAATTTAGTTTGAATTAAACTTGTGTTAATGTTTTTTTTTTTTTTTGCTCTTCTTGATTGTCATGATTTCATGTATTTTAATTTCTTTGTTTTGTTGTATTTTTTTGTAATATTCCATTGTATATAATTTTATATATGACCATTATGGCTTTGGCTGTGGTCGCAATTTCTCATAATAAATAAATAAATAAATTATTATTATTATTATTGCAAAAATACCAAAAGCGTCCTTTTTATTTATATAACCATATCATTTATGTGCTAAGATAATTCTATTTAAAAAGTTTCAAAAGTTTCATAATTGTAACCAGTGGTTCTTTCAGAAATAATGTTCCGGGGGGCACACAGTATTCTGGGGGGCACTGCTGATACTATTCTATTTATTATTATATAAATGTATTATTTTGGGCTGCTCCGGGGGGCACTCTCAGAGCTCCGGGGAAGCAGTGCCCTCCAAAAACAGGTCCGGAAGAAACACTGGTTGTAACTTACGAGCAATGACACAATTTGTAACAAAACTTAGAACTGTGTATTTCCATATATGTAAAATACCAAAAAAATAATAATTACAAAAATACCAAAAACACCCTTTTTTATTTTTTAACCATATCATGTATATGCTAAAATGATTCTATGAAAAATGTTTCAAAAGTTTCATAGTTGTAACGTACGAGTAATGACACAATTTGTAACAAAACTTAAAACTATATTTCCGTACATAAAAAATAATAAATACAAAAATACAAAAAACACCCTCTTTATTTTGTAACCATACAATGTACATGTTAAGATGAATGTACAAAAAAGTTTCAAAAGTTTCATAGTTGTAACTTTTGAGCAACGGCACAATTTGTAATAATAATAATAATAATAATAATAATAATAATAATAATAATAATAATAATAATAATAATAATAATTATTATTATTATTATTATTATTATTATTATTATTATTATTATTATTATTATTATTATTATTATTATTATTATTATTATTATTATTATTATTATTAAATAAATAAATAAAATTTGCATTGTATGCCCATTAATGTTTGACAGTGTAACCTTTTCCAAGGTTACTTAAGATCTACTGAAAGAGCAAAAGTTAAGCTTTCATTTGACATCTGGATGAGCCCAATAACTTCAAAAATAAGGAAGTTATGCTAATTTTAGTTCCATGATGCTGAGTACCGGAAAGTGAAATTGAAGCAAAATTCACGTTTCAAAAATTTCTCTCTCCGGCCAATTTCTCATCCAAAGAATCGGAAAAAAATTAATTTAGCATGATTTCATTGGTATTTATGTATAAAAAAAAATTGAAGAGAATCTGAGACATTGAAGTACGGTTATGTATTAAAATTAGGTGATTTGACATGGAATGACCCATTTATCAATTTTTGGCAATTTCTTACCCATAGAAGAAAGTAAATTGGACTTCATTATCCAATCCTAGAGAACAATTACTAATTCTTAGTTTCCGCTATTTCCATAATTTAAGGAATGTGTTAGTGTACTGCTCCAAATTTCAGAAGGGTGGTACACCGTAGTACCCATGTTTTATGCAAGAAATTAGACGTACGTACTCATTCGTGTGATTATTATGATGTAATAGATCCTCATCTTACAAGGTAAGTACTTTGGTTCTAACAAACATATATTTATGAAATTTTGTTTATGGGACCATTGTACCTCTGAACAGTATTGCCAGATCCGAAGGTCAAAAAATAGAAAGGTTGTGCGCTAAAAGTTGCGGATTTGAACTATTTGAAACCCAAACATAAAAGTAAATTATTTTGCAGCTATATACTTTTACTAATCGTATATATGGACACATTTGGACACACTTGGAGAGCAACGGTCAGGCGGCGACTGTAGTTTCGGACTATTGACGGTGGTGTGTTAGGGCATAGTCCATCTACATCACAAGCATTAAAACTGCAAAGTGGAATGAACTAGGTAGACAGAAATAGTATATAATGGGCGATCTTTCTGATTTTCAAGGAGACATGTTTGTTTAAGTTAGTTTTGCAGTTCTTAAATATACTTTTCAAATATACTTTATAGTATGTTTTTTCACTGTTATTCTTCACTTCTTTAATACATTTACTAAATTCTTTATCTGGGAGCCCTGAATTTTGAAAGTTTTTTATTCTAACTCCGCTTATTCATTATGCTAATATGAATAATATAATAACACAATTAAATTTGCGATATTCACTTGTACACAGCCCCGTACAAGTATTAGGGTTAGGCATTAAGTGAGACATCGGCACGGAAAGAGATATTGCAATCGTACAAACTGAACAAAAGTCTAGTGTTGTCAGATCTAGAGATTAAAAAGAACTAAACTAGCGTAGAACTTGTTAGTTTTACTCAAACTATTGTTTATTGTGAATATAATATTCAGCAAACAAAGCTTTTATTATATTTATCTAAAACGAATAATTCATGTATGAAAATAAGAAAGTAGAGCATTCTTAAGACTTATAGCCTACAGATAATTAAGAGTAGCCCAAAAGTAATGTGTCGCCCAATTCGAAATTTTGGTTGGTAGCAAGGCCAATTAGAAAACCGCCCAATCCGCTGCTTGTAGCCCAATCTGCCAATACTGCCTCTGAATGTGATGGTGGGTGTTGTTTTTCTGCAAGACTCTGCAAATGTTCACTGAACGTCATTGCAGTGTATAACGGTCCCTTGGCTTGTGTATAGCCCGCTCCCCCAGTTCTTTGTCACCGGAACTGGAAGAGTCACTACTACTACTACTACTGCTATTACTACTACTACTACTACTATTGCTGCTGCTGCTACTACTACTACTACTACTACTACTACTACTACTACTGCTACTACTATTACTACTACTCTGACTACTACTACTATTTATATCGAGAACAGAACCCAACCAACCCCTGCGGGGCTTCTAACCCGCTCCTACTACTACTAGTATTGCTACTAACTACCACCACTACTACTTCTACTGCTACTACTACTACCACTACTACTACTACTACTACCGCTACTACTACTTATACTAAAGCCTCCTTACCACAAAATTTACATCTTAAATATTTATAACATGTGATTCCGATTCATTATGAACTAATTTGAACCGTTAGAATCACTATGATTCGTTTAAAATCACTGGGGGGAGCGGGCTATACTCAATCCGGTCCCTTTTTATAATAATTAATTATTGAGCCATTAAAACTCAAACTCCGTTGAATAATTTCATTTGTTTTATCTCTGTTGTCCTGACAACTAAGATCCCAAAATTATATTATTTAAAATATACAAAACATATGAATATCTTCTTATATCGATAATATAATTAAGATATTTATTTTTCTTTTTCTCCTTCGAATTACATAATCAGCCTAGTACATATTTTAAAATATCTTACGCCCCAAAATTACAATAAAATAAGGATTTACAAGTAGTAAAAATATACAACGTACTGTTGTAAGTGGTCATTGTTCAACACAATGCAGATACAAGCTGCGGTAAAAATAACACCATATCATTCCTTTATATGAAATTATTACTGTATAATGCGCTGTTGTGCTAATAATCATGGGTCTGAGAATGCCTCTTTTCAGATTTATAAATTGTGAAATATTAAGTTTGAAACTGCCCTGCTTTGAAAACTATGGGATATATCGGAAGCGGTTCAAGGAAATACCCAGGAATTAGCACGTGATCTCTCTAAATATTCCTGTTTCAGAACCCTCCGCTAACGGCTAAAAGAATTTGTACTCAATTAATACTTAAAAGGTACCTGTGTCTGATGAAGCCAAGAGGTTTAGTTAGTTTAGCGAAACTGTTACATAATTATTATTTTTAATTCAAAACTTGCTTTGTTCAGAGATTTTTATATCTTTTGTCAAGTTACTAAAGTAAAACAAAGCTAATATGAATCAAATACATAAAGTTGTGTCCTCATACCCCAACACTAAATCAGTGTTTTAGACAGGGACGGATTCAGGACGGACTTCTGGGGGGGGGGTTGTAATACTGCTACTTAGAGCTATGATACCGGTACTTTTAAGAGCTCCAAACTCTGGTATTGGTTTTATTTATATATAAAATAAGAAAATGTCCTCATGTGGGGCCCGGGGGCAATTGCCCCGATCACCCCCCCTGGATCAGCCCTTGGTTTCAGATGTAAATGTTGGGTAAACTAGTGTTGCCCACAAGACTCGAGAAATTTCTCGTCCCGTTTCGATTTTCATTTGGAGAATTTTCTCGCTCCTGTTTTTCAATACTCAGGAAACCTCAGAAATTAATTATGCAAGTGCATATAAGTATATCAAGAGGTTTTAACATTTTTAAATATCCAAGTGGTAATATAACCTGTTTAGTATTTTATTTTTCGTTCTTTATTTGATATTTTTTCCTTATTCAAACACGTTATATATCGTACCAGTTCAACTGATTGCATTTGATCGGCATCAATCGTGACATGGTGGTAGACCTTCACCTGTTTAGAGCCTAAAATAATGTGTTGCGCACACTATTAGTTCGTGAATTATGTGTGGTCAAATTTTGTGTCACATTTTCGAAGAAAGAAAGAAAGAAAGAAAGAAAGAAGGGAAAACAACAACGGAACTTATCTGATCTCGACCATTTTGGGAAAATGGCAGTCCTTTACGTGCTATATAAAAATGTGATATATTATGTTGTGCAGACTTTTAGTTACCGAATTATCCGCTGTCAAAGTTTGAGTCACATTTTCGAACAAAATAAATATGAACAACCGATATGAGTTAAACATTGCTTGGTGGTAGAACTTTACTAGCTATATAAGAGTGTGAAATATTCTACATATTATATAAGCTTTTGATTCGCAGTTATCTGCAGTGTGTTTTGTCACATTTTCGAAGAAAAAAAAAGTCAACCAGACTTAACCAATATGGATTAAATTTGGCATTGTGGTAGACATTAAGTTGCTATACAATGGTATGAAAAGTAATGGTCTCAATCAATTCAGTGGGGATAATACAAACGTAATAAATACTGCTTAAATAGCAATTAAAGGTTAGGCTTGGACAGAAAAAAAAATCAAATCAAGAACAATTTTTGATAATTTATGCGTATTTCTCTTGTAATAATATTGTGCTTTCTAAGTAATACTGTATAATGCGCTGTTGTCTTATTTTTAAATATTTATTCTCGTTTTAAGAGTTACTATTTGTATTTCAAGATAGGATAGAAAGTAATGTAGGTCTAGAAAGCCCCTAGTACGCCTGTTAGAGACAGAGTGATGCAGCGTGTTAGTAACTATGCTGGAAGTAGTTCAACTCGTCGATAATAGATGGCGTTGCAGAGGATCAAGCCCACAAAGGGCTGTTAAGCCAAGTTGTTGTTTATATATATATATATATATATATATATATATATATATATATATATATATATATATATATATATATATAGATAGATAGATAGATAGATAGATAGATAGATAGATAGACAGATAGATAGATAGATAGATAGAGAAAGTAATGAATTTTAGTTGAAAATTGCTGTTAAACGAAAGTACTAGTGTATAGTAATAAGTAGTAGACAAATTGTTAGCATTCTCGTTCAACCAGTATTTAGTCCAGTCTCCTCTGTTTCGCGGGAAATCTAAACTCCAGTGACGAAATCCATATTCATCCCCTACATGCTAATCTTCAAATATTTTGAGAGTGGAATTCTTGATCTGTAAGGGGAAGGAAAATTTTCTCCTCTAACATGTTTTGATAAAACAATAGTTCAATAATCAGAAAATTCCAGGTTGAAATCCTAATGCCTAATCAGCCTAAAGTTTTTTTTCTTTATTCACCAACTGAATGTCAGTAATGTATCTTTTAATATAAGCTCTAACCGACAAATCCTTCCAAAAGTTTATTTGTTAACCCTTCTAGTGTAAGTAGATCTTAAGACTGTAATTGGGACATTGTTATTAAGTAAATAATTTGCAAAGTTTAATACATAACGTGTGTAAATAAACCACCGGGAAAGAGGGAAATAAAAGGTAAATTTCCATTTTAAGATACTATAGAATATTCCCTAGTAGCAAGGTTGATTGGCCCACCGTTGGGGATTGAGTGGGATTTGGTCAAAACGGTGGGTGATGGTAGATGCCTGACGTTGGGCCACCGTTGGTATGTCGCATCGCCACCGTTTTCCCAACGTTGGGCCAAATGATTCCCAACATTCTTGACTGGTAAAATACTTTACTGAACGTCTAGAACATCACGACACACTTAAATTAGGTATTTTACTATAACATAATATAGAGTAATAGATTAAAATTAGATATGACTTATTACCACATGATATTATGATAAAGAAAAGTGTTGTATACAGTCTAATTCTATAGACCTGTATGCTCAAAATTAATTTTTATATTCTAAAATTCTCCCGTAGCCTAACAGGCATAATCGCGGGACGTTAAACTGAAATATTTCAAATTTTAAAATTTCACGACACATTACATGAGACTGAGCGACACATCTGTTAAGAATCACTGTAGTGTTGTCAACGGCTCGAGGGGCTTGGCTCATAGCTCAGTCACCACCGAGCCGGCTCGAGCCGTTGTCTCATTCCAACCGACACGACTCGAGTCGATGGCTCACCTGAACCGAGCCAATGGCTCATTCTAATCTAGCCGGTTCGAGCTGTTGGCTCAGATAAACCGAGCCGAATCAAGCCGGAATTTCGAGCTCAGCCGATGGTTCAGGGCTCGAGCCGAGCCGGTTGACATCATTAATTCACTGGTATAATAGTATGTATTTATTAAAATCATCCCAAAGGAGATGGATTATATATGTAAATGAATTATTATGGAAACATTGAAGGAAGGAGAATGTAGGAATACCCCGAGAAAAATCCATCACTGTCTAACATTTCCATTACGGGTCTCTCATAGATACAAGCTCTTGTAGAATTATTACGCTTCCTCTTACGCGTGCTTGGTCAGAGTATATTGTGTATTTCTCATTGTTTTCTTCTCTCCAATTCACACGTCAATTACACGAAAAGATATGTTTAATCAAGAACTCTACAGCAAACTAACTTACTCTATAACCTATGGAACGCGGAAGTTCAATGTCACGTTCGCAAAAGCCCTCCATTGAATTCTTTCCTTAACCTACTGGATTCAGTTTCTACTTTGTATTCCTATTTCTGCGAGATACATCTTAATATTGTTCTCCCATCTGCGTATAGGTCTCCCTAATGGTCGTTTTCCGATTAGTCTTCCAGTCAAGACTTTGAAAGTGTTTCTACTTTCTTCCATTCTGGCTACATGACCTGCCCACCTGAGCCTCCTAGATTTTATGACCATAATAATGTTTGGTAAGCCGTATAAATTATGTAGTTGCTCGTTATGAAGTTTCCATCATTCCCAGCTCCCGTTCCAGTTATGTTCAAATATTCGTCTCAGGATTTTATTCCTAAACACTTTCGGTCTACGTTCTTCCCTCAGAGTAAGTGACTATGTTTCGCAACCATACAGAACGACAGGTATAATTATCGTTTTATATATTTTAAGCTTCAAGTTCCTCGACAGAATTCGCAACGACAAAAGATTTTGAACTAAATAATAACACGAATTTATTGCCTTTAGTAGACTCTACTGCAAACACTACTAAATTCTACTTTCGTTACCGGCCTAAAAACAAAAGGATTTTATTATTTTAAAATATAGCCTCTACTTTTAATTGTTCTTTCTTTTAGTTCTACGATCTTCGATTATAAATTTATCGTAATTTATAATTTATCCAAAGTTTTGAAGGGCTATAAAATTACATATGCCGAGTATACATTCCTTCACACGGAGGTGTTTCCGATGGTTAATTGCAAAATGTTGAGGGAGTGAATTGTAGACAAATCACTGCCTCTGTGGGAAGTGACTTGATACTTCAGTATTACTAAGGAATAGCAATGCCTTACAAGTCGTTCTCGTTATCATCAGGTATGTAATGGGATGTATACGGTGTAACCTACAGGCGGATTTTTATCATTATCATAGGCATTCTGCTATTATTGGCAGGTCACTTGCAACTGAGAAGCATCCATACTCCATGGTCTTCCGCTAATCTCTTCGTCTTCACGTACGATTTTTCTGTTTTGATATGGTCCATTAATTGTAGTCTTCTTCGCCCCTCCCTCTCTTTCCTGCCACCATACTCTCTATCATGTTCCTCATGATACAGTTCCTTCTTAGCCAAAGTCCCAACCAGTTTCTCTTCCTCTTCTTAATAATATTCAAAATTGTGTTTCCACACCATTTCTAACACTATCTAATTCGTTTTCCGCTCGGCCAGCCAATTCTCTCCATTCTTTTCCACATTCACACTTTGCTTCAGCCGTTTTTCATCATTTTTGCGTAATGTTCATATTTCTGACCCATACAGTTCAATATTCCACACGAAGCATTTTATGAGTCTTTTTCTCAACTCTTTATTTAAGGCCCCACAAAATAGTGTTTTCTTTCTCCTAAAGGCTTCTTTCGCCATTCCTATCCTTGCGTTTATTTCAATATATTTTATAGCTCAGCGGTATAGTCACCTTAAGTTAAGGTTGCTATATTTTGTAAGCGAAAAACTTGGACACCAATCTCAGGTTATGTATAAGATAAAGGTTCGTACTTAGTTAGTCAGAATCAATTAATTACCTGTCTTTTCCAGGTTAGTACTCATAATTTTCCAGTTCATTCTATATACAGTCAACACAAATGAAGCCCACAAAGTATGTATAAAGAATATGAAAAGGTAACAGAAGATTCCGATTTTTTGTGTTTAACAGGCCCTAAATATTGCGCCAATTACGACACACTCCCCCATTTATGATTGAAGAGATACTTTTCTCTTTTTCGCATCATCATTTGAGTCAGAAATACTACCTTCCATTTTTATGTGAGACATACTAGTTCTTGCAGGTTGAATTTTTTCAATCTGAAGAAAGAAAACCGGGACAAACTGGCATCCCGAAAGCCTTTTTCGAGACAGTTAATTCTTTCATTGAAAACCGGCACGCCTGGCAACCCTACCTTAACTTCACGAAAAAACGAGATTCTATGTGGTTGGGTATTGAAAATGGGATAGCATATATCTGCCAAAAATTCTAACATTACTTGACTGGTTATCATTCTACACCCCCTCCATCCCAAAGAAAAAAACTGGCTATGCTGTTGTCCACGGAGAATCGAACCCGCAATAGATCACCAAAGACAAGCGTATTATTGTAGTCGGCTATTCGTTAATTGGATATCAAACAAATGATTCAGTATTAATTTATTTGTTTTTGCACTGCATTTCGAAGAAAGGAGTAAATCCGTTTTCAGTTTTTACAAATTGAAAAATACCGCGCAAACGGAGGATTCGGCAAAACTTTGAAGAGAGAGAAAAAAAGCTAAAGCAATTTCCCCCTCGCGCTCTCTTGGTCTTTTACGCACGCATCTTGACAATGCCGGCGAGGCTGTTATAGCACTTATCTCTACCCCCTATTTCATCTTCTGCTTCTATGTTGAACACGGATGCATTTCAAGCGTACACAATGTGCATAGCTGAATAACTGTACTCTCAGATATGCACTCTACATGTGTGAATGCGATATGGGATGTTTGTGATTCAGAACTTTGGCAAATGTAGGAGAGTTGTAAATCACATTGAAGTTGCTGTGACGTTGGGGGCACGGCTTGGTGAACGGAACAGCCAGGGGTCGTTAGCAGCAGTCTCGCTGTATACGCTTTGCCGACTGGTTCGAGACGGCAGGGAGTATTTAGTGTACGGAGGGCTGGTGTTAACATAAAAATACAAGGAAAAGGGGGTTACAGTTTTGGAAATAGATTGATTTTTTTCTTCCTCACTTCTAAAATTGTGGCAAGTAAGTAAATAAATTGAAAAGAGTGCATTTATACCGATCAAATTGTATTAATAAGTGATGTGTTTATAGTGTTTTGTGCCTTTTTGAGTGTTTTGTTGTGAATGTAGTGCTCACGAGACCGGAGGTTTTCTGTCAAGAATAAGCCTTCCTCTTCGACCAAAAACGGACGCCAAGGGACCAGAATCGAAACCAGCACTAGCCGGAAATCTTTTCTGTTTATTCTACCTCTGACTGACCTGTCATCGGCATTCATTGGTGAGAGTATTTTGTATTTTCTTATTTTTGAAACCCTCACAAGATGATTTTTCAACGGCTAAGTTATGTGAGTTTTCTGTGTAGTTTTTTATATATGTTTTTGTAAAATATTTTTAATTTTCTTGACATAGACATGGCTTATGACTTATTGATGTTTTCCATGAAAAGAGAGAGACGAAAAATTTTATCCACAATGGTGAGCAAGTTGAGGGAATAAGGCTGTGTTGAGCATGCTACGTTATTGATTTTACGGAGCGAAGAATCCCTTCCTCGAAACTCACTGTGCGTGAGTTGTAGTGCGTGTGCGTAGAACAGGGGATGTGTTCTTTGCTGGGATAAAACATCAGCATCATCAATATTTGAAGCAATAGAACCGGCCGGCATCCATTTCTCGTAGACTCAAGATTTTTTAAATTTGGCACCACCAGATAAACAAGCCGGCTACCTATTTATTAAATTGCAACTTAAAAACTATCCACAAAATAACATTTAATATACACATATCGCTTTCACTAAAGAAGCACTATGAGAATATTACATTTAAATAATGAGGTACTGTTTACATCTAAAAATCCCCATATAATTACATTATTTTCTGCTTAATCACCAACACATTAATTTGCATGAAATAAAGTTTTGATGCATCAATACGCGTCATATGACATATCTTTGTATGTCAAATAGGTTTTAAAAAAAATCTTTCGTGATTTATTGATTGGGAAAATATTTCTGACGAAATCAGCCTGATTGTTTGCTCCGTTACGATTAAAAATGACGTCCCCTCGCGTTCCCCCTTACTTTCACCCCTGGCTAATATCAATAAAAAAGGTACTCATATGTGCCTAAATTGAAAGATGCAAATGCATTTATGAATAGCCTTCGGCATCTCTGTTTTACCATGTATTGCACGAACTCCAATCAAATCATTCTAGAACATAACTTGATACATTAGAATTTTCATATGCATTTTAATTCATTTTTATTTCACAAGAATTCGTTTTAGTGTATTTTGTTGCTATTATTCAAATTACTACTAAATATGCATTTTATTTGACACATTTGACTACAGTGAAAACATTTTAAAAAAATCGATTTCAGGATCGAATAAGAAAACCTTATGATTCTGATGCAACAATATTTTTTTATACATTCCCTCTACTATTCAAGTTCAACACCAATTCCGTAAAATATTTACAATTTTTTAAATACGAAATAAAGCAAGCTTTGATCGCTTTTGTACTGCCATAAAGTAAATGAATACTTTTAAATGACCCGTTTTTCTCCGTACTACTGTTAACTGCATGTTCATTCATAATAACTTGCAGAAGCATATGTAGCAAGTTCTACAAATAACAAACAACTAACATAGCGGGAATGCTATATAGCGAATTGCATGTGCGCGCATCCGTTCATTGACTTTTCCGCCATTGGAAGATGGTGTCGGTTTAAATTTTCTGCCTAATACATTTGAATTAAATTTCTAAATTAAATGAAAGAAGACTTGAGATAAAGTTACCGTCTTCATATTTTACATTGACAGAAGGCAGCTGCTCGTGAATTTGATTTCATTCACAGTAGCTTACAAGCTAAACATATGTAAACCAGTTCCGAAAGAAAATTTTGTGCTACTCTAATGCAGCGTATTAACATGTGCATGTATGAGTGAGTCGTAACACGTTGTTCTTAATTTGCAATTATCACAGAATATATAATTTTAATGAAAATTGCGCATTATCATTGATACTATATGTCAGTGAAGCCGTTTTCCTCTCAAAGTTTATGTGGATGCATGAATGGAGGAAAGTGAGTTAGACTATAAGCGACAAGGAAATAAATGGAATCTGCTGACCGGCTCACTACACAAAGAATACAAAATGAATTTAATGGAAACTTGATGTCATAATGTGGGAGGGGGGACGAGGGAGATAAGATTTGATGTTTAGCATTTGTTGCGACAAATAGGGGGAAATATATGTTAACATCTGGAAACATATTAATATAATTTCCTGTTGCTGCTACTGGGGCAGTGCTTAGTAAAGGCCAGATTTATTATTATTATTATTATTATTATTATTATTATTATTATTATTATTATTATTATTATTATTATTATTATTATTTTAAAAGTTAACTTGCCCTCTTATACCTGATCAATTTTGTTCGCAAGGACTAGAAAGAATTTTTAACCCTCAAAGAAAACTAGGGTATATGTTTATATATATATTAATCTTCTTTATATGAAAATACTAGAAAATTTTATGTTTGTGGCCAATCACTTCAACAATGAGATCTCGAAAATCACAAGTGCTAGAAACGTGCAGTTTTCCCTGGTCGATTCCAAATTTTATGTAGATTTGCTAGTTCTTATTCAAATTTGCAAAAAACTTGTCTATTTTTCTGTTCCACATTTTAGGTGTCGTTTTGGCCCTCTTGACCCTTGCGAAAGGCAACCAGTAGAGGAGCTATGTATAGCGGGTTGATGGACATTTCAGGCGCTTTGCTTAAATCTGAATAACAAAACCTATTGCAAGCTGGCAACTTCGAAGGCTTGTGGGCCCACAGTGAGGCATTCTCGGATATGGAATTACAAGAAAAAATATTTGCGTTTGGTATCATCTATTACTTGTCCAAGTTTGCCATAAACTCCCCCAACATTATATATATTAAAATACTACATTTACATGTTTGTCTATAGCAGTTCATTCCCTTGGAGAATCTTCCTGTCCTTTTGTTCGTAAAGGAACTTGCACAGATATAATGAGAAGTGGGAAGAAGATTCACGCTCATATTAGAACTATGCGCTGTGTAAATAGCATAGGTTCAGCTAGTAATTCATGAAAATCGGAAACTTTTCGGAGAAAAGTGTCACAGTTGTTTTGTTATTTATTTATTTATCGGGGAGAGTAGTGAATAAATCCCAGTAGGTTCGAAATGATTTCAGCAGCAAAGATTAGGTATGATTCTGAAGCCTCGAAATAAATGCTCGCCAATTTCATAAATATCAATATGAATCCCAGTGAAATAAGACGGTCCGTAACTGACTGGGGATTAGCATATATATTTTCAGGACCGAGGTTATATATGAGACGATATCTATTGTTTTAGTGGGATTAGAGCCATGTCACTTACTCGAGACAAGCATGTCTACCTGGGATCGAACTCAGGACGACGCATACAGAAACCACTTGGCCACTAAAGACCTTAAGAGCCAAAAAATATTTAATCAAGGTAGGATAATTACTATGAGATTTGCCGATTATGCACAATCTTGTTCAGAAATATCTGGACATCCATCTCTTTTAAAGGCCATATTGTAGCAATCGTACGTAAAACATTGTAATGCTTTAAATATTAGCATGAAATAAATATCCCAATTAGCGAAATAAGCCTCACTCTCGTTTGATTCAGTTTCATCTTTATAGGTAAAGATACAGGGACTTTTCAAAGAGAGATGGGGGTTCAGGATTTTTTTAAACACCACTGTACGTACATACTTTGTGCTAATTGAACCTTATTATTCTAAACCCCGTTAAATCCACTTGAAAATTTATAAAGGAGAAAAACAAATTTTCTGAGGACAAATTACTATTCTTAAACAACAATAATATCGATAAATGTGTTATAAGAGTATGTATTATATATGCATAATGGTATGTGTATTAGATTTTCTTTACTCTCAAATTTCTCAGTGTGGACTTAAGAAGGTTTATATAACAGGCCCTACAGTTTGTAGCTGTAAAATGATTTGTTTAAATACCAGCGCAGCTTAAATCTTGACCATATACTATACTTTGTCTAGTTACATCCTTTCCCCTCCCCCATTAGAGCCAAGGATGTAGCCCACGGTCGCTGTGAAAGTAAACCTCCACACACCTACATAACAACAGCCCCATTTGAGATTATGCTTTGGGGGGAGGTAGGCCCTACAAGGTTCACCACCGACATAAAGAGATTCACGTTTTTTTTTATTAGTATCCAATTGATTAAAGTATATACATTACTCAAACTCAAAGGGGGGTCAATTGCCCCCTCCTGCCCTTCCCAAATGACGCACCTGTTCCATGACTTCTTAGTGTGGTAAGCAACACGTTCTATTAGCCGCCACAAAAGCTGGAGAACCTCTGAGCCTCATTTGGACAGGGGTCACAGAATAAATCCCACCTCTAGGAGATCGAACCCGGGCAGTTAGGTTGGTGGGCAGGTTTCTTGCCCCGATTACACTACTGTTACTCTCGTTGTTGTGTTATATGATCCTTCTTTTAAAGTTTTAACAATAATGATGCTTCTAATCCGAATAATCTAAAGAAAACTGAAGTACTAAGCATGTTTCATTGCATTTTGTCACTGATATTTTAATACATATTTATTTGTCTGAGGAGCATGGACGCCTATATGGTTGATTTTTGAGGATACCTTATTTTATAGAACTTTTCACGTCAGTCTCCTCTTGGAATGAAATATAATATTATACGACGGTGGAGGCAACGGTATCTCAGAGCATTCACCTCTGATGCTAGGGGTCTCTGGTTCGATCCTTGATCATGTAAGTTTGTGATAGATAGCATCGTTGGTTTTTCGGAGTTCTTCCGATTCCTCCTACATTCTCCATTGTACAATTTTATTTCATAATCATCCACTTGCATTATTCGTCCTTCTCCTAGAAATTTCATTTTACACACTGCGACGCAGAAATAGCTAGTTTACAAACTTTTATTTAAAAAATGCATGCATAAACACTTGAAGGTAGAATTATTACATCCAAGAAATTGTGAACATTTATGGAATAAGTAAAGTAAAATTCCTTCCTATGACATAAACATATAAGGATACATGAAATATAAATAACAAGAAACGTACAGCAATTGGTTTACGTGTGTTATTTTTCATACACACTGGGATAGAGACAGCTCAAACTAATGCAGGTTTTCACCTATAAATTAGAGTAATAAAGTTAATAGCTAGTTATTTTACTTACGTACTCGCGCGTACTTTTCTTTCAGTTCTTTTTTAAGTAAAAAAAAAAAATCTGAAGTACCAGCAGAGTGATCGATCCATTTCGCCGCCACCCTATCCCTCATGTAGATGACTTGGACGGACAGGATATATTTTTCAGTTTACAAATTATTGATTTTGTGTATATTAACGTCTTTAGTGATAATGAAATAAAATTTTTAAGTTTAAATTCCCGAAGTTATGCGCTGAGAGCTTATATCGATAGGTATATGTACAGTCGATATAAGTAAATGTTGTCGGAAAGAATTAAAGATAGGAACGAGAGAAACAGCGACAAAATTCATGGACACGAAGAAATTGTCTACGAATAGGTCACATAATTTGGGGTCGAATTATTCATATCAAAGATGGCTGTTTGACGATTTCTCTACCTTAACTTCCCCCTCCCCCCGAAATTGTCACTTGTGCAATTGAGCCAAGGCCAGGGAACAACATTTTGCTTGGAGGTGGGGCAGTTCTCTATATTTATAAGTATATTTTCCATAAACGAAATAAGATCACCCACTTGGGATAGGCCTTGAAGGCCCAAAGGCTGTGCGATGAGGTAAAGACTCCACATTTTCTTTACTTTGTGGTTTTCCCAGGTAACTATTTGAAAGAGGCATGGTGAACTTTAGGACCAAGTTGGAATGAGGGTATAACGGGAAAAAATTCCCGGCACCACCCATAATCGAATACGAGTCGCCTCTTGGCAGGGAGGTGCGTTATCGACTAGTCTACATCTAGTATATTGACATTTATAAATATATCAATATATTATATTAATGTCAACACTCTAGCCGCCTTTGAATACCTCTTTTATGAGATCAAGAAAGTCAAGCAGTGCCGCGTCTGGTCAGAGGAAAGATGGGTGTCCATTTGTACTCAGCAGATAGAAATGACATTTCGGCATCCACTCAGGACAATTGAAGAGCTGCTTGAAAGAATGAAGTAGCGAACTCTGTTATAGAAAGTAAGCATTAACGGCTAAGGGGGGCGATGTGCTGACCACACATTACTCCAAAGGCATGCTCAGCGATGATTTCACTAGCTTTTTCTCCGAGAGAACTTCCAAGTAAGTGAAAGTGGACATTGAAAATATTGGTACCTCACGTTGAGCACGATCGAAGATTTGTCCCGCGGAATTCCCCTTCCCCCGCGGATCACCCACTGATATCATCCGAACCTTTCAGATATGCCAGGGTTCCTAAGAACTGTTTTACCGGGAATTGTTTTAGTTTAAGATATATATATTGATATATATATAAAACCCAGAGAGCTACTTTAACCCCTGTCCCCTTAAACTACACTTGTTGCGTGTATGTAGACCCGGCAGAAGACTCAATAGCACATACGCATATTAGTGTTATTTGAAGAATGAGGTGCCATTCTAAAGTATTTTACAAAGTTGACGAATAGATGGGAGATTAGTATGAAAGTAACTATGCGTCTCAAATAGTAGTATTCTGAAAAAGCAGTTATAATTTTAGATTTTGAAAATTTTATATATATTTGCTGTAAACTTTATATCACATATATGTAAGTATAAATATAATTTATATATATATGCCATAAATGCTATAAATTAGCAAAGCTACCACGTGATTTAGTGAAATAAAAATTTGTTATAATATAACAAGAAAGTGTTATGAAATGTCAGTAACTAGGCCAGTAGTAATATGGTAATAATAATTGAAAAAAAATCCAGGATCTATCCGGGAGTCCTGGGTTAATTAATTATATTATTATAGAAATTGGAAATAGTGCTTTGAAATAAACCTAAAGTTTATGAAGTTACTACCGGTAATATTACAGACGTCAGCCATGTTGTACTATTTTAATGAACAAAAAATATTCTGTTACGTATGAATTTTCTGATTTTAGACAATAAAAATTGTTTTTTTTTTTTTAAAAAAAATCAAATATAGCAATTAGCTAATACTAAATTGTAATCAAAGTACAAGGAGAAAAATTTATTAAGTTATTATACTTAAATTTAAATCAATACTTTAAACTTAAACTTATACTTGCTCTGGGGGTATGATTCTTGTACGTAATGCCCAACAATATCTAGAAACCAAACATGACTGAAAGCGTCATCCCTGAAAAGGGTGAAACTCTCGTAAGGGAGCTGACCTTTGTCGGGCAAGAAAGAATACTCTATCTAGCGTTGGGGTTTCAGCTAAATATCTGCAAGAGTTAAAATTGTTTAGCCCTATATATATCTTAATTCCATATTTCATACACTATGAATATGTAATTTCGTATTATGATATATATTCGTATAAACTATATGTTTATACAAACTGATATTGAGAAATTCAATTTTAATTCAAATCAATAACCGATTATATTCGAGTACTGCGGAAAACTAGTTGAACGTCTGTTCATCTCAGGGGTAGTAGGTTTATGGAAAATATTTGAAAGGGCGAGAATCCAGCTCGACCTATTGTTTCCCTCCCTTTCAAACTTCTTCCATATGATTCCCTCTTCCTCCGTTGTTCTAAGTATGTTGTTCGACTTAGCATGCTTCGTTTTCCTTACTATGTTCGTTTCCTCGCTGGTATTGTGTGATTTTAAGTTGAAAGCTTACGTTAGAAATAATGTAAAAGGTTTTATGACGTCTTACAATGAAAAACTCATAATATTTAAATGTATAAGGTAACCAATAAAGTACTGTCGCTTTTTCACCCACCACCTTCGAACATCGATATGTCACCTAAGACATACCTGGAAGATCAAAAATTGTTCCCATTAGCACCGATGACTTTCTGCCAACGTTCTGGAAGGCAATGGATTCCATCGCGGTAGAACTTGGTGGGTTGGGAAGCGAAGACGGTATCAAGTGCTTTCTGCACCTCTACTAGGATTTGAACTAGTCTCCTCTAAGGTGATTGTAGAAGGAATGGAACAGGTGAAAATCGGACCGTCCAATGTCCAGAAAGTGTAGCGGATGCAATAGTGTTTTCCATCCAAGGCGTAGAATGGTGTCGCGGGTCATCCTAGCCACGTAAGGCTTTGCGTTGTCCTGTAACAGGAGGACCCCTTTGCGATTCAGAAGTGATGGCTCCAGAGTTTTGAGTCTTTCTTGAACACCGCTCAACTGCTGACAGTGCACAGTTACATTCATGCTCTGACCAGCTGGTAGGTGTTCCCTATGCATGATGTCACGGGCAGTCTACCAAACACACAGGAGGCCTTCTTCTGATGCAGTACTGGTTTCGGCTGTTTTGGAACCGGTTCATGGGATGCTAACCAATGATGACAGCGCCGCAGAGCTTCGTACAGGACCCATTTCTCATTACATGTCAACACACTGTCCAGAAATGGTTCCTTCCTCAGATTAGACAGCAAAGAAACACAGGCGTCTGATCTCGTTACTTTTTGTCCCGAAGTAAAATCAAGTAGGATCCATCGACCCAACTTGTAGTGCTTCCCAAATTGATAAAGGTATTGCCAAATGGTTTCTTCACTCACACAGAATTGTAGTCCCAGTTCTTCACATGTCTGGCTACTGTTTGCATCAATTGCTACCTGAAGATCTTCATTCTGTACAGGTGTTGGTCTTCCGGCACGTAGTGCGTCTTAGAGTGTTTCGCCACCGTCCTTAAACTTGTTAAACCACCGCTGCACTGTCGATGTAGTCACAACACCCTTACCAAAGACCTGGCATATCTTCCTCCCCGCTGCAGCGGCGTTTGATCCCAGTTTGAACTCGTACAGCGTACACGCCCTTATGACGCTGTGTGGAGGTCTCATATTCACTCTGTCCTTTGCAAGTTCACGGTGTAACTGAACGGCCACAACGAGGTAATATGTTGGATATAGCCATACCAACATCTGACCTTCGCTTTATCTCCATTCGGATTCAACTCACGGCGTGAGGGCTAATGTAACACAGACCTCCATAAAAAGCGACAGAACTTTTGTGGTTACCTTTATAAAATAAATAATGAATTCATTGTTCTAGAGTAAAATTTTGAAGTCGCACTAATCCCCTTACTATAACATTTTATTTAATCTGACGATAAAAAGAAACAAAGTTCGAGATAGTTCAAAAATTCATATCAATCGATTGAGCGATTCGGTTATCGTTCGATCACAAACAAAATTGCATTCATTTCTATAAATATAGTTGGAAGGAATTTAAATTAGTCTTGAAAGAGAGAGCAGTAGGGAATTTTCACTAATGCTCATGCACTAAAACATATAATAATAATAATAATAATAATAATAATAATAATAATAATAATAATAATAATAATAATAATAATAATTATTATTATTATTATTATTATTATTATTATTATTATTATTATTATTATTATTATTATTATTATTATTATTATTATTATTATTATTATTGTTAATAGTTTCATCCCTATCAGTAGCGTACGCAGAATTTCAAGGGACTGGGGTGAGTTCAGGCTACTAAGTTCATATCATTTTAGGTGTTTGTATAACTTTGTTAACATGGTAAATGTTTCTTTTTACGTCATATCTTGCTCAAGGAACGGGTTAAAACCCGGAAATTCCCGTTGCGCCCCCTACTGATGATTATTATTTATAGCCTTATAGAATGACTTGACACCCTTTTCCTATGCCATTGTGCTGGTGAAACATTTTTTTCTGTGCTCCCACAAACGTTTTCAAGAATATCGAAGAAAAATAATCAATCTGTAAAATGGGACAATCAGGGTCATGTAACAGTTAAAAGTACATGTTTCTTAATGTATTCGGGGGTTCATTGTTATTTTGAATGCCAGAAAGAGTTTTGTGAAGTCTCTTAATTGTATCCAAACTTCTTTCTTAGCTTAGGTCGTTTCTGTATAGAAGAGAGAAGATATTCTTCTTTGACTTTGCCAATGTACTTATGGATTTTAAAAAATTTACTTGCACAGACTGTCTTCTGTTGTTAAATGACTTTCCAAACCAACTCCAAAATCCAAATTAAATATCACGAGAAGAATAATGTTGATATTGTCTTGAGCTCTAATGACATATTTTATGTGTTATGTTTCATGTGTTATGCTTTATGAACTTGAAGTCCACTACATCACTAATAGCCTATTATTATTATTATTATTATTATTATTATTATTATTATTATTATTATTATTATTATTATTATTATTATTATTAATAATAATAATAATAATAATAATAATAATAATAATAATAATAATAATAATATATGCTTCCTAGCATTATTAATAAAACATATTATTGTTATTATTTTGTTGTGACTTTAGGCCTACATCTGTCTCGCTCATAAAAAAAAAAAAAAAAAAAACAATTGTGTAAATGCAGACTGTTGGCCAATCAAGATCGAAACACTGTTGTAATACCGTGCCGAAGAGAAAAGTAGCTCGGGAAAGCTTTAGTTAACTTAATTTAGGTTAGGGCTTTGCTTATGATAGGATTAGTTTAAGGCAAGTTTAGGTTAGCTTAGAGGAAAACTGAAGTTGGTTGATGGTGGAACCTGGTATGATACAAAGCGAGACAAATATAGATTGCGGAACGGAAGTTAATAACATTACTAACAGATTGTTTCTAAATCAGCTTCCTAAATGCTCCCTTTGTCGTCACTGTGCGTAGACGGCACTTATCCATTAGAAAAAAATTCTGTTGTTTTCAGTATTGCATTTGATTCCTGCCTATTCCTTTTTTCTTTCCAGTGTTCGAAGTTTTTCGCCACGATATCTCACATAGTGCATATTGGGGCTCCAAATCCATGTTTAGTCTTTTAGACTTAGTTTCCGTGTTTAGTTCTTAGCGTCTTATTCGGTCAGACAGTTTTTTTTTCTTGTGTTTCTTAATGTTGTTGACCTGTTGATCATAAAACCATGCCCTACGTTTTGTTGTGTTTCTTAAGTTAGATGCAATTAGTTCAGTAAGTTAATTGATTTATGGGCTCTCTATGATTCTATAACCAACAATTTTATTCTACAAGAAAATTTTATCTTTTGACGTTTTAATTTTGAATTTTACCTATCGAATTTTACCTCTTTTTTAAAGTTAATTTTTGAATGAAATCATAGCATTTAATCTACCATTGTCAACCCACTTCTGGGTTAATGTTTCTCCAGCTCTTTTTACACAACCATTTAGATAAATTCTTTTCTTTTTCAAAATTTTGTTACATATATCTTGTATAAGGACGTTTCGTAGATGGACTCTTTCTCTTATTTATCTAGACAAGGAGAACTTTTATCCGTTAATCATAATTTCTTCTTCCTGATATCCATCCTATTTCCACTTCATGATCTTTATTTACACGATGATACCTGTCTTTCTCTTACTTTTTCAAATCCATGTAATTCTCGATCTATCTGTATGGGTAATTCCAAGCACACACCTATCTATTCTTCAGACACAGCAACATTTTTGCTCGTTTATCTTCCAAATTATGCTGTGCATAAGTATCGGAAGTTCTAAACGTAGAACGACTATGTTATCTTTCATCACGTAACAGAGCAATAACGGATGAAGAACCAGTTTCTTTTAAATCGGTTCAGTATCCCAAGAATAGGTTCCATCTCATCCATTGATCCTCTATTCAAACCGGAAGTGGTAGAAGTTAACAATTTCCGGTTTCAACGTGATCGCAAATGATAAACACAAGCAGATATTTTGTAATGGATTTAACGTCTGAAGAAATGATAGCTTCTTCACCCTCATCTCGCATTTCTACTAAAACCGGAAGTGATAGATAATTAGTACTACTTCCGGTTTCAATGTTGGTTTTTATTAAGCAAAAACGGTAAGAAATATCACGTTTTGAGGGGAATTGATTCAGGCTTCCACCAATAGGTTCAATCTATTCTATTAGCTCTCAATTCAAACCAGAAGTGGTATAAATTAACCATTCCCGGTTTCAACGTTTATCGTCATGCAAAAAAAAAAAAAAGAAATATATATATATTTGGTCTAGGAATTAATTCGTGCGGGTGGACAAGAGATGGCGCAACGAACGGAGCGTCCCACAGTTCCGTGTATCCACACATGTGTTGCAAACCCCTGTCATCGCGTATCGTTCGTAGTATAGGGCAGTGGATTAAAGCGTCAACAACACCAGTTTGTAGTTAAGTGAACATGGCGCAATTTGTGCCTGATAAAGTGTTTTTGCTGGGTGTCCTGCTGCATTACTTTAACATGCAGAAAAGTGCGACTGAAAGTCATCGTATTTTGGTGGAAGTGTATGGTGACCATGCTCTAGCTGAGCGAACGTGTCAGAAGTGGTTTGCACGGTTTAGAAGTGGTGATTTCGGCTTGGCAGACCAAGAGCGAGCTGGACAGCCAAAAAATTTCAAGACGAAGAATTGACAGCATTGCTCGAGCAGGATTCGTGTCAAACGCACTAACAACTTGCAGCAGCATTAGGCGTTGATCAAACAACAGTCTCCAAACGCTTGAAAGCCATGGGAATGATTCAAAAGATGTCACATTGGGTTCCACATGAATTGAAAGACAGAGACGTTGAAAGACGAAAAACCATTTGCGAATTGCTGCTTCAACGACAGAGCAGAAAGGGGTTTCTGCATCGAATTATTACGGGTGATGAGAAGTGGATCCATTACGAGATCCCTAAACGAAAAAAGGCCTGGGTGAAACCAGGTGAACCAGGTCCATCACAACCAAAACGAGATATTCACTGTGCAAAGGTTATGCTGTGCATATGGTGGGATATGAAAGGCGTGGTGTACTATGAGCTGCTGCAACCGGGTGAAACTATGAATGGAGAACGTTATCGATGACAATTAATACGTTTGAAGCAAGCTCTGGCCAGAACACGACCAGAATGGGAGAACAGACATGATAAGCTTATTGTTCAACATGATAACGCTCGCCCACATGTCGCAAAACCGGTCAAAACCTATTTAGAAAATGTCGGATGGGAAGTTTTACCCCACCCGCCGTATTCACCAGACGTTGCTCCTTCGGACTACTACTTGTTCGATTGCATGAACAACGATTTGATTGGACAGCGATTTACTTCTTCAGAAGATATCGAAACATGGGTCTCTGACTGGATCGCTTCCAAGGATGAGGACTTCTTTCGCCACGGAATCCGTACATTGCCTGACAGATGGGCGAAAGTGGTGGCTAGCGATGGACAATATTTTTCTTAAGGTATTTATGTATTTTGTGTTTGTACTACAGCTTCAATGTGTGCGTACCAACCGCACGAATTAATTCCTAGACCAAATATATATATATATATATATATATATATATATATATATATATATATATATATATAAGAGCTAGCTAGAAGTAGTCCTTTGGGACCTATTTTGCGTTCTGATAATAGCTTCCAATTCCTCCGTCATCCTTCTTGAAACCGGAATCGATAAAAATTAACAATTTCCGGTTTCAGCGTTGATCGTCATCGATTAAACAGACAATAGATAGTGACAAGTAATATTTTGCAATTGATTTACTGCTTTAAGTTAAGATACTATCTTCACCCACATCTCTCTACTAAAAGCGGAAGTGGTAGAAATTTTCTTCTTCGTCCGGTTTCAGTACTGATCTTCATAGAGCAAAAATACTAAGAGATTGAGAGCAGTGGCTTTTTGAGATGGATTCAGTGCTTGAAGAACAAACTCTATCTTTGATCTTTTCCATCTATTGCAGTGGTTTCCAACGTTATTTACCTCGTGCCTTTTTTTTTTTTTTTTTTTTTGAACTGTGCATATTTCACGCCTCCTCGTTGTCGTTTGTTGTTCTGTCCCCTTTTGCGGTTTCAGATGCTGATTTTTAATCCTGAAACCTTCAATAATAATAATAATAATAATAATCTGATCAATATATAAATATTTGCAGCAAAACTTCTGCATATCATTGTAATGCAGTATTATTTTTAGCAGCTTTGTTTCTTAATGCAACCATAGTTCTTATTCCATAGTTATTTTGTGTTTCCTCAGTATTGAATTTAACGTCTCTTTGTTACAACATTGATAATATCTATAGTTTATTTCTATCAGTATCTTGTGCCCCCTTTGCTCACTTTTGACGCCCCTCACCTTGGGAACCACACAGCGCCGTAACTTAGATTTTTTTGGGGGGAGCAAGCATTAATACGCGTATTTGGTCCCCCTAGGTAAAGTTGTTTTTCTAATTCTTGGCCCCCTCTTTCCATCTTTCTCTTACTCTTTATGGAGCCCCCCAGAGCCTGTGGGCTCTCCCGCACGGAAAGGTCTGCGGGGCCGTTAGTTACGCCCCTGGGCCCCGTTCCATACAAAGCCGTTCCAAATTTCAAAGCCATACGAATAAATATTATTTCTAGGGCCCCTAATAGACATTTTTTTACTGAAATGGGCCCACGACTCATTTTTGTTTTATTTATCTTTTGTGTGTTGTTTTGTTTATGTAATAGTGAACCTGTTTGATGTTTCATATTTTATAATTTCATGTTCGTATCGTATGTGGAATAAGAAAATTTTGTCTTAAAGTGGGACCCCTCTCAAACGGCAAGGAGCTTCCCTGGGGGAAGAGGGCAGTTGCCTCCCGTGCCCTCCTACAAGTTACGGCCCTGGAACCACAACCAGAAGTTACGGGTGTGCCGTACTTTTTTTCAGTTTCAGTATTCAACCCAAATAGTTTCGAATATGTGAAACGAAGCTTACTTGTTAATATGAATCTCTTTTTGTTGAGTGTATCGCAGTCTATTGTAATACAGTATGGTAGTTCTGTCAACCATAGATATCTCGTCCCCACGTCTTACAATTTACTTCTTCAGTCGCTGGTTTTCTTGCAAAGTTGCTAAACATCGCATTTGTCTTCAACCGAGCTTGCTTGACATTTAAATTAACATTTTTCAGTCGCATCTCTCAGTTTCGTGATGTCGTTGACAGCGAGAGTAATCATTAGCGAAGCGAAGATGGATTATAGATGTTCCTCATTAGTATTGATATCCCTCTGTTCTCCCGGTTCAGAAACCTAAACACATTTTCAGATACGTTCGTAAAATAGTAAGAGAGATAATACCACCTTATCGTATACCGTGTTCTATTCTTTGTTTAATCAAACAGTTGGATCTCGAATGTCATTCAGAGATGCTTTCAATAAAGCTGAATTTAAGAATCTTGATAATTGTCGATATTTTGGACGAATCAAATGCTGTCTGGTTGTCAACTCATATTCTTTGACGTTTTTATTAGTTCTTTCACCACCTGTGTATGATCAATTTTGTGTGTTTGTGTCGTATCCACTCCTAAATCTAAGGTATTCTTGTCCGTGATCCAGTAGTTTTCCTAAATACTTTGTAAATTGCACAGAGAAGGCTCTTAGGATAACTTTTGCGTAACTTTTCGTGTACCGGTATCTTTTCTGTACAGCAATATCATCATAGCTTCCGTCGAGAACATTGTCTTTTCGTAGACTTAAGCTGTAAAGCTGTGGTAGGATCTTTTCTGCTCCTTTACCAGCTGCTGTGTCTAATGAAACTCCCATTTTCTCCTGTTGCTTTACTTCGTTTCATGTTTCTAATAGCGTTTGCAACCTTTGCTCACAGCACGGGAGATAGCTCTGTTTTCGTACTTTTACTTTCTTTCGCGTCTGGCTCACCGAGTGAATATTACTTGCTACAGAACTATTGATCTCGTTCGTTTTAATGGTTGTAGCATCCACTTTCAGAGTGTGACCTGCTCATACTCTGCTTCGCCCTCTTAAGGTCAGTATTGTCTTCATTTGTTCTTCTAGCGAGATTGCTGTTAAATTTCGTTCTACGTGTTATGTACCGTATTTTCGTATTGTCGAAGCTCTATATTGTCTTTTAGATGTTGGATTGTCATTTCTGGTCTTGAGTTCAATCTTTTCCTTGTTCTCTTTGTAATATAATGACGTTTTTCTTGTTAGATTTTATCGAATCAGAGTCGTGAAGAGGACGTGCTTGGAATCCAAATCAAGAAACCCATCAAATATAAAAGTTTAAATAACATTGTGTTGCTTTGATACGTATTGATCATTAAAGACACCAACAGCTATGTTGTGGTGCTAGTATACGTTACATCGTCCTAATAGTACTGATGACACATAAGCCATACATCTACTTAAAAATGTTTGCTATGTATAAAATAGGTACGTACTTATTTATCATGATTAATAGCAATTGTTATACTTGGATCTTCCTAATAAATTAACTTCATCGTAGGCCCTGTATTCTCATTGTTTATTGATCACTCAAGTATGCGTTTTTTTTTTTTATTTATTTCTGTAAACGAATCGTTTATAAATTGAGAATTTAGCCGAGTGCATCGTCAAGTGGCATATACATTACTTAAGTGCCCTTGATGATGAAAGTCAAGTGTTGGTTTCAAATTACTGTTAAGATGTTGCCCTAAATGTGCTTTTATTCCTTATGTACAGAAACCCCAACGAGGTGATGATAATAAGAATAATAGTAATAGACGAACAAATGGGTTGCTAGTGTATTTTCTTTACAATCAGACAGGAGAGCCTGTGTTCGAATCAAGTGAGTGGTCATCCTGATGAAGATTTAACAGAGTTTTTCTTCAGTGTCACCACAGAGGAAGATACGGTGGCTCAGTGATAGAGCGCTTATCTCTGGTGCGAGGCGTTCGTTTCCTCACACATTCTCATTCCATCAAATGTTTTATAATAATCATTCATCTTTATCAACTATCCGTGCTCTTTACCTACAGGACATAACCTTTTTTCTCTTGTTCTCCTCAATCATTGGTTGGTGGGCAACATGGAAATTTTAAAACCTCTCTCTTCCTTGGGAGAGCTGTTTTATACTTTGATAAGGTCTCTTCTTCGTAAGTGCATCTAAATATTCTATTCTTGGTCTTCCTCTTCCTGGTTTTCCTTCTGTCATTCCCTCTATCACGGTGATCGAATCAGAGTGCCAAATAAGATGGCCAAGCATGCTGTTTTTTTGTTTTTGTTTTTTTAATTTTTCATGGAACGTAAAAGTATAGATGCAATTTTATATTTCTCAGTATGAATAGGTAGTCATGTTAGGATGATATATTTAAATACCTAGTATAGGCTCAGACTTCCTACTTCCTGTGTTAGTATTTCTAATGTAAAATGGCCTCGTAGGTGTATTTAACAAACTTCTTCGAATGCGTAACCCAAAATAGTAATAAAAATAATTGTTGCTATTTATGGTTTAATATGCTATAATTAAATACGTATTAAGTAGCAAATTGTTACGCTAATTACTGATTTTAGTGCGTACTAGCAGAATAGCTACACGTTCTTCGCACGGAGAGAATACGTTTCATTTTGAACATAAAGGGCAATGGAAGATGAGTTTGAATTTAAGCAACATCGAGAGTGTCACTGTTCTTCTCAGAGACCCTGAAAACTATGGGTTCGACACTAATGTCGGTTATTTTCGATCATTTTTAAATATCTCCCCTCCCCCTCCTCCTCCTCTAAGCTGCACCGTCAAAGTGATATGATAAAAACCATCCCAGGTCCGAACCTCATCAATGTTAAAAATTTGATCGAGATCGTTCGGTGATTCAAGAGATCTGAAGTCACAAACATAGTGACTTTCAACTTTATATATTAGATTGTTATGAATTCTATTTCCTGTATGGACATCAATTTTCGATGTTGACCTGCAATGATTTAATTCTGATCACTTAAAAGGATTAAGCAATCCAGTGAAGAAAGCTAACAAATACAGTGACTGCAATAGAACTTGATGCACTGTTCATTCGCATACATCACACAACTAGCAAACTATTCTGCTAGTCAGAACTATTAGTTAGCTACGTAGTAAATGAATAGGGAGATTTTGTCTGTTCGTAAGAGAAACCAATGATCAAATTTCAGTATGACGTTTTAAGATATTACCGTGTTACCATCTCTTCAAATTGATACGGGTCGTGTTTGATTCATGCTGGAGGCTTACTTGATTTGGATCATTCGTTAAGCTGCAGGTCTCAGGTCTCATGTAACCTCGATGCTAATGAAATGATTGCGTCATAATTCTCTTGTAAACTTTGAGGAAGTGCTTTCTTCGTGTGAGAGGCACATGTTCTTTTTGTTAAATTTCTCGATCCTTGGTCAGAATTTTTTTTGATCAGTAAAGAATGAGATAGATTTAAATTGTCTAAAGAACAAGCATTATGCAACCCGGGAAACAGTGAAGTAATACAAGTTGTGTATATCGTAAGGATAATACGTAATTAAAAATTTTAAAGGAAAAATCGGGTACACATCAAAATTCTGGAACACTTTTCTATTTATCTAAATGACCTCATATTGATCTATTATGTAATTAGGTGCGGTAGTGGTATAAAAATTGTATATAAATAGGTTGTAGTAGCGGTAGAACGTTCTCAAAATGGGTTTCTTCTTCCAATAAATTTTATCTGGCTTCATATTTTGATATCTATTTTCACGCTTAGAATATTCTTATTAATTTAGTATATGCTAAATGGATTATAACTTCCATAAAAAAAAAACGATAGTAAGATCAGCAATGATGTACAGTAATGAAACGTGAGCACTCACAAGGATCCAGAAAAAGAAGATGGAAGTGGCGGAGATGAGAATGTTAAGATGGATGTGTGTAGTAGGCTTATGACGAGGAAGAATTGAATAAGGAACGACTATATAAGAGTCACTGTTCAGGTGGGACCTTTGAGTAAAAAGTTTCAAGAATAGACGTTGAGGTGGCTGGGACATGTAGAACGAAGAAACGATGACTATGTGGGAAAGAGGAATGGAAAGCTGGAGGTAACAAGAAAAATGAAAAAGAATACCCAAGATGAGATGGAAGGATAATGTACAAGGTGATTTGAGGGAGAGGGGGTGGAGAATAGAGGACGCCCAGGATAGAAGAAAAGAAATTTGTCGAATCTCGTGGGCAACATTACATCGCTCAAGTCTTAGATCTCAATCATTGTTTTAGTGTTACCTGATTCGTTGTATTTAGAAACCTCTAAATTGATAAAATGATCATACAAACATAATGTAGAGAGCAATTATTAACGTTTAAAGATCACGTAAGTCAGTACAAAGCATATTTCAAAAGTAAATACGGCTTTAAATGTTGTTATATCACACCTTTCGTGGGCTTCTTATGATGTATGAGAATTCTGTTAAGAGTCTTCATCCCGGCGAAATTAAAATACCGCTAATTTTACAGTAATTATGTTATATCTTCAAATAGATAAAAGATAATTGAAATATGGAACAAGAGCGCCCTAGACAATATTATTTTGCGTGAGGTACCGTTATCACAAATCACCTAGTGGCATTCCGTTTTCAGCTGTTTAGAAACGCGAAAATAAATGCCGATTTCAAAATGGCTCGAAATCGAAAGCAGATAAGTGAGTCGTGATAGCGGTTTCTCATGTAAAATAATATTGTCTAGGGCGCTCTTGTTCCACATTTCGATTATCTTTTATCTATTTGAAGATATCACATAATTACTGTAAAATTAGCGGTATTTTAATTTCGCCGGGATGAAGACTCTTAACTTAGAGATGAAAATAAGAAAAAAGAAGCAGGGCAGAACATACCTAAATTTGCAAAACGAGACAAGAGAATTTTCGATACAAGACGAGAAAAGCTTTTCCGAGAATTTGGAAGAAAATGTCCTTCGAGAATCGGGAAAAGAGAAAGTGTTCTTCGAAAATCGAGACGAGACGAGACTGCTACAAAATTTACGAGAACGAGACTCGTCCCATGAGCGATATTAATGGTTTGTACCAAAGACCAAAGGGGTGGGGTCCTTCCTGAATAATGAGAGGGGGCTTCATACATGTTTATGTAACTACATATATAGGGGTCTATAGTAATTTTCCTTTTATGAATAACGCTTTTATACTGTGAAGATATAACAAAGAACAAGATTAAGATCTATCAAAAATATCAGACACCAGTACCAGTGTGTACGTTATATACGAAAAAAAACGTAAGGAGAGACAGATAGTTAAGATATACTACCACTTTCATTTTCTATCTTTGTCTATTGTGGTTTCCCTAACTTCTTTTCCTCCCAGTTAGCAAAAATATCTACAACTTCTTAAATGCTCCCCAGGGCGAAATTTGGCTCCTTTCCTTTTCTACCCCCATCCATCGAGGCAATAAAACTTTCCTAAAATATATATATAGTAATCGATAACGGCCAACATGTTTCTGGAGTAGAGACAATAAACGTTTTTAAACAAAAACAAAAAAAAAGACGGCAGGGTACATAAGGTATAAAGGAAAGAAAAAGATAAAACGTTATGGAAATAATAATAATAATAATAATAATAATAATAATAATAATAATAATAATAATAATAATAATAATAATAATAATAATAGGCTGAGTTCAGTTCCCGGTCGGAGCTCATACGATTTGGAATTCACGTACAGCTGTAGGATCACGTTTTATGTAGCCTTAGTGCTGAAAGGGGCATTTAAAAAACCACCCAATCAAACTATTATTATTATTATTATTATTATTATTATTATTATTATTATTATTATTATTATTATTATTATTATTATGCCTTTTGCCAGTTCCTAGGACTGTTGTTTTATTATTTATTTTTATTTTTTATTCTTTTCTTAAATTTTAGATTTGAGCTTGGAAATGTTTCTTCCACGTTTCTCGATCTTCAGCGTCTTTTTTTAACCCAATATTTTCTTCTAATTTTTTTCAAATAATCTATTAGTTGTGTGCTTCTTCTTCCTATTCCTCGGTTTCCTTCCATCTTTCCTTCTATGGCGGTATAAAGGAGACAATTTCTTCGTAAGATGTATCCAATCCAATTGATAATTAATAATAAACCCAACAATATTTTTAGTGGTTAATGGAAAAGTAGTCCCAAAGATGAAACACGGATATACCAACTGATAAATTTCTTTAAGAAACACAATGATCTAGGTGAGCGTAAATCCTTATGCATAGCTTTCGACAAAGTAAAGAGAAACGAACTTTTTGTGAACTAAAAATTGATGCTGTATGAATCGTCACGCACCTAATTAAAATGGTACTGAAGTATACTCTTGTCAAAGTTTTTAATATAGCACTGTATGGTTAATGAGATCTCAAAATTTAACGATTGTTTAACTACATTACTGTCCAAAGATAAGACATATATCAGACGATAAATCATATCAAGCTAAACAAAATGGTATTCTTAAGAGTAGATTCTTATGCGTAGTTTTCGAGAAAAACGAGAAAGAGACTATTTTTTGTAACGCTGAAAAGCATGTCGTTCATTGCTTCTAATAATTTGTATTTTTTATTCTTACTGAAACAAGTTGTTTATTTATTTTATGTACTGTATTTCCCCAAAGAATACACTGTTAAGTAGAAGATTATATATATATATATATATATATATATATATATATATATATATATATATATATATATATATATATTGTTGTTTCTTCTCTTCTATCGGTGACACATACTCCTAATAGTGATGCACATATTACATAGACCCTATACAGCTTGACCTGAAACTTGCTTACTTAACTACAGCTTTGAATTAATCTTCAATTTACAGCTTGACCTACAACTTACTTAACTACAACTTTGATTAGTCTTCAATTTACAGCTTGACATACAACTTACTAGCTTAACTACAGCTTAACCTACAACTTACTTAACTACAGCTTTGAATTAATCTTTGATTTACAGCTTGACCGACAACTTACTTAACTACAGCTTTGAATTAATCTTTGATTTACAGCTTGGCCTACAACTTTCTAACTCTTTAGAGCTTTAAATTTATCTTCAATTTCGACAGCACTAGTACAATCCCAAATCTACATGGTATCTTGTAAGTCATTCTCTAATTTGAAATTATTTTAACTCTTTATTTGACAAAGTGGCGTACACAGAATTTCACCAAGAGGAGTTTGAAGCACTTTCATATTATTCTAGGACAAGCGTGATCTTCATATAGTAGATGTTTATCTTTCCATATCATTTTACTCAAGGGAAGTTAAAAATCCGAACACCCCTTCTCGTACGCTACTGATTTGCCAACTGATTTTGTTGAAAGTAAGGCATTGTATACACTATTCCTTCAAGTTTTGTTTCATATTAGTTAAATTTCCAGTGATTGATAGCATTGTTAAGGCATTTTCTTAAACGAAGGGTACGTTGGAAATTGCCGAAGTGCAGCGTGTTGAGAGGAACATTGTTAAGCACATTATATGTCCAATTCGTTAATGTTTTATGTTTTTTTCTGCTACTCCTTCTGCGACCATCTCTGAAGGAAAACTAGCAGGAAGTCAGGTATAATAGGCTGTGGTTATGCCACGTTCGTCAATGCATCGACCAGAAAAACTGATAATGCAGTCACTCGCCGAGTAACTTCTATGATACACACTATCCTGCATAGGAAAAGTTATGCAATGTTGTTCTACCAAGAAAATAGTGACCACATACTATCTTGCAACATTTCCAGATATCTTCTGGCATTTATTAGTACAGTACAAGGAGGAAAAACTAACATCATCAACGGACTATGTGATACCTCACTATACTGTTATCTTCGTATATCTCTGTATCTTTTCAGACAGATTCATCGGTCAGTTTGTATTATAAATTAAAAACTAACTCAATTACTAGAGTGTTCACGTGCTATTCTCAAATAAGGTACTATTGGTTTGCTAAATTTAACATTTTATGTTTTTGAACAATTGCCTAAAATGAAAAAAAAAAGTCAAGAAAATTATCTTACATTAGTCATTTGAATGAGAAAAATAAATTGTATAAAGCGTAGTGAATGCTTAGTACAAAACAAATTAAAATATACATCTTGTTAATCAAGAGGAAAAGAGAGAAACAAACATAAATCGATAAAGGTAATAAATTGAAAGTGGGAAGTTCTGAAGTTTTCTATCGTTGGGGCCATTATCACGTGGGAAAAGAAAAACAAAGAGGAGATATAATATTACTTTTCACACAGATAGGTATGAGTAGCAGACACAAACATCTCGATTGTTAATTGGCTTAATATAGGCCTATATATTCTTCGTCTATTAATAGGCCTATATATCTATTAATATTCTTCGCCTGCTAGTTTGATGACGACTTTGACGTTTGAAACATTAACCGGATAGTTTAATTGAGTTTTTTTATTTTTTTTTTAACTGTTACACACTACAGTGTATGTATGTATGTGTGTGTGTGTATGTGTGTCAGAATCGAAATGAAAGGTTCCGATAAGGTTCAGCTGTTAAAATTTAAAAAAAAATAATAAAATAAAATAAAAATGATACAGTAACGAAATAAATGTTCACTTATGACACTTTTTTTTTTTTACGCCATCAACGTACCTAGAATTCTGTCTAGTACGTACGTATATGCGATGGCTCCTATCGATTTTCATTGTAATTGTGTATTCTATCTCCAGCATACAAAGCGGTCGCTGACTTTTACTCGGTCACCGTCTGCTTAACACACTCATACACACACACATACACACACACACACACACACACACACATATATATATATATATATATATATATATATATATATATATATATATATATATATATATATATAGTGTTCTTTTTGGCGCTTTTAATGGTAACATGTAAAAAAAACGCACTTTGAAAATTCAAAATAAAATATGTACTACACATTTACTATATGTGATAGAAGCAATGTAAATACTACTTATATTGTACCATTATAGGCACTGGCTAGCATATAAAATAACATGCTTTATTTTTTTTTTTTTAAATCGTATGGTACAGTATTTTTTTTCCTGTGTTGATAAAACATCGAATATAGCCATTTTCTATGGCAGTGCGATAGGTACGTCTCCGCAGTGCGAACAAAATAGGAAAATATTAGAATTTAGAGATTAACTTTATCAGTTCGATTATTATTATTATTATTATTATTATTATTATTATTATTATTATTATTATTATTATTATTATTATTATTATTATTATTATTATATCTACTGCACATATAGATTCCTTTTAAATTCAATCCCCCCATTTTTAAAAAAAGTGTTCTTTTGTCTATATTTTAAAATTGTAAATCGACTACCTCTTGTTCTTGTTTATGTAAAATGCATGTTTAGTTTGCATAATTTGCGTTTATGAGATATTGGTTAGATTTATTTTGCTTTTATTCCTGTGTAATATATTATGTTTTTCCAGTAGCCCGAGCATAAAACAACAATAACAAAGAAAAACAATATGTAAAATGCGGTAGAAAAAGTGAATGTGTATATAAAGCTAAATTAAAAAAAAAAAAATAATAAAATATTAAAAGCTCATAAAATAGTAAGTTCAACATGCCCGTTGGAGTAAATAATGAACTTAATAAACTAGTGTATATTGTTTTCAGTATAGCTACGAAGGCCTCTTACCGGCCAGGTGGCGCTTATTCAACTGAATGAATACGTGGTTAATATATTGGTTTCCAGCACCATCATTTCTGACCTTCTTCACCCACTCTCCGCTACTCTTTGATCTCCCGCTTCCATTTCTTTCTAAATTTCTGAAACAAACAAAAAAAAAAAAAATGTAAATACGTACTTAATAGATACGAGGATGGATTGAAAAGTTCGTAGCCTGACCTATAAAATTATAAAATATTTGGATAAGTCGTGTTTTTATTTTTCTGCATAATACCCCTAGACCGAGATACATTTACGCCACCTCTCCGGTAACGCTTCTATACCACTTTTTTTTTTTTAAACAATGATTCTTCGAGCCCTGCAAAATATTCCAGTACAGCACTTTTCATCTTTGCATCCGAAGAAAATCTCTGTACCTCTCCAAAAATTATTTTCAGGTTTCTAAACAAGTGAAGGTCCAAGGGGCCACATCAGGCGAATAGGCCGGATGGTGGCAACAGTTTGAACCCACAGGAATGAATTTTTGCCATGGATGCAAGAGACGTGTGAACGTGTGTCATTGTCCTGGTGATTTTCTCCATGTCACAAATTTCCGTCCAGTTCCGCCGACTTAGTGCCTTATAAACTCCTCACCTGAAACAGTAGAGAAATGATATTTTACACAGTGACTACCAACGGATATAGCTACGCAGCTTATGTATACAGACATAAAATAATTGTCTCCTTCGTAGTCAGGACTTTCCAATCCACCCTCGTAATTCAGTCCTTTAGGCAATCTTTAGTAGAAGATGAACAAAACTTTCCTCAGGGACCTTATTGAACGACGGAAAAATGAGGTCCTAAAAGAAATTCCAATGCAGTAGTGTGTGGCACTGGAATAACCAATAGGGGTATTTCAAAAATTGCAATTTTGATTGATTGATTGATTGATTGATTCAGATTTAATGGGGACGTCAGCATCATAGTTATTTGTCCCCGTAACGTATTGCAGTTTTGAGTTAATACCAGTGCCTTATATATGATTTTACGAGATCTGTCGATTGCTGTAACAATCATAGGCAACAGATGCTTCTTCATTCCTGAGATATCGAGTTGATGAGAGAAAGCGTATCTCAAGGCGAAAACAGATTTGACACGTCACCAAAAGGCGTAAGCTGAGATTATAGAAGTAATGAAAACTGAGATATAGCTGTTGGTTATTCTAGCGACGATATAGCCTACGTTGAGATTATAGAAGTAATGAAATCTGAGATATACATGTTGGTTATTCTAGCGACGATATTAGCCTACGTTGAGATTATAGAAGTAATGAAATCTGAGATATACCTGTTGGTTATTCCAGCGACGATATAGCCTACGTTGAGATTATAGAAGTAATGAAATCTGAGATATACCTGTTGGTTATTCTAGCGACGATATTAGCCTACGTTGAGATTATAGAAGTAATGAAATCTGACATATACCTGTTGGTTATTCCAGCAACGATATAGCCTACGTTGAGATTATAGAAGTAATGAAATCTGAGATATACCTATTGGTTATTCTAGCGACGATATTAGCCTACGTTGAGATTATAGAAGTAATGAAATCTGACATATACCTGTTGCTTATTCTAGCGACGATATAGCCTACGTTGAGATTATAGAAGTAACGAAATCTGATATATATATATATATATATATATATATATATATAGACATAGCCTACGTTGAAATTAGAGAAGTAAAGAAATCTGAGATATACCTGTTTGTTATTCCACCGACACGTCACACTGAGAGCGAACAATTAAAAATTACGTGAAAAACTTCACTAATATTGTGCTTCTATATTGAAAACCTAAGACCACACGCGCTAGACTTTCGGAAACTTATTTTGTTTATGAAACAGAGTATTAAAATTTCCTTAATAGTTTTAAGATGTAATACGTATACATCTTGTTATATTATCCTGTATGTGTATGTTGCAGGTTGTTCATGTTCTTGTAGACATTTTCCTTATATACGTGTGTGTCTTAAGCTTAGGAATGAATAAATTACCGTGTCCATTTTCTTACTTCCTAAGTAACAGAGAATGTTTTAACACTTATAAAGGAAGCAATTAAATGACTATACTGTGTGTATGTGTATGTAATTTGCTTTCTCCCCTCACTTCCTTTATTGTAAAGTGTTTGTAAGAAGTTTTTTTTTTTCATCGTTTTTTAAAATCTTTAATAACATCTCTAATTTCTAAGGGTGATCACGTGTGTTACGTGTCATGTGTGATTGTTCAAATGAAGGAGTTTAGCATGCCCCGTGCCTGGAATCGTAATATTTAACATGCGTGCAAGTAAGCAAAGGCGAAGGAAGATGCATATAGAGGCGTGTACAATAATACTGACTGCATGCGTGTGGCAGGCTTTTTCCGGTCTAAAGCTAAATGGTGAACACTTTTGTTTTTCACACGTCCTCTTTTATGTTCTTCTCTCTCTCTCTCTCTCTCTCTCTCTCTCTCTGTAGTTTTTTCACGTGTCGTGTTATCTGTTAGGACATGTGAATTCAATGTCACAACTGTCTCATTGCAGAATCCTCGTTTGAAATAAATAAAGAACCTGGTGTGAATATGATTGACACTTAATTTGACATAGTTCTCATTTCTGTTCAATTCGCACGTTTGGAAAAGAAAAGAGTAGCGATAGCGATATATATTGTCTTAAATAAGATTTCTTGTTTCAAACGTTCGGTTAAATCAGTGGCGTCACTTGAGGTGAGTCACGTTGTTAAAAGTTACATTTCTATATCGCTGTACGTTTTCTGCCTTTAGTTAGTAGCGATAAAATTGCCTAGCTAAAGCGTCGTTCCTCTATAGATTATACATAAGTTTTTGTTCTTTATTTTATTTTTCTCTGAAAAAGCATTAACAAAGACACTATGTATATTGTACGAGTTCAAAAACAACTCATCCGATCTGGATCAAACTTGGTATAGTCATAGGTCTTGACCTGCTATACAAGGTTTGTGAAATCTTACGGTGTGCAACGTTTGGTCCCTAAGTTATACGTAGAATAGAAATCAATTAAAGGTGAAGATTTTTTTCACGATTCTGCGTGTTTTTTTCACAACTATCTGGCTTGCATATTTCAGTTTTCTTGTCCACCCCCCCAAAAAAAATATATGACCCGATCTGCATCAGAACCCCCTTTTGTGGACACCCTTAATCTTGACGCTTAAACTGTCCAGGAGTATTGTGATCTATTACGCTCTTGCCTTAAGCGAATATACAGTTCTTTACTACTATCCTCTCAGCCAGACATATTCCAGATACGTGCATTTGTTTCCATTAGAAATGATACATAGTAATGTCAGAGTTTGTTTAATGTATTGTATGTTTATACATAAACATCATTATTAAACTAACAGTGACATTATATTAAATTAATACTGTCAAACAGAACATGAATTTATGGTATTTGAATACATTTAAGCAAATATAGTTGGGGTAGTAGTTGTTGATTATTCATGTCGTGCTTTATCAGCAAACAAAGAGACGAGAAACTGTTAGTTTCTGAAGAGTATTACAGTAAACAGCGGCGCAAATCTGTCTTCAACATTGCGGGGGAAGGGGATGAGTAAGACCGTTTCTTTTTCTCTTTCTTTCTTTTCTTTTCTTTTCTTTTCTTTTCTTTCTTTCTTTCTTTCTTTTTTGTTAAGCGATGCTCAAAATAATTGTGAAGAAAAACAATCCTGTGGAGGATCAGGGAGCAGAGTTGTCTTCAACATTGGGAGGGGGCAGATTTGAGGCTTATTCTGGGGGACATCAATTTCATCTCACTTTCCTTTGTGGCAATTAGACACAAATTATCGCATTTTTTTTTTTCAAAAAACACATTTCAAATCGTATTATTGGGGGGACAGTCCCCCCAGTTCCAAGATTGGAGAGGACATGTCCCCCTCATCCCCCGGGATTTGCGCCAGTGACAGTAAATCTCCATGTTTCGAAGAAAGGATTAGCTCAACCAATACTTTAAGGCTTCTATAATATGAAATGAATTGTCCAGATTTTTTTACATTCCATGGTTATCCACTATAGGCTAAAGGAGATGAAGATTAGTGAAGGTGAATGAATATAAAAGAATTAGCGAAATGATCATGTGGGAGGAACCAGGAGGATCCAGAGAAAAAATCCACGGATACGATGTTGTCCACCACAAATTTAGATGCCCTGGTATCGAATTATTGACCCCTTATACCCAGGCCCGTATTTATAAATTGTGCACCCCTGTGCTCCAAATAATTTACCGTCCCTCGCACAAAATTTCCCGCCCCAAGAAGACGATCTATATTAGAATTGAATTCAGTTTTGGGGGTTGCTGAGATGAATAGTGACAGTTTTAATCCAATTTAACTTCAACGTCATACTTCACTCCCCAGGGAAGGGACGAGATTTTAAAAGTAATCGAAAACGACAGATATTAGTGTTGATTTCATACTTTTGGAAGTCGCTGAGTTTAACGGTATCAATTTTGGTATCAATTTTCATTATGTTCAAGTTCATCCTCACCCTTTGTGGTGTGGGGGTGGGAGAGGATGGCATTTTAAAAAATAATCAGATATTCTAGCTAATTAGTAAGTACTGTAATTAGAGGGAATTCAGTGGCGTATTTACGATTTTGTTTCGGGGGGGGGGGGGGCTTGGCCTGAAAATGTGAAAATTCTGCAAGATATTTAATTACTTTACTATAGTAAGTAAGATTTCGGGGGCTTAAGCCCAGAAGCCCCCCCCCCTAAATACGCCACTGAGGGAATTAAACACATATTTTCTAGCGCTTGCGCGGGACTCTGCGGGTATCTAGTTTTAAATATTACTTTATTGTGAATCTTTAAAAGAAATCCAAAATTTTGCCGCCCCTTAAATTTTGCCGCCTGTGCTCGAGCACAGAATAGCACTTACCTAAATACGGGCCTGCTTATACCAGAGAGGGAGCACTCTTATCACTGAGCCACCGTAGTTCCCTGCTTCTACGTTTAATATAAAGGGAAAAGTTTGTTTGTATCAGTGACTGCATAAAATGAAACACTTTTCGTCCTTTCAACAAAGACTGCTGCTTTGTCACAATATAAGTTCGTGGTTATAAACAGAGTTTCTTTTTTAAAATATATTTTTATGATTACATCACTTTCTGAAATAAAAAGATAAAATCTGACCAATGCAAATATTTACATTAATAAAATAATTTGTGTTATACTTTCGGCATTATATCGTTGCCTTAATCAGACTGCATTCATCAGATAATGTATCTGATGAAAGCAGTGATATATTACCCAAATTATAACACAGTTATTAGTACAACTATTTGCTTTGGTCGGATTTTACTTTTTTTTTTTTTTTTTTTTTTTTTAAGCATACGTAATTCAAAGCTGAATGAGCAGTGTTTACCATTTTTGTCTCCTCTCGTGTTTCCAGTAATAATTAAGTCCTGTCTGAACTTTTTTGTAACACCTAATTTAAGATGAATTTAAAAGAGTGTTAATCACCAATATATGGCACTATGGCAGCACATTTTCCCTATCTTTCCAATGTATTTTGGTGGGGAACGACAATATTCTCAACAATTTAGTCAAAATCAAGAGGTGGGTTTTGAAACTTTGTAACCCACCAACAAATTGAATCAACAATTAGAGAATTGTGTGCGCAGTCTTCTTGTTTAACTCGTTGTTGGGAATGTTTCATTGTTGTGATAATGTCCTCTAAGAATAAAATTAAATGCAGTTAAATAGTCTCCACAATAAACAAAACAAAATAATTAAAAATGACATGAATTATTATTCCTCTGGATATATATTCGACATATCTTTAGACAAAATTTCATCTCTTGCATTTGATTAAATTTTTATGAATATTGTCGCTCCTTACAAAATATATTGGAAAGATAGAAGACACATGCTGCCATCTGTTGGCAATTGGCGAGCCTTTAGACTCGCCTTAATAAACTTGTTGTGGGAGTCCAAGGTTCGGATCACACGTTAAACTGTAGGCCCACGTCCCATATAGTCTTAGTGCTGAAAATTGTAGTTAAAACTCAAACCAAAGCCAAATCCAACAAGTAACTTGATATCCCCATGTAGTGGCCGCGCGTGTTCAAACTCATAACTTCCGCTCTCAAGTTGAATCGGCTTCGACCTTAAATATTAAGCACGAACCCAACTAACTGGATAAAGAATCACAGCCCAATTCCAAGCTAGCACGAGCCCAATTGAATTTAGAGAACTCGACCACAATTGATTGCGACCTCTACTGAAAATAGCGAGCCCAAGGCTCTTAGCGAGTATCAACCATTGAGATTAATGATCGTGAGTGTCATTAAGAATTGCATCCCCGAGCTCGAAAGAGTGCATGTTTAAACTAACATTGAATCTCATTGAAATTAGCAATCGCGTGCCCAATTGAGGATAGCTTGAGACCATAGAAGACAGATTGAACTTCAATAGCAAAATAGACATATTTGGTGGGATACTAAATGGCCATCTTTGGCGTGGTGCACTGTTCGAAGCATATAATATTGGATAAATTAATATCAAACCATCTCGCAGCTTCAAGACTGAACACTACTCTCTGTTGGTGCGAATGGTCTCGTTTCAAACTCTACTAAGAGTATTTGAAAACTTTATTCAAATGTTTTTACAAGGAGTGCTGTTCTAGTCAGTGAATTATTTGAAATTTCGAGCGCGCTATTTGTTCTTTCTTATTCTCGGAACCCTCATGTTAACCTTCACTCTTACGTTAGGGTACGTGCAGTAGTAAATATTCTTCGCCTATTATTTATTTATTTATTTATTTATTTTGAAGTACTAACAACGCTCACAGACTGAAAGTGTTATAAGCGCGGTTGCTATACACTACTATTAAAGCTGAGATTACAAACCTTTGAGCGCGGCTACTATACATTGCTATTAAAGCTCGCCGACTGAAAGCTCTATTAGTGTACTTACTGTGCACTACTATTGAGGCTTGCCAACTGGAAACGTTATGGGCGCGGCTAATATACACTACTATCAAAGGTCGCGGACCGGAAACATTATAAGCCCCCACTATGCAACACTTTGCATGTAATGAATTTATAGTCTCGGTTATTCACTATTTCAGTAATACGAAAGACTGCAAATCAAAAATCGAAAATAAGACTCCACAATATTAGGATCCAAAAAGGGGCTTTGGCCGACCAGATGGTGCACATTTAGTTTGGTGATGTGTGGTCAACCCATTGGCTCTCAACTTATTAAATGAAAGCAATTCTCGAATCACCCTACGATGTTAGGTGAGCAACAAAAGTTATGTGCCATCACCAGGAACCAAACCAGGTTCAAGGACTACCACTACTCAGCCGGATCGTTAAAAAACTTACAGATAGTTATCAAAATAATGGAAACAGCTGAAGAATTTTTTTATTAAAATTGCGTGGGGCCATCGTTAGCATGCAGAACAACTCTGATTGATCCTGAAAGAGAGGCATGTGGGTCAAGAATGGTTTCAAAAGGAATATTATCATTTATTATGTAAGGCAGCAATCAGTTCCGTCAGCGAGGATGAAGAAGGATATCCTCTGAATCTGAGTTCCAGAACTGACCATAGGTGTTAATCTTAATGTCTGGGGACTGGCGGATAGAGGAAGTTTAGTTCTTCCTGATGTTCAAGGAACAATGTCTCAGCACCTCCATCGGTGTAAATTGGCACATTGTCGCCTTGGAAAATTATGTCATTAGCTGGAAACAACTTCTACACCATAAGATAAACGTAATCTGCTAACATATCCACATAATCCATGAGAATAAAACGTTATGAGCGTAATCACAGGAGACAATCCGGAGCATAAGCTCCTTTGGAAGTCTTGACATGCATAAATAAGGTGAAAGAGGAATCTGTACACTAACAACAAATTATAGACAAACCATATGTGTATCAAATATTGTATATACTGTATTGTGCTATATTGTATATACTTTGTTCAAAGATATAGAGATGAAAATACTCTCGCCAACGCCACTGTTTGGGACAGGACATTGCGGCAAACAGGTTGTTTTACAGGCTACAAGAAGGTTGTTTTTAACTCTGAATCTGAGTTCCAGAATTTCCAGAATAGCAAACGAAGTTTTCTGGTGTTATTTAAAAAATCCTAGAAAAAAATCGTTGAATTTGTTAATTTAAAAGCATTGCCGAACATTATAAAACTTGCTCTCTCTCTCAATATATACCTGTATTTTCTATATAACTTATTATACTTACATCTGGAAATATTTTGCGTTAAGTACGAAGAGCTGAACTTGTAGCCCGTCCGAATTCGGCAGGTTATGCAAAGTTGCAGGAACGTTGCCTAAAAAAAAAAAAAAGTATTTAAATAACATAAACTACCTAAATTCTCACTAATTCGGTAAATATCAGACTAAGTGATACTTGATTACAGCAAGATTATGTAAAAATGGATTAAAATATCAGAAATGGCGTAGATTCTCATTAATCTATCAGGTATTAGACTAGGTTATGCCTGATTAAAGGAAAATTGTCTAAAAATGTATTTAAATAACTCAATCGACGTAGATTCTCACGAATCCGGTAGATATTAGACTAGGTTGATCTGGATTACAGGAAAGTTGTCTAAAATACATTGAAATAACATAATCTACTCAGAGTGCCGGATTACAGTTATATCTACTTGCGAATTACACAAGTAGATTCTCAATAATCCGGCAAGTATTAGACCAGATTGTGCCGGATTGCCGACATCGTCAAAGTCAAATAGCCCACCAGAAAACGGCGAATTACTGGACAGGCCGGATTAAAGAGTTTCTCTGTTATATTTGCTTCTTTTAAAACTAAATCATAATGCCGTAACCTATGAAGGGTTATAAACAACCTGTTAATTTTGCAATGTATGGTCAGCACCTGTATCCTGTCACCACTGTTCTTATCTTTCTAATCAGTAGTGTATTTTTCCGTAGTTCAAACATATATATATTTTTTAATAATTTATTACTGGTATTGAACACCAAAAAACTGATTTGATCCAACGAGAATCTAACGGGTGATGATAAGCATGAAAAAGAGGAGTGTTTTAATCAGTCGACTAATATGGAAGCTCAATATTAGATCTTTTAAAAAAATTAGTATTGCTTACGAAGTCTCATATACACTTGGTGGTTTAGTCTTTGATGATGCTGACAGCTGTTTGAATTTATATTATAGGTTGTTTCTGTTTTTCATATCATAGAGTCTATTTTTAAGGCTAAGAAGTGCTGTGTGTGTCACTGTTAGAATTAGTGTTACCGTTAGGAGAAAAATAACAATATATACAGCCTGCCGCGTAACTTTTTCTTTACGTATACTGTACATACGAGGGGCGTCCAATAAGTTATCTACCTAGACAGGAAGGAATGCAGATAGACTCACCTGATCGTCACTGTTTATCGATGTAGTTCCCATGGTGATCTATGCACCGTCGCTAATTTGTGGGCAGCGAAGAAATCCCGAAAGAAGTCTGTCATGGCTTGCAAACAACAGGTAAACAGCCTGTTGGACCTCGTCCGATGGAAAACGTTGTCCCCGCAAGTGTTTTTTTCAGGTGTCGGAAGAGGAAATAGTCACTAGGGGCCATGTCTGGACTGTAAGGAGGATGATTCAACACATGGAAATCACAATCAGCAATGGCAGTGAGAATCTTCTGGGCCGTGTGAACTGGCGCGTTGTCGTCGGCGTAAAGCGCGCCATAGACGCACGCACTTGCATTATCAACATGTATGAAAGGTTTCTTTCATAATGCATCTTGAAAGAATTTTTTGCCCACACACGTACCAACGTGCTGTCCAACAACTGAAAGTAGTTTGAGAAATGTGGAGGACGAGGAAACGCGTGCTTTTTCTTTCTGCAACTGCACGACCTTGGCATGCGACGGAGGAGAGAGTCACGTGATTTCTTCCACTGTCGTGATTGGCGGACCTAAATATAAAACAGCCACCTTGCATGAACGAGCCCATACACGGTAAACATGCACGCAGAACGGCAAAAACATCAAACATGTTTTCAGAAGATTTTGAAAACTTTCAACATGAATGAACGAGGCCATACACGATCAACTTGCCTGTGGTTTTATCATTTTTCATACAAGTCGGGCTGTTTCTTCAGGCATGTGTTTACGTGTATGGGCTGCTTAACACAATCACTGCTTGCGGCCATTACGTTGCTCCGATTAACCTCAAATCGCGCAGCATGGTTCCCCACAGTGGCTTTGGCGTGTGTGTTAGGTGTCATTATGCTCCACCGCTCTCTTCTTGTCTAGGTAGATAACTTATTGGACACTCCTCGTAAATAAGGTCACCGTTCCAGAAGAAAAACAGCTATCAGTTATTGTTGGGAACGAACGAAATGCTTTTCAGCGCTTATTATTATTATTATTATTATTATTATTATTATTATTATTATTATTATTATTATTATTATTATTATTATTATTATTATTATTATTATTATTAAATGAAATGGAATTTTCTAGTTTGACCGTTCCACGGTTATGTCCTTTAAGCTAAAGGACGGAAGGATGATAATTATTGGGTGTGAATGATCGAAGAAAGTATTTTTTTTAAAATTGCTTTCCTATTGGGAATGGAACTTGGGCGTACGCAACGCACAGAGTGTGTCCCTGGGGATCCGGACCGTTTTTCCCCGACCCCCAGAGGGAAACTCGTAACCTAATTTCGGCTCTTTTTTTTAATAAAAACATTCAGTTTTACGTCCCAGGCTAAAGGAGACGGTGATGATGAGAAATGAGTACAATGGTGGAATGAGTAAAATGGGAGGAAACAAGAGAACCCCTTGAGAACTCACGAACATGGTGTTTGTCCACCACAAAGTCCACTTGGCGCGAGTTGGGATCGAACCAGAAACCTCACGCAACCCAGGTGAACGCTCGACCACTGAGCCACTGCGGCCCCATTCCTCACATTGAATGTTGACCCCCACCGAAAAGTCATGGATCCCTTCTCCCGAAATAAATTCCTGCGTACGTAGCTGCCTAGGACTAAGAGCACTAAAGGCATTCGCGCTAGCCACAAGACCAGCGGGGAGAGCTCATCCTTATAATGTCATAATGAGAAGTTTTATGAGAGTATACATAGGTATGAGTTTCATCTTCATTGGTGCAATGATCATACAGTATTAATTTTAGATTTACTTAATTTTTATTTTTTATTTTCTCGTAAACTACACATGAGGATTTAGTGTATTTCTCATCTTCGGATATTTTCTTCTCTACATACACTAGTAATATTGTATTTTATGCATTATGCTTTAAAAGGGTGGAATGAGTAATGAAGTGATAGCAACTTTATAACCATCAATTTGAAAAAATAATAAAAACACTACAATAATTTGGCAATATTTGACGCCACAAAAGATTTGTTACTTAGTTTATTGTTACTATTATATCGTGAAAGCTCTGATGCCGCCTACTAGTTATGGAGCACTGAAACTCCCTCTGTCTCTCTCTCTCTTATATATTCGTGATAACGGGAAGCCATTATATACACCTTTATGGCACCCGGTGGGAATTACTTGGGTGGTGCTGTGAGGTACAGGATGGGCGGGCTGTTTATAGCAATCATATAACAAGCTATAATGAAGATGGTGGGAAAAAATACAGAATTATGTTATGCGCCAATAGCGTTCACGCGGAAATGGAAACTTAGTATATTATAGATTATTTGACGTGTTGATGGGAGAGAAATTACGGGGAAGGAGAAGGTTTGTTTAAGTTATATTTCTCCTTTCTTCCCTCCCCCACCCCCAAAAAGAAAAAAGTTTTTTTTTTTATCTGCTTGATTGTGTTGCCAATACTGTCTGCCAGGCGTCGTAAAAGTAATCCAATTAGGAAGTATCGCCAGACAGACAGTATTAGAGACACTGAGCCAGGATTTTATCTTGAAACTGGATTGTCGATTGTTCAGGAGTTGAAACTTCTATAATATCATGAGCATGCAACAAATATAAATTGTCCACAGATAAAATCTCTCTCTCTCTCTCTCTCTCTCTCTCTCTCTATATATATATATATATATATATATATATATATATATATATATATATATATATATATATCAGTCCTCCCTCCCTTCTCTGTTCTATGCATCAGCATTGTCAGGGATAAAGAATTGTTACATGTCATTTTGAAGAGTTGCATTGGGAAATTGTGGGTTCGATTCTTGAGAGCAGACACCGAGCATTTCCAGAGCAATTTCTTATTCAAAATACAAATGTCTAAAGGCATTTTTTAAAAATCAAATTTAATTCAAATGTACTAATAGTTATTGGTGCACCCTCGTCAGAAAATATTGGATCCGGCCTCTGTATATATGCTATATATCAATAAAGTGATTTAGGTGAATCAAATAGGTATTGAATAAATCTAAATCTTCGTGAGTAGTTTTTCGGAAAAATCGAATAAATCTTTAGTAAAAGAAACCCAATTTTGATACCCTGTGGAAGCATACCTGGTTCAGATTCCTGTGAGCTCGTCTGCTTCTACCCTCCCCGATAATTTTTATACTATATGAAGAACAGAATTAACTGGGGTTCGTGGCAATATAGTACAAAGTATTACGAAACCATGATCGGCATATTAAATATTGTATATCAGCGTAATTCAGAGACGTTATATAGTGGACGGCTGATCTAATTACACCGTGATGAACTGTACTTCAAAAGTCACTGACCATATCTTTTGATAGTACTGGTAAGTCCTAGATCGCTGTTCAGTTCAAATTGTAATATTTGTCCTTATTTTACATCATTAAAAAAAAATGACTGCATAGTCACCCGTGTAGCTCTAGCAAATCTGTGTACTATAGAACGACTCGTAGTTCCGAATAAATGAATTAAGAAATGATAGCTCAACAAAAGAGTGTTCGCTTCTGTTGAAAGAAATCCCTGGTTCAATTCTGGGCTATGTTTTGATGGCTAGAATCGTTGTATGTGGGTATTCTTGAGGAGAAATTGATTCTTTCCACATTTTCATTCTATTTGTCTCTTCTTTCTTTTTAAGTTTTACATTCCACGGTTATGCTGGCTAGGCTAAAGGAGACGGTGATGATGAGGAATGAATGAAATGGTGGAATGAGGAAAGTGGGAGGAAACGGGAGAACCCCGAGGGAACCCGTTTATCCGCCACAAAGCTCACTTAGCGCGAGTTGGGATAGAACCAAGAACCCCATGCACCAGAGGGGAACACTCTATCACTGAGCTACCGCGGTTCTCAATTCTATTGTCACTTACTTTCCTTAATCATATATCTCCTTCATAAAGATCTTAAACGTGGGACGTTAAAAATTTCATGAATCGTTTTCGTGTCTTATTTGTTCGGAAACAAGTAATCGAGTTATTCGTGTTTTTTGTCACATTTTTCTTCCTTTAATTCTGTGTTGTTATTTGGTATATCATGTGTTTTAGGATTTATTTAATTTTCACTTCCCCTTTGATGTTTATAGATTGCGTGTCGTAAGAGTTCAAATCAAAAGTCATACATACATACATATAGGTATTTGTTGTGCGTCTTCTTTTCCCCTAAAAAAAAAAAAATGTAGTTTTGATTTGCTGCTTGTATAACAACTATCTATAATTCTCTTCCGTTTCCGTATTTTCTTTAAAAACTTGTATTTTACTTTTTAAAAAACGAGAAGAAAAGTTAAAAAAACTAGTATTTCGTGTATAAATTTCCTTCGATTGGATGTCGTTTATTGTTACAGAAACTTGATTTTCTTCCTAAAATTTCAAACGAATGTCTTTTTTTTTTTTTTTAATATACGAGGAGCAGTCAAAATGTTCCCGGAATGTTGTTCTAGTTTTCTGGCATTTGTGACGCAATCACAGTGAATCTTGTCCAGTGCAATCGTTAAGTTGTCTAGTTATGAATATGGCATGTGAACACCTCATAACAGTCAGTTTACGAGTAGTATAGCTAAACAGAGGAGTATGTGGTGATCAGGTGGTGCAATGTGAGCGGTTCAAACTATGCACAAACATCAAGTTCATCTGCGAATTGGGGGAATCTGTTTCAGATACTTACTTTGATAGCCTTAAAATCAGTTTATTGTATCAGTGTTTTAATGAAAACAGCACAGATACCCGTTTCGCCACCGTAGAAAACATCAAAACTAGTGCTGTTGAATTTTTGTGACATTTGCGGTTTTCGGTTTTTGAGAAAACCGGTTTTCTGAAAACCGTAAATGCGGTTTTCAAAACCGAAACTGCAAAAGCGGTTTTGAAAACCGAAACCGCAAAAGCGGTTTTCAAAACCGACATTTCGGTTTTATGAAATTTCACTTTTTTCAAAAACCGGTTTTCGGCTCTTTCAAAAACCGATTTCGACAGCAGTAATCAAAACAAACGTGACAACCGAACTTCGGAAAATACCAAAAAAAGGACTTTCGTCAGTGTTTTCAACAATGGCAGGGGCAGTGAAGGAAGTGTGTTTGTTATAAAGGTGTCTGCTTTGAAGGTTGAGTTGAGTTGACTTTGAGTTTAACGTCCCGTTCAGCAGCGAGGCTATATGAGACGTGGACCTACTGATTAACGTGGAATTCGAACCACCATGAGCTCCCGCCGGGAATCGAACCCGGACCTCCCACGCGTACGCTAACCGCTTAGCTACGAAGGAGCTCGTCTGCTTTGAAGGCAATTAAGTAAATGTGTATTTATATTGTGGTAATAAAGAGCAGCAACAAAATTCCGGAAATTTTTGTGTGGCGGGCCGGCGGTATGCGTTTGCGTAGACCGGCACCCACACAAGAGAGTTTTGTAATTTACCAAAATACTTCTAATTAGTCAACCAAAGTTTCTGCAAAACACCAACTATAACTCGAGCGGCAAAGTTATACTGGAAACAGGAACTCAGCTAACAAAACAGTCTGAAGAATCTTAGTATTACACGGTAGCGTTGGCCGTGGCCAAGACTTATCTTCTAATGGAAACAATGGAATCGTTATCCTGATTAAGGTTTGATAACCAACAATCCTTTGGGATATCTCTTGAAACAAAACTCGAGAAATGTGTTCCTTGCAGTAAGCCTGCAGTTTATTGGCTCTAAACAAATTACAAGAACCAGAGCCAGGGCGATAGTGTAAGTACTGTGTCTATTTATATAAAAGAGTTTTAACTTACGTGGCGACGTTCCAATAGGTAGTAAATATAACTCACTAAATGTCACTGATAAAAACAAACTTGACTGTAGCACTTTTCACAAAATAAAACAAAACTGCACTAAACTGGGAGGGCACGAATCAGTCCTAGTGGGTAGGTAGGTAAGAGGTATACTATTTGATCTACCGGTCTGCGAACAGACATCAAATAGGGTAGGCTACCAGAGGTTAGGAACAGGTTACCGTTTGATCTACCGGTCTGCGAACAGACATCAAACAGGGTAGGTGTAAAGGTTACCGTCTGAACAAAGTTGGTTACCAGAAGGAATTAAGGTTACCGTTTGATCTACCGGTCTGCGAACAGACATCAAACAAGGAAGGTGTAAGGGTTTACCGTTTGATCTACCGGTCTGCGAACAGACATCAAACAGGGAGTAACTATTTGATCTACCGGTGCGTTTTAGGCCAGCTAAGCAATAAACTTAGAGTCTGTCAAAACACACATCAAATAGGGGTGCGACAGAACTTTAGCCGTCAACTTTCCTAAGCTTGCCAGCAGTTTCTGGAGCGAGTCCGGGCTGAAGCGAAGCTTTCGGAAGTAGATTGCCAAGTTCGGAAGGAGGTAACTTTAGCCGTCAGTTTCCTAAGCAGACCAGCAATTATGGGAGAACCCTGGCTGAACCGTCTTGCTTTCAGAAACAGATTGCCAAGTTACCGTGAGGATTAGGTAGGGTAGTACTTTGACCGTCAGTTTCCTAAGCCGACCAGCAATTATGGGAGAACCCTGGCTGAGCCATCGAGCTTTCGGAAACAGATTGCCAAGTACTGGGTAAACCAAGGTAGTGAGGTAGGTAACCAAGAGATTGAGTAGGCAGGCCTCCGTAGAGGCAGAGAGGTTTGAAGGCAGAGGGATGGACAACTAGAGACTTCTTCGTGATAAGTTCCTGAACTGAAACGTGCCTAACGAATTGCGTACTCCTCGTAGTCTGCACGTCTCTGAGGGGTTCAGGAGAGGGACGTTGTCCCACGAGAGAGGCCAAAACACGCGTTTTTAAGGGCCTCGGTCGGAGGTGCAAGCGGCACCAATTTACGGTCTGTGTGCAAAATAGTAACGTGAGCAAACGTTGCACTAGGACCGTAAGGTCAGAGGTTGAGCATGCGTGGAGATCTAAAAAGTACCTAGGGCGGAGCCCGAAGGGGATCCGTATCCTGAAAAGAAAGATTATTGGCTTTGCACACGGTTCGGGTGCACAAGGAGCTCGGAAGAGTTCCACTCTGAGGGGCGGAGACGCTAGCTATTGGAACGAGCCATGCCATTAACATCTAGATTGGCTAGAACAAGGTGCCTTGGGCGGAGCCAGGCAAAAGATAAGATTGTGTGTGTGCGCATGCGTGTGCATGTGATGTGTAGTCCTTGAATTTATGTGTGTGAGCCCCTTTCTCTGGAAGAATGAGGTTACATCGAGATATTACAGAGAATTGTACAAATAGTATCTTATACTATAAACATATATTAAAACATAAAAGATTTCAAGTAATAAACTTGAAAGGTTTTATACATAATGAACTCAAGACCCTTCGACAGTTTATCTTACTTGTTTTAGACCAAAGACATACATATATATTTAATGCTTCGAAGAACGAAAAAGAATCTTCCTTTTAGAAGCAAAAATGACATTTAAAAAGATACACAATCTATATGGGTTTCCTTAACAGTATTCTACCACTAATAATAATAATAATAATAATAATAATCTAACTTGTTAAAAGACTACATCAATATAGAAAAAGAACCAAGCTTCTGTATCGAACCAGAAGGGGAGAATGTTTATCTTAACTGCTGTTGACCTACAGGTCAGACAGGGGGAACTCGTGAAGGCAGACAGAATGTCTGGTTTCCAGCTAGGGAAAAAAAAGAACACTCAACACGAATTTGTATTTTTAAAGAAGTAAATGAATACGAATTCTGTTGCAGGTTTTAAAAATGAAAAAAAAAAAGAATATTTATTCGCAAAAAGAAATGGCGAATTTGCGGTTCCACTACAGTCCTTCCTCCTAGGGAAAGAAAAATTTTAACTGGAAGGCAAAAATTTAAGTTTTAACTGTAAGGCAAAAATTTTTCGTACTAACTACAATCAAAATTTGGAAAAAAAAAATTCCAAAATTAAATTTTAACGATAGTTCCTAGACCTAGTAACTCTCTGATTGAGATGAGGTGAATCATCATCTTGTGATTCCTCGTTAAAAGTTATTTCACCAGAAGCAGCTCGATAAGTAGCATTAAGAGCTGGACTATTTGATTGTACACCTGCAATGATTGTTGGCTTAAAACATATGGTTCTGATACAGTCTGAATTACACCATTTATTTCTGTGTCTACAACAATTAAACTTAAAACTACAATACACACAAAGAAATATCAAAATAGTAAACATGATTATATAAGTCAAAATAGAATAAGAAAATACATGGTTACTTTGTCTTATCTGCCATTCTTGTTCATTAATTAATTTTTCAACATCCTCAACACGATGGCTGGCATATTGTAAATCTGTAACTTTGTGTATGATATGATTTAACGGCAAAGTAAATTCCATATTCTTAATATTAATCTTTGAGTCTGAGAATATACAACAATCAATGCTATCATTTAGTAGTGGAGGCAAATCTTTACTTGTACTGTTACTTACATATATTTCCTGAGAACTGATTAAGGAATTTGGACCATAAGCTTTACAGTTTTTATCTAAAGTTAATTTTCCAGTTTTATGAATCAAAACAGTTTTCGACACATCATTTCCACAAACTATTGTTAATTTTTCTGGGAATGGCGAAGCAAATAGCCATTCATTATTATCTAATGAAATCCATAAAATATTTCTCAATTCTACTATACGTTTGTTACAATCTGCTGGAATTGATTTAACAAAATCAATAAGTTTTACTTCACAGTCTTCATTGCTGTGTGTAGGTTTTAGCGGAAATGTTTGTTTACAAACCCTTGAAAATGAAGTTAATTCTTTACAAGTATTAAACATATGTTCATCAATTTTACCATAATATTGTTTCGATACTTCAATAATCAAATACGGATTTTGAGGCTGTATAAAGAAATACTTATTGTCTTTAAGCTCAGTTGGAAATGGAATTAATTTATACATATTAAATCTTAAACCATCAGTCAAAGGTAAACTAATAACATAACCAAGAATTTTCTGATTGATGAAAACATCTAAATCTACAATTTTTAATAATGCATAACCTATTGAAGAGCCAGGTGGAATGGGTAATGACATGCCTTGTGGAATCACAGAGGCGCTTAATTTAAAATGTTCTAATATCTCTTTAGGAGTAATTACATGAGGAGATAAAATACCAGATTGAGCATTTAGAATGGATTGTAACAAAATTTCAAATGCGACATCTAATTCTTCTAACATAAGTGAAATAGAATGCAGATAATTATCCCATTCGACCTTCACTTCAAGTTCGTTTATCGAATGCATAAATGTTTGACTACGAGCATTAATTTCTCTTTTAACATCTTCTAAACCTTTTTGTAAAACTTGTTCATTATGTTCAATAGACAACACAGTATTATTAATAGTTTTCAAAGTGGCTTTTACAATAGTCATTGATTCTTTAGTTAATTTCAAAAAGTTTGACTGTTCATTTTCTAATTTACTAATTTGTTCTGTATAGTAAGTAGCATCTTGAGAATCTAAAGTACCAAACAAAATTTTCGATATTTCACCAACAAAATTAAATATTCCTCTTTTGGTTTTCACCTTGGTTTTGACAATTTGATTTATGACTGAATTAGTTTGCTCAACCTTGTGTAGTTTTCGGATAAGTACGTCTAATCGAGGTTCTCGACGAGAACGATCGGAATAGATAACTCTTGATTTGTATAGTTCGTTTGCTGTTCCCAAGTAGGTGGAGACACGGTGCAAAGTTTGTTCATAATCGGACAGATTAACAAAGGTCACAAGCTTCCATTGTCTGTTATATAAAACTGCTTCTCCTAAGAAGTCATAATATATACCAACAGTATTTGTTATTGTCTGAATTTGAGAGCTAGTGACATTTGCTGTCTGGATAATCGGAAGAATTACCGCCAAGCAAGCAAGCAACGAGAGAGGATGTCTCATGATGGCTGCGAACAAAAATGGAAACTACATTACCTACTAATAGTATCTACTAATAATATAACTTTAACCTATTAGCATGAACTACAAATGTTTTTCTTCGATTAGCAATAGTACAATTAACACCTTTAACTTTAACTACTTTGTATGGACCGATCCACTGTGAATCCAATTTCTTGGATCGTCCTCTTCTAACAGATTCATCTTTAAGTAACACTTGATCGCCTGCTTTAAACAATTGTTCTTTATGAGAGGCGGTCTTATCATATTGTTCTTTGTTTTTAACCTTAGCTTGTTTCAGTTTTGATCTAGCTAACTCGTAACTGTTCTGAAGCTTCTGCTTTAGAGTTTTGATGTAATCATCATACGCGTAATTAATGTCGGTAGATTGTTTCTGTAATATACCAGGGATGTTAGCCATCCGGCCAAACATCAACTCGTGTGGAGTATAGTTAGTTACTGAATGCGGAGTTGTATTGTAAGCAAAAGCAGCGTATGGCAACCAGACGTCCCAGTCCAGTTGATTTTCAGACACATAATGCCTCAGATACTCAGCAAGAGATCTATGAACTCTTTCAACGAAGTTAGTCTGAGGGTGGAATGCACTAGTATGTAGTTTCCTAATCTGGAACATGCGACACATTTTCTTAAAGGTATCGCTCATAAAATTAGTTCCTTGATCGGTTAAAATGGTTTGAGGTATACCGAAAACACAAACAAATTTCGTCACAAATGCTTCAGCTACGGTTTCTGCATCTTGTTGCTGTAGGGGAATGGTCACTAAATATTTCGATAATTCATCTTGGCATGTTAAGATGTATTTGTTTCCGAGAGAACTCTCAGGAAACGGCCCTACAAGATCTAAAGCACATTTCTCAAATACTACATCAGGAGTGGTGGTCAAAACCATGGGAAGTTTGACATTAGGTTGGGTGAGTTTGTTCTTTTGACACGACTCACATTTCTTTATGTATTCTTCGACATCGGTGTTTAGTCTTTTCCAAGATTTCGGATCGATATTGTTCAACTCTAAGTACGCTTTGATTTTAGCTATAGTTCGATGAATACCTTGGTGTCCACCGGTAGGAAGGTTGTGAAACTCTTTCAGAATCCTACTCTTTGTTTCTTCGTCAAGGGTAGAAGGTTGACCTTCTGGATCGGGGTCTAAATATGCAATACGACTCAATGCATCAGCATTGGTATTACGGACACCTGCTTTATAAACAATCTTATAATTGTATTCTTCTAGCTTAATTCTCCATCTTAAAAGTCTACTACTAGGATCTTTTACACTAAACACCCAAAGCAAAGGTTTATGGTCAGTCACAAAGGTGGTTTCCTTTCCAAAGATGTATGGGCGGAATAGTTTGGCAGCCCAAACTATCGCAAGTAATTCACGTTCGGTTGTGGAGTAATTTCTTTCAGCATTATTAAGTGTACGACTAGCGTAAGCGATTGGTTTGTCTTGGCCAATTTGGCCCTGAGACAAGATAGCTCCAATTGCGACTTCTGAGGCGTCACAGGTAATAATAAAGGGACGGCTCATGTCAGGATATTGAAGGAGAGGTGGTGTTGTCAATTTTTCCTTCAAAGTTTGGAACGCTAGTTCTTGTTTAGTTTCCCACTTGAATGAAACATCTTTCTTTAACAAAAGAGTGAGAGGTTTGGCTATGTTGCTATAGCCTTCAATAAATCTACGGTAATAAGAACTTAATCCTAAAAATCCACGCAATTGCTTGACATTTTTCGGATGCGGAAAATGTAACACTTTCTCAATTAAGCGAGGGTCTGGCTTCAGACCTTGATCTGTTATTTGATGTCCTAAATATGTTACTTCTTTTCTAAGAAATTCACACTTATCAGGCTGAAGTTTGAGGTTGTAGGTTCGAAACCTATCAAATACAAGTTTCAATCTTGACATATGTTCCTTTAAGTCTCTACTATAGATACAACAATCGTCTAAATACGAAAAACACTTTAATCCTTGCAATCCGGATAGAACAATATTCATCATTCTCTGAAATGTTGCGGGGGCACCGCATAATCCAAAGCTCATGCGATTATACTCGTAATGACCATATGGTGTACTGAAGGCGGTCTTACTACGGTCTTCAGGTTTAATTCGAATCTGTTGGTACGAACTGGCTAAATCCAAGGTCGTAAAGTATTTCGATTGCCCTAACTGATCTAGTATTTCTGTAATATTCGGTAAAGGAAAGCTATCTCCAATAGTAATCTGATTAAGCCTACGAAAATCTAAACATATACGAATCTTAGGTTTGCCTGATGCATCCATCTTTTTCGGCACTATTAATATCGGAAAATTCCAAGGACTCTTGCTTGGGGAAATTATACCTTCATCTAACATCTTATCGATTTGATTTTGTACTTCTGCCTTATGTACCTCGGGAATACGGTACGGTTTCTGAGTCACGACTGTACCTCGTTTGTCGGGATGAATGGGGATGCTATGTTCGATCACATCAGTATAGGAGAGTTTGTCTCCCTCTAAATAAAATAAATCATGATATTCTTCACAATGCGACAGTATTAACGCTTGCTCTTCTGGATTCAAATGGTCTAATCGCAAGTTCTGCCTAAGTAATTCTAAACGCGATTTTAATCCTTTAGTTTGACTTGCATTGTCAGATTTGCTCAATGCATAAACACTATGAGATTTTGTCATATCAAGAAGTGGTTCAAAATCTAAAGAGATTGGAGGAATTTGTACGTCTACCTCATTTTCAGTCAAATTCAAAATGCTAGTTACACATTTGTTATCGGATGCTTTAACTATAGCGTCTGGCAGGAATACACCGTCTGCCAAAGTACGTTTGGACAAAAATCCTATCCCATTATCTTCAGTCTTAACTTCAATTAGCTTTTCGGTACGTGCTGGGATCTTTACTTTAGTTCCTACATCAATTTTCAATTCAGCTTGTCCGTCATACGAAATTACACAGTGATGTTCAAGAAGAAAATCTCTGCCTATTATACCTGCTACATTAGGAGGTAATAAATCACTACGCATTACATGAAAAGTATGAGTCACTCTATTCTTGCCTATTTCTAATTTAAGATCTAATGTACCTAAAGTATGGGCATGAAAATTATTGAATCCATGCACTGGAGTGGAGTCACATCTATGTATCTTTCTCAACATTGACTCACGTAAATGGCTATACTTGATAAGCGATAGATCTGAGCCTGAATCTAATAACATTTCGTGATTCTTATTTAAATCCATCATTCGAACTTTAATTTTACCTTTTTCATCGATTATACTCTTAGTGGAACATTCGCATAATTGGGCGTAACGTCCAATTGTATCAGACTTAACAGAATTTCGATCAGGTTTCTGAGGTGGGGACACCTTCGTACAATTATTACTCGTTTGTTCAGTGGAACAAAGGAAAATCTTCTTAACATTATCATTCTGATTTCTATTACTATCAACACGTTTCTCTAATTTAACTTTTGAGGAGTTGTGTTTCGATAAACAACATAAAGACTTATTCTTGCTACAAGATTTTGGCTTGGTGCTGTGGTCAGCACGGCATTTCTCTTTCAATTCACAATCATGCGTGTCAACGACGGGATGACGACGCGGTGAGACATTATTCGGTTTTGGTCGCGGAGAAAGTTTGCGCGGTGTACGGCGCTGGGGACACACATACACTGGGCGACGCGGAGGACTACGCGCTGGGCGATGCTGAGTGCGACGCGGAGAATGACTATGCGATCGGCGACGCTGAGTGCGACGCGGAGAATGAGTACACGCTGGGCGATGACACTGAGAACGGCGCGGAGAAGGATCTCGCGCTGGGCGACGCTGAATGCGACGCGGAGAACGGCTTCGCGTTTTGCGGCAACGAGAACTACGCGGAGAAGGACTGCGCGTTTGACGGTGATGAGAACAGCGCGGGGAGCGACTTCGCGTTCGGCGATGCGGAGAACTACGGTTCTGCCGGGTACAAACATGGATACGCTTCTTCGCACAAGTATGGTTACGCTTTGCACGACAATGATAGGAGTGTGTACAACGTAAAACACAACAAGAATTGGAATCCTCAAATTTGTCACTATTTTCACTACAATGTTTATCATGCGGTTCTTCATGCGAGTCTACTGAATGATCGCAATCTTCTAAACAATGAACCTTTTTCTTAAAATTTCTACTATCCTTACGGGAATGAGAAGAGTTATGAGAATCTCTAGATTTACTTTCAGAATGCTTTTTCTGGGAAAATTTCCTATTTCCTTTCTTCTCTGACTTATGGTTATGATTTGAAGAATTTGCCCTATCTTCATTCTTGGAATCTAATGGCTTTCGTCTCTGAGACAATATGTGCGATTCTTCAACTAGAGCGAAATCTACTAATTGAGCGAAACTATCATCTTCTGTACTTTTACCACGAATTACTGTTTGAATGCGGGGATCGCTAATTCCCTGGACAAAAGATGCTTTTGTCAAATGATCAATAAGTGAATGAGCACCAGCTCTTTCAGTTTCACTACATATTTTCGAAGCAGCAGCTTTCAGTTCAGCTCGAATTGTATCTAACTTGCTAGCCCATGAGCTAATACCCTCATTTTTGCCTTGCCTGGCAGAAAACAATAAACAAGCATAATAATCAATAGATCTATGTGTAGCATAATTCTCTTCTAATATTGTCTTAACTGCTTCCCAAGTATCTACGTTCAATCTAACTAAAATACGATTTCTAGGTTCTCCTAAAATTTTCGACTTAATAAACTTCAATAATACAGGTTTATCACGGGGATTAACTAACCCTTGAGCAATTTCACAACTATCAATAAATTGCCTCAACTTAGAACGATCTCCTGTAAATGGTTCTGCAATAACCTGAATTGCCTGAGAAACTTTAACATATTCTGGCTGTATGTTACTTCCGTCAGCTTCTGCCATGATTAAAAATTCAAATTACGTTTCAACGTAGAAACAACAAATTAAATTAATGAATGAACCTCTTAGATTTGCGAAAACTCGAAGGTTTGAGCAATTAATGGTTTCTGAGAGGAATTTCTTACTTAACCTAACTAAATTTAAATTCACGATGAGTTTATTCACCTGTATGGGGCTTTAAAATGCCTAATTTCAACACTAAAATGCACTGCACTTATTTTAAACACTAATGAACTGAAATCACTAATGTGCGTTTGGCGTCACGATATAGTGAGCAGGATGTTTTGCTGATTGATGGCCAGTCAAACAACAAAAGCGTCCTTTTCCCTTTTTCGCTTCCGCCAAGGAGGATGGAATGAAAGTTAAACAGATGGAAAAAAACTTTCAGCACACAATAAATACCACACATGCAAAATGCACATGCACAAAACACAGTTCACTTAAATAACTTAAACTGGTATCAAAGTTTACGATGTCACAATTATTCCTGATATCCTAAGGCTGTGCAAAAAGTTCACGATATCCTAGGTTGTTCAAGATATCCTAAGTTGTTCAAGATATCCTAGATTGTTCAAGATATCCTAGGTTGTTCAAGATATCCCACAAAGCTGACACCAAATTATGTGGCGGGCCGGCGGTATGCGTTTGCGTAGACCGGCACCCACACAAGAGAGTTTTGTAATTTACCAAAATACTTCTAATTAGTCAACCAAAGTTTCTGCAAAACACCAACTATAACTCGAGCGGCAAAGTTATACTGGAAACAGGAACTCAGCTAACAAAACAGTCTGAAGAATCTTAGTATTACACGGTAGCGTTGGCCGTGGCCAAGACTTATCTTCTAATGGAAACAATGGAATCGTTATCCTGATTAAGGTTTGATAACCAACAATCCTTTGGGATATCTCTTGAAACAAAACTCGAGAAATGTGTTCCTTGCAGTAAGCCTGCAGTTTATTGGCTCTAAACAAATTACAAGAACCAGAGCCAGGGCGATAGTGTAAGTACTGTGTCTATTTATATAAAAGAGTTTTAACTTACGTGGCGACGTTCCAATAGGTAGTAAATATAACTCACTAAATGTCACTGATAAAAACAAACTTGACTGTAGCACTTTTCACAAAATAAAACAAAACTGCACTAAACTGGGAGGGCACGAATCAGTCCTAGTGGGTAGGTAGGTAAGAGGTATACTATTTGATCTACCGGTCTGCGAACAGACATCAAATAGGGTAGGCTACCAGAGGTTAGGAACAGGTTACCGTTTGATCTACCGGTCTGCGAACAGACATCAAACAGGGTAGGTGTAAAGGTTACCGTCTGAACAAAGTTGGTTACCAGAAGGAATTAAGGTTACCGTTTGATCTACCGGTCTGCGAACAGACATCAAACAAGGAAGGTGTAAGGGTTTACCGTTTGATCTACCGGTCTGCGAACAGACATCAAACAGGGAGTAACTATTTGATCTACCGGTGCGTTTTAGGCCAGCTAAGCAATAAACTTAGAGTCTGTCAAAACACACATCAAATAGGGGTGCGACAGAACTTTAGCCGTCAACTTTCCTAAGCTTGCCAGCAGTTTCTGGAGCGAGTCCGGGCTGAAGCGAAGCTTTCGGAAGTAGATTGCCAAGTTCGGAAGGAGGTAACTTTAGCCGTCAGTTTCCTAAGCAGACCAGCAATTATGGGAGAACCCTGGCTGAACCGTCTTGCTTTCAGAAACAGATTGCCAAGTTACCGTGAGGATTAGGTAGGGTAGTACTTTGACCGTCAGTTTCCTAAGCCGACCAGCAATTATGGGAGAACCCTGGCTGAGCCATCGAGCTTTCGGAAACAGATTGCCAAGTACTGGGTAAACCAAGGTAGTGAGGTAGGTAACCAAGAGATTGAGTAGGCAGGCCTCCGTAGAGGCAGAGAGGTTTGAAGGCAGAGGGATGGACAACTAGAGACTTCTTCGTGATAAGTTCCTGAACTGAAACGTGCCTAACGAATTGCGTACTCCTCGTAGTCTGCACGTCTCTGAGGGGTTCAGGAGAGGGACGTTGTCCCACGAGAGAGGCCAAAACACGCGTTTTTAAGGGCCTCGGTCGGAGGTGCAAGCGGCACCAATTTACGGTCTGTGTGCAAAATAGTAACGTGAGCAAACGTTGCACTAGGACCGTAAGGTCAGAGGTTGAGCATGCGTGGAGATCTAAAAAGTACCTAGGGCGGAGCCCGAAGGGGATCCGTATCCTGAAAAGAAAGATTATTGGCTTTGCACACGGTTCGGGTGCACAAGGAGCTCGGAAGAGTTCCACTCTGAGGGGCGGAGACGCTAGCTATTGGAACGAGCCATGCCATTAACATCTAGATTGGCTAGAACAAGGTGCCTTGGGCGGAGCCAGGCAAAAGATAAGATTGTGTGTGTGCGCATGCGTGTGCATGTGATGTGTAGTCCTTGAATTTATGTGTGTGAGCCCCTTTCTCTGGAAGAATGAGGTTACATCGAGATATTACAGAGAATTGTACAAATAGTATCTTATACTATAAACATATATTAAAACATAAAAGATTTCAAGTAATAAACTTGAAAGGTTTTATACATAATGAACTCAAGACCCTTCGACAGTTTATCTTACTTGTTTTAGACCAAAGACATACATATATATTTAATGCTTCGAAGAACGAAAAAGAATCTTCCTTTTAGAAGCAAAAATGACATTTAAAAAGATACACAATCTATATGGGTTTCCTTAACAGTATTCTACCACTAATAATAATAATAATAATAATAATAATCTAACTTGTTAAAAGACTACATCAATATAGAAAAAGAACCAAGCTTCTGTATCGAACCAGAAGGGGAGAATGTTTATCTTAACTGCTGTTGACCTACAGGTCAGACAGGGGGAACTCGTGAAGGCAGACAGAATGTCTGGTTTCCAGCTAGGGAAAAAAAAGAACACTCAACACGAATTTGTATTTTTAAAGAAGTAAATGAATACGAATTCTGTTGCAGGTTTTAAAAATGAAAAAAAAAAAGAATATTTATTCGCAAAAAGAAATGGCGAATTTGCGGTTCCACTACATTTGATTACTACTCGTATATTTTGTTGGTATCTTTGTTCATAACAAGGTTTGGTTTCTTTGCTGAACTTTGTATCAAATATCGTACTGATCAGGGTTTTTGTCTAGACAATGAATCGACTAAATTCCATTGAAAAATAAAGATATTTGATCTATTTAAAGTACGTTTCCCTTTTTGTTTCTTTGTTTGTTGGTTGATTTTGGGTTTAACATCTCTTTTCAGCAAAGAAATTACGTGATATGGACCTACAGCTTAACGTGGTATCCAAAGCACATGAACTTCTATCGCCGCCATCTTGTTTGTTTGTTTGTTGAAATTGCATTGAGGTCCTATAAGACGTGGACCTACAGTTTAAGGTGGAATTCGAATCACCGGAATGCGTTCAAATTATTTTATTCTCGTCTACCAAGTTATCGAACCCGGGACCAGTTGCACCAAAGGCGTGCACGCGAGCTCCCTTCTTGTGCCTATATGGTTAGCGTACGCGTCGTCGACGCTAGAGACCCTGGTACGATACCTGGTGTGAGTTAATGTAGTTTAGATCCCACGTTAACCTGTAGGTCCACGTTCATGTCTCACATAGCCTTGCTATTGAACTTAGCGCAAAACAAGTACTCAACAAACCAAAAGCGTACGCGTGCTAGCCACTTTTTTTCATTTGTGTATTTAAGGGTCTTCACTACAGCGAAATTAAACTACCGCTAATATTTTAGTTTTTCTGTAATATCTTCAAATCAAATAAAAAATATTCGAAAAGCAGAAAGGTAGTGAACTAGACAATACGATTTTACATGTGATACTTTTACCACAATTCACCTATCCGCTTTTGGTATCACGCTATTTCAAGAACCCGCAAAAAATGCTCCTATCCACAGTTGCATATCGAGAGCAGATAGATGAGTTGTGATAGCGGTATAACATGCAAAATCGTATTGTCTAGTTCACTACGTTTTCGCTTTTCGAGTATTTTTATTTGTTTTGAAGATATTACAGAAAAACTAAAATTAGCGGTAGTTTAATTTCGCTGTAGTGAAGACCTTTAATTCATCACAACCAAGACATTTGCCTCGATTGTCGTCTTCTTAATATTAGTCACTTTCCTATTTAATTCAGAGAGGAGCACGGTCGTTCAGTGGTGGAGCGGTTACCAGTGGTTGTGTATGGTTCGTAGTTCGATCCCCGGCAAAGTAAGTTTGTGGTGGATAACATCGTGTCAGTGAGTTTTCTCGGTTACTCTCCTTTCCTCCCACATTCTCACTCCACGAATTCTTTCCATAATCATTCACTTACTTTGATTATCGTCTTCTTTAGCCTAAAGGGTACAATCGTAAGACGTTAAACAGAAATATTTACGTTTCCTACTTAATCCAGTACGACAGGGACGTGAACACAGAAACTTCGACGACAGCTAAGCTTCCACGAAGAGCTCATGCTTTTAAAGTGGACTCGAACCCCCTAATGGATTAACCTCAGGATCGTCAGCCTAACATCTCAGGCTTGTCGGCTGTAATATACACCTCACCGGGTCCACTAGACGAACAGGGAACGGGAAGGCTTATGGGATCGAACTAAATTATTTTTAAGGGTACGGAACATCCTCATATCTTGAAACTTCCCCTGAGAGGGACAAGCATTGATATGCATGGACTCCCGTAGAAAATATGAAGTTCAGACCCTATTAAAATATGAAATTAGACCCTCCGAGAATTTAAAACCATAATAAAAATTTTATTATTTCTAGGAACTCCAGTTGATGTTTTGCTGAACTAGGGCTCTGTTTACATTTATGCTTCATCTTAGGGAAATTTATTTTATTCAGATGATGGGACAGCATCAGCATTTTAAATTATTTTCAATTTTTCGCAAATAATATGGTGGTCGCATTCTATTATTTACAAGTTACATTGAGGGGACAATATCTAACACAACTTAAAGCCTGAGGGAAGTATATATTATTTCTGGATGCCTTAATAGTAGATATTTTACTGAAATGAACCCACATCACATTTTTGCTTCATTTCTAAAAAAAATTGTGTAGTTTTTAAATGTGGTGAACCCATTTCATACTTCATTTACGTGGGTCGTTTAGTATGTAAGTTTCCCTAAACTGTTATATATATGGGGATTATGTAGAGAGGTGAGGAAGGACCCACCTATATGTACCTTAAAAACACTTTTTTTTCTACAGCTTAGGGAAACTTATACAGGGTGTTTCAAAACAATATTGACAACGTTTGGGAGGTAATTCCTGACAGCAAGATAACACAAGAAGTATAGACCAACCGGGGTGCACAAGTGCTTCCTTTTGTAGTTATAGGCTGCCGAAAACATGAAAAAAATGAACTTTAAAGGAGCATAGCTCCAAAACTATGGGACCTACCGTAGTCGGGTCAAGACTTCACTTAGGAACTAGTACTATGTGTCCTAACCAAATATCCAAGTTTCAGAATCTTGCGGTACTCACGCAACAATTTTTATATAGAAAGTTTGACTAAGGGCATATAATTTGAAGTACTCACCAACTACCTCTGTAAAATCTGTTGCAGAAGTACCACAGAATTCTGAAACATGAATATTTGGATAGGGCACATACAAATTCTTAAGTAAAGTCTTGACCCGACTGGGATAAGTCCCATAGTATTGGAGCTATGGACCTTTAAAGTTCATTTTTTCATGTTTTCGGCAGCCTATAACTCCGAAAGGAAGCATTTGTGCACACAGGTTGGTCTATACTTTTTGCCTTATCTTGGTGTCACTAATTATCTCCCAAACATTGTCGGTGTTGTTTTGAAACACCCTGTATAGAGAATGACCCACGTATATGTTCATGTTCGTATAGTATCATATGGAGTAAAAAAGATTTACTTTGAAGTGGGTTCTCTCTAAAGCCAGGAAGCGTAAATGGAGAGTAGTTGTCCCTCCTGTCCCCTCCCCCCACAAACCACTACCCTGGTACAGTATATACTATCATATGCATCCATAGGAACATATTTTTGCCTGTCTTAGGGGTATACTCGCACAGTAGTTGAATGCAGGTTTTAAGTACTGATGTTAAAATTATTAAAATAATTATTCGAAATATTTTCTGCTGTTAAAAATCTGAATATTTGTTTCCAATATTTGAACAATCATTCGAATAATTCGAATGTTCAAAGAATCCATTTTTTTAGAGTACTAAATTATTTGAATTTTAACAGTTCTAGTTTCAACTTTCAGGATCGACTTGCATTAGCAAATTTCCTGTAGTTTTATGACGTCATACTTCTAACTTATTTAATGGAAGATCGTGAAATTCAGCAAAATAATTAAAAATTATTTCATTCTTCTCCGTGTCCTCGAACAACATGACATATTGTTACCATCCGTGTGTATGGAAATATTAACACTAAATTAGACATTATATTAACGACAAATTCTGTTAACAGTGCCGACGTAACTCTTTTCGCTGTGGCAGTGCGAGAAATGAAATAGCAAATAAACTTCATCTTCTAACATACAAACAGCAAAGAACCTTCAACCTTACAGCAGAAGCACGTTCAACTGGGATCTGGTGGATACTCAAAGCATCTATTCCGAATACTATTTACTTGTGACTTCATTCTTACAGCCGATTATTTCTTTATTTAATTAGTCTCTTATTTGTCACCACCACGCTAGTTCAATCCAAAGTGCAAAATATTTAGGGAATATAAATGTTTTCGAAAGCTGCCTAATTAAATGTTTATCTTTATATACTTGTTATTTTGAGTTGTTCTATGTGCAGAACGTTGAAGCTAATTGTACATTTTCTTTTTTGTCTTTTCAGATTGCCCTTGGTTTGTGTGAATCTGAACAGATGATGAAATAAACTATCCAAATGTGTTGAACAGAAGTGTGTGCGTACTTTTTCCGGTGGGACGATTTGATAGGGAGTAAGGTACTTTAGAAACCTCCAAAAATATTTTTTTTGGAGGTTTTCGTCTTTTTGTAGCTAATAGGGAAGGAGAAGAAGACGTAAAAAAAATGACTGGAAGACTGTTAAAGATGGAGACATCGCGAATGATTTGTAGGTTTTATCCTTTGACCGCGCTATTCTTGTTACTGGCTGCTCATTCGTCGAATTATTACGTTGATGGATTGGCCATTCGAAGTATTGTTACAGTTCCTCACGACATATATCCGGGATACAGCATCAAGAAATTTGATTCTCTGGGACAAAGCTTCAAACTCCTTGAAACAGGTTACTCCGAGTTTTTCACAGTTCTTGACGATGGTTTAGTAATGACAACAGCAGACCTTACTCCATTAGTAAACCAACCGGTGAATCTGGTGGTCTTAGAAGAAGCGCCAAATCACACGGCAACACATACTTTACAATTGTACATTCTCAACAGTCATCAAATGTTACATTTCAAGAAAGATTTATACGAGGGTCAAGTGAAGGAAAATGCTCCGGCTGGCGCAATAGTGAAAGGAATTCCCGATTTATCAGCCAATGCGAACGCGAGAAGGATTGTTCGTTATGATATCATATCAGGCAATGATGACGGTTCTTTCAAACTCGTGTTTCCATCAAATATTACAACGGAAAGCGTTCAAGTGGTTACGTCAAAACCGCTAGACAGAGAGACCAAATCAGTGTACTTGCTAAAAGTGGAAGCGTCTGATGAAAAGGGTATAGACAAAGCCCAAACACAGGTCAACGTGGAAATATTGGATGAAAATGATAACAGTCCAGTGTTCTCAAAAAGTGTGTATAGATTTGTGGTCCCGTTAAATACCACGCGGTTCAGTTGCATTGGTACAGTGTTTGCTAAAGATGCTGACGGTGATAAAGTAGCGTACAAGCTGGCAACACCTTCAAACCTCTTGGTTATTGTTCCTCAAACAGGTGATATACTGCTTGCTGGAGATCCTCAAGAGAAATCGTACGAAGTGGAAGTAGAAGCACATGATATTCGGTCACCAACACGATTTGCAGAACAACCTGCCAAAATTTGGGTCGAATTCGGTGATTCGACATCAGATCTTGACGAATTAACTAATTTGGCAGCGGCTTCCGGGATTGATGATGAGAACAACGCGATTGACTCGTTAAAACCGCATCGTATCGCTAAGAGACGCGTAACTCGAGCCGTGCGTCCAACCAAAAGGATGGAATTCACAGAAGCGGAAGGTGGTACCGAAGGACGTGTAGTGTTTCAGTTGGAAAAAGAAACGGAACGCGAGACATTCAAGATTCGTGATGAAAATCCTTGGGTTACTGTCGAGCCCAATGGAGCGGTTCGCGTCAAGAAGAAGTGGGACTACGAAGAACTTGGACCAGAGAAGACCATTGACTTCTGGGTTACCATAACCAACGCAGCAACAACAGGTAAGTCATACTTTTCCTACACATTCTTGAATATTGTGCATTCTTCAGCTAAATAGTTTCATTTACTCAACTAGCCGGCCTCAAGAAATTGTTCCAAAGTGAATCAGTGGATTTTGGGGAAATCAAATCACAGTTTCTTTCTTACAAAGTGGATACACTTGACTTTTAAGAAGAAGCAATATTTTCGGACAGTAGCGGCTTTTCCTGTCAACGGATGACATATTTGTATATGAGTGTTCTTGACAGGTTCTAGCTCACTTATCCTAACATAGCTAGATGGACCTATTAAGCCAGTAGAGCAGGGGTAGAGTGGTCAGTCCCGTTCACATGTAGTTCAAAGAGGGTTATGTCAGACTGGAAATTAAGAACTGGACTAGATGAATACGTTGGTAATTAGGGGTAGGAGTATCACTTACACAAGAACTGTGTAATTAATCGTGGCTTTATTACAGAGATATTAGTTAATTAATATTATTTCGACATAAAGGACTCTGACTTAGAAGCCAGAACCTTCAAGAGGTAATTATATAATTATTTCACTATTTTATTTGTTTTCTTAAGATTTTAAAAAAAATAATTGTTAAAATGCTATAAGAATTATTGTAAACATTTCTAAAATTTGATATTAACTATAACGCTTTCGTAACATTTAAAAAAAAACTTCTATTATTTTCAAATAATAATAATAATAATAATAATAATAATAATAAAGTTCAACTCATGTTAAAAATTGACGCATGTCTGCTCCAAATCTTTCTGAGATGTTAACTAGTTATTAAGCCATTGTAGTTCTGAGTAACCAGGGTTTGCAGCCATATACAGTAAATTTAACCTCATATAATCTAAGAAGAATTAGAAGTCATTAGGAAAAAGACAAAAATAGGAGTGTATGAATTAATGATTATATCTGCTGTATTATGTGTTGTTTTAGCAAACAACTCGAGGGTACAAAAGCAAATAGAAGATCTAAAGGATACGTAATGAAAACAAGAAACGATTCACAATAGTCACGTCTGTAGTATGTGTTACGTCTTGTAGCAGTGAATGTTGACTGAATGCTAAATGATTAATTTCTGTGCAGATCTATATAAATGTGTGTGTGTTGGCATCGTAACAATGTTCCTAGTATGAGACAATTGTGAAAAGCGAATTCCGTTGTTGTTTATTTTCTGTGTAATTTCAGGTGTTTTGATACTATAATGCAAGAATTCCCGAATTATGTATCGCCCTTTATAAGTGTTACAAGCAGGAATTTCGAAATAAAAGGAGGAGGGAAGATCGGGGAATTCAAGAATTCTCTTGTCATTAGAAGAGTTCTCTTTGTGTTGGCGTTGCATGAAAGCACGGATAAAGCTAATAGAGTTTCAAATACTTTTGAGGAATTCAGAACATTTTGTTTCAGCGCCTGTTACAAGGACTTTTTTCTACAAAATGTTACAGGCTCTAGAGATAGATCTATACCTATTAAGGTGCGATAAGACTAGAAGGCCTATCCAAATATTTACAGGGCAAGCTCAAAATAATGCACCTAATCGTTAATACATCGTATTTTATTAATGTATGATTTATATTATAATGATCCGTATAAACGTGAGGCAAGCAAATAGTAGCTTCCAAGTGTAGGCTATCTAAGAATACCTCTGAAGCATATCCTTTCGTAGACTGTTTTTTATCGTGTAAGGATGGACCGTGACACGATCTCTTCGTCATCGTTCCCAGCAGAAAAAAACTGTTGAGTGCAATACACCAATTCGAAGATGCAATACACCACACAACGAAGACATACGATGCTACTAAGGGTAGCATTTCGTGAAACTTCGGCGAACATGAGCGACAAAGAGTTAGAAAGAGGAAGTGTAAGATTTTGCATTATTTTTGTGATTTGCAGCAGATATATAAAAATTAATATATTAATGCCATTCGCATTCAGTAACTTTTAAACTGTGACTAAAAGTTAATAATAATAATAATAATAATAATAATAATAATAATAATAATAATAATAATAATAATAAGAAGAAGAAGAAGAAGAAGAAGAAGAAGCCTGTCTCGACTCGAAAATATGTTTCTGTCTCGACTCGACTCGAATTCGAGACGAGACGTTTTGAAATTCGAGTCGAGACAAAATATACGAGTTAGAAAATACGCATATGTCAGCCAGGAGTAAAAGTTGGAGTTCAATATCTCATGAACAATCCTTACTTATTTTATGTTGGGAACAAAACCTTAACTACTGTATGTAGTTTATTGTTTTGTAATGCAATGTTTACAAAAATCCCTTTAAAAATATCTATCTACAGAAGTGAAAGGTACCTATCTGTACTAGTTCTTGGCATCCAAGCAGTCCATTTATTATAATATACTATGTAAAATAGTCTCGTATCATAATATGTGATGTACAACTAATGTTACATTATATATTATCCGTAACTCGTCATATGCTGCAACACATTAAAATCTCAAAATAATCTCAAAGTTGGGGAAGCGAATAATCCAGTAGTTACGTAACCCTATTGCGTTCATGGGAACGAAAACACAATAATTATTACTATGTTAAATTACTATAGAGCCTAGGCTGCCAATTGCTCATTCAGAGAATTTATGAAGTTCACTTTATCGCAGATAGTTTGATACAAACTAGATATAGGCTACGGATAATAGTTTTATACAAACTAGATAATCAATCATTATTATTTTTGTTATTATATTTGAAGTATAATCAAATATCACGCCATTAATTACTAGTTTTAATTAACTGAATTGAGCTAAAAATTAAATCTTAATCTCCAAAGATTAACTATTAAGTTTATGCGTTCTGTACCTTTCTAAAGTAACAAACTCTGTAATTCGTTTCAAGGCTGTTTCTGAGTGAATACTTTCTTCAAAATAATATTAAAAATTATAGAAAGATTTTCGAGTCAAGATAGACATTCGAGTCGAGAAATACGTTTGTCTCGACTCGTCTCGAATTTTACAAAGTATGTCTCGACTCGAATTCGAATCGAGTCGAGTCGAGATTCGAGACATGTCTCGACTCGTGTGCATCCCTATACGCAAGTGAACTGCCTTTCTTTCTTTCAGAAAGTAATTTCTCATATTAAGTCATACCGCAGATACTCAACATTCTTAAGGGTCAAACTGGTTCCTAGAATAAACTAATCTGTATCATATTTCCAAAGTAAATGAGTTCGAATTTTTATGCACTTCTTATAACCGACGAATGGAGAGAGAGAAAAACGAAAAGGAGTTGACTAATTTAACTTTTAAAAGCTTGATATGTGAGAGCTAATGTGTTGCAGTAGCACCAACTTAACGTTTCAAAAGATAAACACCACCCCATCCTCTCTAGCATAACACGCGTGATGATAATTAAAAAGAAAGAAAGAAAAGAAATATCTGCTGTTCCGTAATATGAGTGTGGCACGCGCTAGTGTATAGTAGTAACATCAGCTCTCTTATCCAATACGTATTGTATAACCTGATAAGAGAGAAAGAATGATCAGTTTCCTGTGCTTTGTGCTTCATTCTCTTCTGCATTTTAAAAACGTCCATTTTCTTCTGTTCGTACACTTTTCTTTGAACTTTAGCAGCTCTCTCGGAGGTACATTTTCTATGACCTTCTTTGTGCTGACCTATTGATGATGGTGCTCTTTGCCTCCATCTTTTAATATGTTATTCGTTGATTGATTATATATAGTTTCTCCTGCCGCCCTTTTGGAAAAGAAAGACAGGGGGGAAAAGTCATTTAAATTACTTTCTCCTTATCACTATGGCTTATAGACTATGATTATATGCACCAGTCTTGCGTAACGCTGCACCTTCTTGTATTTTTTTCGTTGTTCATTCGACTTCCCTAAAATTAAAAAAAAAAAAAAATCAGTAACAAGGATAATATATATCGTATGCGATCGATGGAATTCATCCGATGTTGACCAAAATTCGGGTGGTGATAGAACTCCACGAGTTTTGTACACATGTGAAGAACTTCACGAGCTTAGTACACATATGAAATATTCTTGGTGTTCGGGTCTTTGGTTCCTATTGGCCATCAAATTTGCGGTTCGACTTAGTGAAATGCTATTATATCGTCGCTGGAATAACCAATAGGCGTATTTCAAAATTTGCTGTTCGACTTAGTGAAAGGCTATTATACCGTCGTTGAAATAACCAATAGGCGTATTTCAAAATTTGCGATTCGACTTAGAGAAAGATTATTACATCGTTCCTGGAATAACCAGTGCGCGTATCTCAAAATTTGCTATTTTGAGTTATTACCGGTACCTTATATGATTTTACGAAATGTACTGATCGCTCCGCCTTCTGATTAGCTCGATATCTCGGGAAGGAAGCCTCCATCGCCTATGATTGTTATAGATTCTTACAGCGATCAGTTGATGTAAAAAAAAAAAAAAAAAAAAATCTAAAATACGCCTATTGGTTATTCCAATCATGTTATGTGGTATGTGCTATCGACGATATGAACCCTATTCATATTTTGCAGTAGGTCTGATTTTTATTTTTATTTTTATTTATTTATTTATTTATTTATTTTTTTTTTTTGACAATTTTTTCTTCGCATACAAATAGCCAAACATCTTTTCGTGTGAAATATCTGCAATTGAATTGAATTGACAAAACACTTGATCCTAGAAATTGCTGATAAGTGTAAGGTGTTTTTGGATAATTTATGCGAACGTTTTTTTTTTTAAATTTTTTTTTCACTCTCAAGATACGGACATGCCCACATAAACGCTGAGATATGGTAATGTTGTATCTCTTACTGGATCTACAGAACTTACTCTGTCTTGATCAAATTTGGCATCGAGATAGTCTTTGACTTGCTTGGTAGGCGTTCGAAATATTTTGCTTTACAGATTTTTGGTTTCCGAGTTATTGACTATCAGATCTGGGGTTTGGACTTGACTTAGTCTAATGTACTAAACGTTATTTTGAGATTTTGACGGGGGGGGGGTTGATTGAGCACGGGGCTTAGTGGTAGAGGCCTTACCTCTGGTGTGAGGAGGCTTTCTTTCGATCCCAAACCATGTGAATTTGCGGCGGACGACATCGTGTCCTCGGAGTTCTTTCTCGTGTCCTCCCACGCTCTTATTCCACTAATTCTATCAATCATTCACTTAACGTTAAGTATCCGTCTTCCTTACCGTATAAGGCACATACGTGGGACGTAAAAGTTATAAGAAATTAATATTTTGTCTTCTAAAATGTTCATATTATTCGTTGTTTTGGAATTATTTCTCAAAATAAAAAATAAAATAAAATAAAATAAAATAAAAAATAAAGTGGGGTGCAGATGGAGTAGTCAATATACTTTTAAGTATTTCCATCATTTGAGTGTGTAATTTTAAAATAATTGGCCTGACGTTATGAGTATGGCGGCATCATTTAGGATCACGAAACTTTGTCGCGCTGTGTGTTTTGTATCTTCCCATGAAAAAAAAAATATATATCTGACAGAGTAGTGTTTTTAAAGACGCTTAGAACCAAAGCACAGTAAATGAGCTCTTTCGTCTTGTGATTGTTCAGCCAATGACCTTGATGTTGGGTTATGAGTTTTTAGCTTCTTGGCTAAGCTTCTCTCTTTCATTCTTTTGTTCTCATTCTTCTGTTTGCTCCATGAAAACAATTGAATGCTGCAGTTACGTATAGATGAAGAGAATGCAGTTATGTCGTGCTTTTCTGTTGTGATGTTAAATAGAAAAGAAAAAAAAAACTTGGGAAAGAGTGCGCAGCACAATTTAATACGATGTTTTTAAAAGTTCATATATGGAACAATAGGAACACAAATTGCTGTACATCTTTTTCATCGTGTCATTTAGTTTCCGTTTTCTTTTTTGCTTCCGTTTCGAAATATTAAAATTCCATCCTTCTTAAATTGGTTTTCGAGTTTTTTTATATTTTTTTTATTCGCATATTATTAAACGTTCTAACTATGCTATGTATATGTATTGGAAGTCTTAATAGAACGGTTATGCCCGTTCTTCTGTCTATCAACAAATATCAGAGCGGAAACACTTAATATAGCAAGAAACGATTTTGTGATCTGGATTCAGCGAACCCAGAATAGGTTTTATCGTAGCCCTTATCTCTTTATTCTAACCGGAAGTTCTTGAAATGTACCATTTCCGATTTTAATGTTAATTGAAGTACAACAAAATCGCTAAAATGTAAAGAACAACTTTTTTTTTTTTTAATATGGATTCAGCCTCTTCAGAACAGAAGTTTTCTCTATCCTTATGATTCTACTATAAACCAGCCTCTTCAGAATAGTAGTTTCTCTCTGGCCATATCAGTCTAATATAAACAAACTTCTTCAGAATAGAAGTTTCTCTGCCCTTATCAGTCTACTATAAACAAACCTGTTCAGAATAGAAGTTTCTCTGCCCTTATCAGTCTACTATAAACAAACCTGTTCAGAATAGAAGTTTCTCTGTCCTTATAAGTCTACTATAAACAAACCTGTTCAGAATAGAAGTTTATCTGCCCTTATCAGTCTAATATAAACATCTCTTTAGAATAAAAGTTTCTCTGTCCTTATCAGTCTACTATAAACAAATCTGTTCAGAATAGTAGTTTCTCTCTGGCCATATCAGTCTAATATAAACAAACCTCTTTAGAATAGAAGTCTCTTTGCCCTTATTAGTCTACTGTAAACAAACCTCTTCAGAGTAGTTTTTCTGCCCGTATCAGTCTACTATAAACAAACCTCTTCAGAATAGAAGTTTCTCTGCTATTATCAGTCTAATATAAACATCTCTTTAGAATATAAGTTTCTCTGTCCTTATCAGTCTACTATAAACAAATCTGTTCAGAATAGAAGTTTCTCTGCCCTTATTAGTCTACTATAAACAAACCTCTTCAGAGTAGAAGTTTTTCTGCCCGTATCAGTCTACTATAAACAAACCTCTTCAGAATAGAAGTTTCTCTGCCCTTATTAGTCTATTATAAAGAAACTTCTTCAGAGTAGAAGTTTTTCTGCCCGTATCAGTCTACTATAAACAAACCTCTTCAGAATAGAAGTTGCATACTCTTCGGGAAGTATTGAGAACGGACTTCACTATTACTACTACTATTATTATTATTACTACTACTACTACTACTACTACTACTACTACTACTAATAATAATAATAATAATAATAATAATAATAATAATAATAATAATAATAATAATCTAGATAATATTTCAGAAAGATTTATGAGTAGCATCTGTACTGTTCAGCTCAATGAAAAGTCCCAGCAGATTTACCCTCAGTGGCCCTCTACGTCGGGCCACTGAACCAATGGAGCAGTGATATGGTGTAATTCAAAACTAATTATATATATATATATATATATATATATATATATATATATATACAAGGGCGGATCTAAGGGGGGGCTACGGGGCTATAGCCCCCCCCTTGACGCTCAGGTTTACACTGGATAAAATGGGCTTCAATTCAGCTTTACACTGGATAAAACGGCAAATTATGGTTTAGCCCCTCCCTTGATCATATCCTGGATCCGCCACTGTATATATATATATATATATATATATATATATATATATATATATATATATATATATATATATATATATATATATATATATATATATATATATATATCGCAAACTGAAAATTAAGATCTGGAGTAGAGAAATAGATTGAGAATCAGAACTAGAGGAAGCTATTTATCTAAGAATTATTTAATTCTAATTCATTACGCATAGTCACTTGCGTACATCTAATTTTAACGATTATTCTGTGATAGTTAATATCTTTTACATAATATTGTGTGAAAATTTTATGTCATAAAGTATTTTAATTTTTTAAAACTGATTAAATACTAAAACAGCGACACTAATACACACATACTATAGGCTATGTGCTCATATACAAGCCAGTCTGTGGTCACTGACGTATCGAATTCAGCCATCCATGGAGTCCGGCACGCAGAGCAGAAGAGAAGAACGCAGACCACGTTTGAATGTTGATAATTATCCTCATGCAACCACCCAACCACCATTATTAAAGGTTCAGTAATCGGTCATCGTGGCAATGGAAAAGGAATTCGCCTAACGCTTTTTTTTGTGTGTGTGTGCGTGTGAATGAGAGGATAGATGGAGATAGAGGCAACTGAACGTTTTCAACATGCTTCAGGAGAGCCAAGATATTAGGCAAATAAAATACATTCAAACATACACAAGAATCACAAATTATTTTTGGGTGTTGTTTGTACGAAAACGTTTACTGCATTTCTATTGGATACACTTGTTCATCGATAACTAAGCTGTAATATATATATAGTTATTGATGAACAGATGTATCCAATAGAAATGCAGCAGACGTTTTCGTATACAAGCAACACAAAGGAATAATTTGTGATGCTTGTGCGACCTTCAAAATAACATTGGCCAACATTCGTGTTACGATTGCATTTGAAATCATTGAGTTATAAAATCATAAATTTTTGAAATAATGGAAAAGGAAAAGTTTATATATATATATATATATATATATACAGGGTGTTTCAGATAAAACGTCCAGTGCTTATAAATCCGAGACGACTGAGAATAAAAAGATGAAACAAAAACTGAGATAGGAAAATGCCATAGGGCGCATCACATAGTGTTGTTGTGGTGACCCTCAGGGCCCTCCTTCAAGGGGGCCCAGGGGCCAACTTCAAATTTTCAAATAGGAACACGTATTGAATCATACCTCATTCAATAGTACTTGGAAAACGAAACAACTTTTGTAGGAAACAATTTTCGATTTGGGCCACCGTTTTTAAATGGCCGCAAAAAGTGGGTCCTATATCAGATAAAACGTCCAGTGCTTATAAATCCGAAACGGCTGAGAATAAAAAGATGAAACAAAAACTGAGATAGGAAAATGTCATAGGGCACATCACATGGTGTTGTTGCGGACACCCCCAGGGCCCTCTTTCAAGGGGGCCCAGGGGCCAACTTCAAATTTTCAAATGGGAACACGTATTGAATCATACTTCGTTCAATAGTACTTGAAAAACGAAACAACTTTTGTAGGAAACAATTTTCGATTTGGGCTACCGTTTTCAAAATGGCCGCAAAAAGTGGGTCTGTATCAGATAAAACGTCCAGTGCTTATAGGCCTAAATCAGAAACGGCTGAGAATAGAGAGATGAAACAAAAACTGAGATAGAAACGATGATAAAGCATATCAAGTGGTGTTGTTGTGGTGACCCTCAGGAAACTCCGTGTAGGGGGCCCAGGTGCGAACTTCAAACTGATACAGGACTTTTTGCGGCCATTTTGAAAACGGTGCCCCAAATCGAAAATTGTTTCCTACAAAAGTTGTTTCTTATTTCAAGGACTATTGAATGAGGTATGATTCAATACATGTTCCCATTTGAAAATTTGAAGTTGGCCCCTGGGCCCCCTTGAAGGAGGGCCCTGTGGTTCACCACGACAGCACCATGTGATGTGCCCTATGACATTTTTCTATCTCAGTTTTTGTTTCATCTTCTTATTCTCAGCCATTTCGGATTTATAAGCACTGGACGTTTTATCTGATATAGGACCCACTTTTTGCGGTCATTTAAAAACGGTGGCCCAAATCGAAAATTGTTTCCTACAAAAGTTGTTTCGTTTTTCAAGTACTATTGAATGAGGTATGATTCAATACATGTTCCTATTTGAAAATTTGAAGTTGGCCCCTGGGCCCCCTTGAAGGAGGGCCCTGGGTGTCACCACAACAACACTATGTGATGCGCGCTATGACATTTTCCTATCTCAGTTTTTGTTTCATCTTTTTATTCTCAGCCGTTTCGGATTTATAAGCACTGGACGTTTTATCTGAAACACCCTGTATATAGCGGTAGTAGCGCTTAGAAATTAATGACAGTGTGGAACAAGGTGATTAGTTAATGTTTTGGAGATATTAGTACGGTCTGATCTGACCGCTTGTGAAATACTGTCATTACGAGAATTGTTAAATGTTGATCACGTGTTTTACAGTAAAACGCCTTCAAAATATGAACTATAATGCAAATGTAAGATTTCGCTTCGATCTCAGACCATGTAATTTTGTGGCAGACAATATCGTGTGTCTGTAGGTATTTATGAGGCTCTTCCGTTTCCTCCTACATTCTCATTTTAGCAAATTTTTCATAGTCATTTCATAGGCGTCCATTTTGTTGATTATGAGAACGAGTTTTGCTGGGACTTTATTTTATAGAATTTCTTTTGTTAGATTGGGTACAGAAAAAAAATCACCCTCTCCCTAGAATCAAATAGAATACTATACTATTGCACAGAAGTAGCATTTTTATTACAGTTTAACTCAATAAATAAGTAAACACTTAAATATGAATTTGTTGCGCCCAAAAATTGCGAGTTGTTGTGGAGTAGGTACAATGAAACTTACTGTTAGAACTTACATTTTTCACGTATAAACTAGCTAACTCTATGGCCTATAGGATCCTCTAAGAGGTTCAATGCCAGATTCACAATAGCTGTCCTTACCCGAATGGATCCAGTTTCTGCTTTGTATTCATATTTCTGCGAGATCCATCTCAATATTGTCCTCCTATCTGTGCCTCTGCCGAAGTCTTCCTAATGGTCTTTTTCCGATTCGGTTTCCAGTTACAATTTTGGATTCGTTTGTACGCTATTTCATTCTGGCTACATTACTGGTCCAGCTCCTAGACTTAGTGATCCTAATAATATTTATAAACAGTATAAATTATGCAGTTCCTTGTTATGAAGTTTCCGCCATTCCTCATTTCCGGCCGTATTGGCTTCGAATATTCGCATCGGGATTTTATTCTCAAATACTTTCAGTAGACATTCTTCCCTCTAAATAAGTGGCCCATGTTTCGTAACTATACAGCGTAACAGACACCCTTTTTTACTCTTCTTACATAATTATAAACAGTAATAAAACAAATAGCTATGTATTTTACTTATGTGCTTTTCTTCCTGTTTTTTCGAAGTAAAATGTTTTAGTGCGCAAAGGGGAAAAGATCACTTAGTCCTGGCTTTCCTTCCCATATAGACGTCTACGAATCATTCATTCTCATAATTTGTTTGTCTCCTGTAGCTAGTGGATAATGGTAGGACTTGATACCCGTAATTTACTATTTGATTTGCAAGGTAAGAAATGCTACTTATTAAAGAGATACAATATAACTTCTTATCCACAAAACATATTTAATTAAAACAGCATACTGTATAATTTGCTCTCTCTCTCTCTCTCTCTCTCTCTCTATATATATATATATATATATATATATATATATATATATATATATATATATATATAGTGTAGAATAGGAGAAGATAACGCTGTATGTTATGCACGTACAGTACGCATTAAGTAGAATGAATCTTAAAACGCATTGATGATTGTGAGAGCTTACGAACATGTGAGATATTGTCTTAAACACATATCAAGGCTGAACTTAATACTAAGAAGAAATATTAATCCCGTTATTATTAATTAAAAGCTACGCATATGACATGATTTGTAGTCATGAAGTTAAAAAAAAAAAAAAAAGAAGCATGTTCTCTATTGTTAAGTAACATCCATGCTATTGTTTGGATTAAATATGCTCCGTTATAAACCAGCAAGGAGTTTCACATGATGAAAGATAAAACCTTTTTTTTTTTTAATTATTAAAGCTGTTTTGTATAAATGTACACAGAAATTTTTCTTGCATGAAAAGAACAAGGAAGATCTTAACGTATGTAACGTATAGTATGATGTACTGTTCATGAATTCATGTTAAATTCCGATTCCGCGTCTCGTTCTAACGATGCATATCACACATCCTCTATTTTATTCTTTTTTTTTTTTCTACAGGGAGGGCACAAAGTGTCGTCACTTCCCCTTGAAGTACTAAATATTCAAACGATACTAATTTAATTATAACTATAAATGTACACAATATTGATTGAGTTTTGTGTGTAATGGACACCTTTGCTTTCCTGTCTGAATGTCCAATACGTATGTCAGAAGAGCTCCATACTCCGAACACAAAATACTCGTAATACGTCACCAAATTCTGTGGAATATTCTTCTCAGCATTGCTGTAGTAATCCGACTGATAGCAAGTAAGTCTCATATCTTCTTTCAACTCATCAATCGTAGCATAACGTTGCGCTGCAACAATATTCTTGATGAATCTGTAGAGCAAATTGTCACAGATGGTTAAGTCCGGGCTTCGAGGCTGTCAGGCAAGTGGAGCGGAGAATGAAGGCGATCCGCGGCCACCTCACAGAAATATTTTCACCGCCAGTCCAAAATGGCAAGATGAGGAAGTGTTCCATCTTACTGAAACCAACATGTTCCCTTGATACCTCGGGCTTCCAAAAGGGGAATGAACCCCTTTTTTGGCATATCAAGATATCGATGTTGGTTAACAGGACCATCAAAAAATTATGGCCTGTAAATTTGTTTGCTGTCCACAATAGTCCATATCATGATATAGTGAGGGTTATTCTCGACCTCCTCATGAAAAGGGTTTTTCTTTTACCAGAAGACGACATTTCTTGCTCGGAAGCTTCGGTATGTGGCAGATATATAATTAAAAATAACTTTTCCACGTTTCAGATTGGTGTCAAGCCAGAAGTGTGTCACTGGCTCCTTCCTTCGGTTTAAATCATTATCAGATAATTCTTGAATAAATTTTGGTCAATATGGATGTATATTTAAGTCATGTTTCATGTGTCTGGTTAGAGTTGAGTGGGGTATACCAAGTTTCTCAGACCGTTTGCGAGTTGACTTCATTTTTGATCTTTCAATTGACGCCGCGACTTGCCTGCATTGCTCTTCTCTTGTCGATGGTCTGGCACTTCATGATTTATCCTTAACATTGTCAGTAGAAAATAATTTCTGTTCTCAACTCAAAAGTGTTTTCTTTGGAGCGGGTGATCGTCCTAACCGTAGCTGGAAATCCATACGCACATGTTACAACATTTTCCCTGATCTGGGCCTTTCGTTAACCCAAATTACTCACAGTCGAACGGCAAAGTTTGGAAGTATTTTTAAGCTGAAGAGGAAATAAATCTACGGCAAAAGTCGAATTTTCATTTTCTTTTTTCTTTTTTTCTTTTTTTTTTTCAATATCCTCATGTTACTTGCGACGTCATGTTACTTTACATTGAACTGCTTGGTATAGGCTAGCTGCTTACCAGGTCACATATGTATTTTAGTTGTGTTCACACATTAAGTAACCATCCGAGTTACATACTCGCTCAAAAGCTGAGACTTCGAATTGCGTCTTTTAAATCACACACGTCTGTTTTCATTTAATGAGACTTGGAATTAACAACTTAAGCGTAGTACCTATAGGAGTACAATACTTGTGTTTCGTGTTTCTTAGCGGGTATAGTTAAAAAAAAAAAAAAGTGTTGAATTGTAGTAAAACACTTTGTGGAAGAACTTTGTATGGTATGGGGTTGTTATATTGTAACATGTTAATTTCGCCTTTGATGAATCTAAATTGGGTAACTTCTAAGAAGTTTGGCTTACGGAAAGTTGCTTTATATATTTACTCTGTCCGCGTGTCCGTTCGAGAGACTCAGAATCTCAATAACTATTTGATGGATCAATTGTGGCCATCATGTAGAGCAGTGCTATTTAACCGGGGGTACGCGTATCCCTGGGGGTACGCGAAGATGTTTTTGAGGGTACTTAATCCTAAATTAAGCATATTTCCAATATTTATTGAATTATCATAGTTGGAGATTTTTTTTTCTTTCCAATGGTATCTCTGCATTAACATCAACGAAAAACGAAGCACAGAAATTGCTTGAATCCAGAATCAGCTCTGATTCCCGCACTCTCGAAAATTCGACCAAGAATCGACGAGTTGGCGTCCCGGAATCAATCATCTCATTAACATTGGTTAGCTCCAAAGTTAATTTTAGTTTTTTTTGAATTTTTAACATTGTCCTCAGCGTAAGAATTATCAGGGAAGATAAGGGAAAAATCCCCTCAGTAGAACTGGACGTCTCTCATATGTTTTGAAATTTCCCATGTTAATTTCTTCGGGTGTGCACTTTATCCCCCCTGTAAATAGTCTTTTGATAGTTATTTTGTTTAGTCTCTGTTTGTCCCTCTTTTTAATCGACAGAACATATGTATTAAGTTTAATAAGTCCATTTTGATTTAATTTCTTTTAAACAGTGTCAGGGGTACACAATTTGATGGCAAACTGTGTCTAGGAGTACGCGAGAAAAAGAGGTTGAATAGCACTGATGCAGAGGGTCAAAATTTAGGAGTCGAATTCGTTGATGGGCGTGATCCATCCAGTTGACCCCAGTATATAGACAAATTGGAGTAATTAAGGGCATCATCCTTTCTTGATAGACTAACCACAGTGTTGTTGAGATTAGCGGGTCAGTATAATGCTCAGGATGCAAAAATACTAAACTGTCCGTGGAATAGAACGCTTAAGTGGAGCTAAAATGGACTTTCTACTCGACATATTTAAAGACTTAAATATTTTAAATAATTATTTATCTTACTAATGGAAATGGAAGATAAGGGAAAGTGCAAAAATTCAAACTTCAGTTTTCACGTTATGTACACTATGAACAAACCAAATTCTCTTACCTGGTGTACACTATTATATTGTTACTTGTCTGTTATATAAATTCTTTCTTTGATTGATTTGTACGTACACCCTCTGTCAGCAGGTACGTTATATAGGACGAGACCTAGTTTAGAGTGGGATTTTAACCGTTGCAGTATTGTTCAGTGGTCTCCTATCGGGAATCGAAGGCGGCTGCTCGGACACTAAAGGCATATAGTCCTGTCAGTAGAGTAGGAGCAAGGGCTAAATTTCTTGTTATAACCAGTGCCGTCATTTTAGGTTGGGGAGGAGGAACGACAAGATTCTCCACAGATAACAGCTTCACGTTTTAAATTGGTATATTACTATACTGCTGAATAAAATATCCACATATACAGGCGCGGATCCAAGTGGATAGGTATAGAGGCTATAGCCCCCTGTGAGCTCAGGCATACATTGGATAAAATAGACTTCAATCCTACTTTCTTTTCACTGGATAAAGCGGCAAACTATAGTTTAGCCCCTCCCTTGATAATATCCTGGATCCGCGGCTGTATGTATAGACTATTTCAAACTCAACTGAATTGCCCTCACTCCTGTCTAGTATCAAATGACGCTCCTGTTTACAATATTAGTTACTCAGTGAAGAAGGGTATGATCTTATGATGAATCAGCCGAAATACCTACATAAAACTACAGGATATTATATCTTTCAGTTTTGTCCCACGATTATGCTGGCTAGACTAAAGGAGACGGTGATGATGAGAAATAAATGCAATGACGGAATGAAGAAAGTGGTGGGAGAAACGGGAGAACTCCAAAAAACACATGAACATAGTGTTTGTCTATCACAAAGTTTACTTGGCGCGAGCTGAAATCGAATCAGGGACCCCAAGCACCAGAGGTAAACGCTCTACCACTGAGCTACCTTGTATCCACACTACAGGATATTGGTCTTGGACACAACTCTATGTTGATATTTTGTTTAAATTTTGGCAGATTTATCATAGAATCATCCTTTACGGAGTAATTCCCCCAATATTCGTGTTATAATATGTATTTTCTTTCACTTTACAATTCACGATACGATTCTTACAGTTTGGGCAATAGTAAATTTGTGTGCTTCCTTTAGAGGAGCAGAGAGGAGAGAGAGAGAGTATTGGACAGAAAGTGAATTGCGAAGAGGTTGGCTGAGATGTTATCCTATGGCTGGAACACGATCTACATTTTGAGTTAATGATGTACTGTATAAGACCATTATTATATAGCGTGTGCCTGCCGGAGCTCTTGAGGGCATGACACCTTCATCATGCCTTTGACCGTGGGAAAGTCTAACGGTCTTTGCAACCTGAACAAGACTTATAACTCCATCTCATCATATGTCACTCGGTTCATAAAATACTAGCTAACCTTCTTTTTTATATAGAGACATTACAACGAATGAACGACCATTTTCGTTCTTCCCACCAACCATGATAAATTTTAATTCAATATGTCTATGTTTTCTAACTAGGATATAATTTTTGTCACTTGACATATAATGATATGTGTTTTTTTCCCACTCCTACTGGGACATTCCTATGTAATTATTTTGTGTAATGCCCATGTTCTGTATTTTTATGGCCGTGCCGTGGGTGGATTGTTAACTATCATGTTCTGGTACGGTTATCATCGGATGCTCTATTTTTCATTTCACTCCACCACAGCAAATTGCGTTCAGTGCAGTTCATTTGTCTTTTTCTCTGATTTATGTGAGACGCTAATAATCTCGTTCTTTAGAAGAAAAAAAAAAGTGCTGAATATTGAAGTACTCGAGAACATCATTATAGTAATACTAAGAATCATTACTATTACTCAGAACACAGTCTAATTTCTGAAACAATATCCTAAGCTTCATCATGGCTTTACGTTGCTTCTTGTATGTTTTTTAAATTTTGTGTAATATACTTTTCATGACTTGTTTATTCATGTATCGTTTTTTTTTCAACGATCTTAAAAAGTTCGTTACTGAGTTCTCTATATCTGTTTCTCTGTGTGTGTGCTATTTGCGAATTTTACAATTTAGAGCTTTCCATCCGATGGAGCATCAAAAACTATCTGAAGGAAGTGGCGAAAATTTTTCTCGTCACTCGTACCGTTCCCGAGATTTTGGCCAAAAAAAGTTCCGATTTCGGGAGATTTAAGAAGCCACTATCTCGGAAACCGTAAATCATAGAGAGATGATATTGGTGTTGATGATTCAATTTAGAGCCCTCCATTCGGTAGAGCATAAAAAAAACTATCTCAAAGAAGTAATGGAATTTTTCGCGTCACTCTTATCGTTCCCGAGATATTAGCCCCCCCCCCAAAAAAAAAATCCGATTACGGGAACCTTATCTCGAGAACTGTAAGTCATAGAGAGATAATATTAGTGTTGACCAATACCAATATTGATTCAGTCCCTCCCCCAACCTACCTGCCAGTTATTGATTCAATAATTATTGTGTCATTAGTTAATTTATTCAAATAAATTAATTCTTTTAAAGTTCGTTCTGGCAATGCTTTTCGAGCATTCTTAGCTAGTTTACTATTGTTACCAATTCAAAACTTAGGCTACGATATCACTTTTATCAATAATTAATTTATTATTATTATTATTATTATTATTATTATTATTATTATTATTATTATTATTATTATTATTATTATTATTATTATTATTATTATTATTATTATTAGCCCTATACCTACCATCACCATATCCTCTTCTAACTTGTTTGACTTCCGTAAGAATTATTCTCATGACAAAAAGGAAGAGATAAGAAGAACAAAATAGTTTAAGCGTTTAAACATTGTCGGGATCATAATACTGCAAATTATGGATGTGTTAAAGTATCGACAAAGTGGATGCTTTCAGATATCTAAGATCAATATTAACAGACCAAAACTATATTTACGAAGAACTTAAGTGTCGACTAAACACTTAAGCAGGGAATTCGTGTTATTATTCTGTTCAAAATATCTTGTCACCGCGAATTCTGTCGAGGAATTTGAAGCTTAAAATATATAAAACGATCATCATGCCTGTTATCCTGTAAGGTTGTCAAACATGGTCGCTTACTCTGAGGGAAGAACGTAGACTGAAAGTATTTGAGAACAAGATCCTGAGACGAATGTCCGGACCCAAGAGGAACAGAAGTGGAGAATGGCGGAAACTTCATAACGAGGAACTGCATAGTTTATACCGTTTACCAAACATTGTTAGAGTTATCAGGTCTAGTAGGCTCAGATGGGTAGGTAGCCAGAAGGGAAGAAGGTAGGAACGCTTTCAAAGATTTAACTGAAAATCCAATCAGAAAACGACCATTAGGAAGACGTAGGCGCAGATGGGAGGGCAATATTAAGACGGATCCAGCAGAAATAGGAATACAAAATAGAAACTGGATCCAGTTGGCTAACGATAGAAGTCAGTGAGCGCGGCATTGAACCTCCGAGTTCCTAGGCCATAACATATATAAGATAGTTTCTTCAGTCGATTTTCCTTTGATTCATTTTTGCTTCTTATGCATCGTTTTCGTCAATATAATTCGATTTATTAAATACTAGCAGCGTTCACCCCGCTTCGCTGCGGTCACCCCGGAACGCAATAAACTTTGTTACTTAGATAATTTTTACTTTTTCGCTTTCAAGTGATATGATAAAAACCATAGAAGATTGCAGTAAATGTTAACATTATATCGCCTGTCATTTATGTTAACCCGCCCCGCTTCGCTGCGGTCACCCCGGAACGCAATAAACTTTGTTACTTAGATAATTTTTACTTTTTCGCTTTCAAGTGATATGATAAGAACCATAGTAGATTGCACTAATGTTAACATTATATCGCCTGTCATTTATGTTAACCCGCCGAGTGACACGATCATGCGGGTTGCATATAAATACGTTTATTTTTACCTATGATGAACTAACAAAGGATTTGTACGTTATGGACACTTGAATGGTCAATTATCTCAAGACAATGGTAATTGAAAATTAAAGTGATATGATAAAATCCATCTAGGGTCCAAATCCTAATAACCCCCCAAAAATGAAAGAAATTGGTTCAGCCGTATTAGCGTGATGAGGGAACAAAGGATTTGTACGTTCTCTTTTATATATAAGACTAGCAGCGTTCACCCCGCTTCGCTGGGGTCACCCCGGAACGCAATAAACCTTGTTAATTAGATAATTTTTACTTTTTCGCTTTCAAGTGATATGATAAAAACCATAGTAGATTGCAGTAAATGTTAACATTATATCGCCTGTCATTTATGTTAACCCGCCGAGTGACACGGTCATGCGGGTTGCATATAAATACGTTTATTTTTACCTATGATGAACTAACAAAGGATTTGTACGTTATGGACACTTGAATGGTCAATTATCTCAAGACACTGGTAATTAAAAATTAAAGTGATATGATAAAAACCATCTAGGGTCCAAATCCTAATAACCCCCCAAAAATGAAAGAAATTGGTTCAGCCGTATTAGCGTGATGAGGGAACAAAGGATTTGTGCGTTCTCTTTTATATATAAGATATAAAAAACCAGTTGCTTCTATTTTCAACTTTTTTTAAAAAGTCTTTCGATTAGAATGATGTTTGGTTGGTTGGGTAGGAGTTTCACGTCCCTTTCAGCAATGAAGCTATACCTACAGCCTAACGTTGCATCTGAACCCCATGAGCTTCCACCGGGAATCGAACCAGGATATCCGACCTAAAGACGAGTACAGCGATCATATAGTCACGAGGGAACTTGGGGTAGCGTTTCAGAAATTAGAGTGTTCAGAAAAATAATTGCAAATAAACCAAATCACGACCCTCTAGTCTTCGTTGATTAAAAAAAAAAAAATCTCACCAGAGTAATACATTTATTTTCTTAAAACTGAAGTAATGTGTGACAATTTCAACGACGTAACGTTGTCTTCCTCAGACACTCAATTGGTTGAAGTTGTTGAAGCTGTTACACATTACTTCAGTTTTAAGAAATATTCTGGGCAAAATAGTATTGTAATCATGGAATAAGTTTCAGAGTCGTAATGGATAGGGTTATAGTTTTCGTATGCTAAACACACGTGTGCATTTTAATAATTTAGTAATATATTTGTTAGAAAATTTGAGGAAGGGTTTTGAAGAATATGGGATGAAAATGAATGTTGGAAAGACAAAAGCAGTCTGTGTCAAATATAAAAGTGGAACGGGTGAAAATAGAATAAGTGACTAGTTTTCGATATCTGCGTAGTATTCTTAGTAATGACATGAAGTGCGAATGTGAAATAAAAGCAAGGATAGGAATGGCAAAAAAAAAAAAAAACTGTAGGAGGAAGAAACATTTGTTTTGTGTGACCTTGAATAAAGAGTTGAGGAAAAGACTCGTAAAATGCTTCGTGTGGAGTGTTGTATTGTATGGGGCGAAAACATGAGCATTGCATAAAAGTGATGAAAAACGACTGGAAGCCTTCAAAATGAGAGTGTGGAGAAGAATGGAAAGAATTAGTTGGGATGAGCGGAAAACGAAAACGAGGGTGTTAGAAATGGTGTTGTAGAAAAGAACTTTTAGATATTATTGAGAAGAAGAAAACTGGTTGGGACATTTGCTAAGAAGGAACTGTATTATGAGGGACGTGCTAGAGGAGATGGTGGCAGGAAAGAGAGGGAGGGGCAAAGGAGGCTACAATTAATGGACGATATAAAAGCAGAAAGATCATACGTGAAGACGAAGAGGCTAGCGGAAGACCATGGAGCATGGAAGCTTCTCAGTTGTGGCAAGTGACCTGCCAATAAGGGCAGAATACCTATGATGATGATAATGATATTTGTACTTCATGAACTCGTTGGTTATGATTTTCTTTTTTCTCGGCAACTTTTTTTTTTTTTACATGTCAGGAAAGGGAGTAAAACCAGAATGGAATCCGGAACACATTCTCTGTTCTTCCTTTCTTAAATGTTGTGAATTGACATTAGCAATATATGAAATCATAAAATTGTGCCTTGAAATTATCTCCTGAGAGCGCAATATAAGATTCACAGAAAGAAGTACTGTAGTATTTCCCATGCATTCGATTTTCTTTCATTTACACTTCATGTAAGAACAATGCATGCAATGGGAACTTGTACGCATTCTTTCCTTCCATCTCTTTCCTTCTTTCTTTACAGGAACTGTTCTTGAACTTGAGTTCCGGACATGTAGATGATATAGAATGACATTTTTCATGACAAGAAATGTATCCACTACAGTCACACATGTAAATTAAAATAGTCATGCCATTCCATTTTTTTTATTCAATACCGTTTTATTATGTAGATTTCATTATTTGCGTATGCTTCATTTTAGATTAAAGATTACGTTCCCATGTGAACATATTTTCCCGTCAATTGGGAGCAAAAATTGAATTGGCAATCTTGATAATTAAGAAACACTAGGTCAATGGTTTTCGACGGATATGCCGCGTGACAGGAAATTTGCTATAGGTGTGTCGCGAAACTTTCAACATTTTCTGCGTTATTGGTACAAATAAAATCGGAGTAAGTTGAAATTAAGCGCTTTAGGTGCTACTGTACTGCTGGCCGGAGTTCACTAGAAGAGCATCCGTAAACGATAAAAGGTCGAAATTCACTGCATTATATCTAGTCAACGTGTCTTCTTTCGATTTTGCATGAATTTGATATGCACTGCGAAGTATTTGCGAAGCATTATAGGCTCCATGCGTAAACGTACAGTCTTGTTAAAAAAAACGTTAAAAACTTTCTCCCTATCTCTCTTTGAAAAGCCTTGTACTTTACACCTAATTTGAAATTAAACATACATTGATTTTCTAAGGCTAATTTAGACTTCTGTTTAGAACGAAATTATTTGAATTGTCAACATATGGTTGCCAGAATATGAGCTTTAAAGCAAGTTAGGTGGCCAAGATATTTTGGACAAGACTGTACATACATATGCGCTATCACTCGCAGTGTGTTACACTAAATCATAGAAGTACGATCTCAATGATAGATTTGATCGCAGAATGCTATTTGACAAAAAGGAAATATAGTAGTTTGTGCGTCATGATATCCTGGTATATTATGCAACCTTACTTAAGAGATATGCACTGTTGGTTGTAAAAAGACAAGGGGTACAGGGAGAGAATTCTAATTTTAAAAACGGCAAACTTTTCACTCAGTGCGTTACGCTAATTTCTAATACTAAACAATCACGCTAAAGATGTCGCTATATGCACTATCACGTGCCTGCCTGACGCTAATACATGTCGCTATCAGCAAGAATGTCGTGTGTGACAAGTCCTTGAATAATTCCATTAAAAAATGTGGTATTGTGTTTGGGATGTCAAATTCCGAAAATAAATAAATTCATTAAATTTAAACAGTGAGACTTTTAATTAAGCATTATTTTAACCTACAGTGTAGCCGGGACGAAGGCTTGGATGCAGCAATTTGTATCTCACATTACGATTCGTCATTGAATTGAAACTTTCGTGACCAAAAAACAGTGTAGACATTGCAAAACTGTTTAATGGAGTGACAGTTAACAGTTGAGCGTGAAATTCCTTTTCCAAAATCCAGTGCTTCTCTCTTTATCGTTCAAATTCTCAACAACATGAGCCAAGTACTCTTCGAACTAATTGCATAGCACCTCAATGTAGAACCAGAGATGACTATTGTGCAATCGGGGCTCAAGCTCACTAACTATCCTCAGTTAGCCTTGCGCTCATTAATTTCATTAACGCTCACGCTGTCTAAAGCTCGCAGTTTTGCTCAAGGTTTGGCTTGATGAGGCTCACTCAATCTTCGATTCAATAATGTCATTGGATCCCCATTCACTAATAGCGTGGTCTCACTATCCTTAATGGGATTCACATCCGCTCGTGCTCACGCTCACTAAACCTAGTTTTAATGGCACTCACGGTATGTAGACTAATGCTTACAATTTGTTCAAAGTCTTGCTCGCCATCATCAGTGAGACTCACGTTTATTAATTTCAGTAACGCTCACGCTATATTATGTTCGTAATTTGCTCAAGGTCGGCTTGCCATCATCTATAAAGCTCACGCTCATTAATTTTAATGAGACTCACGCACATTAATATTCAGTGACGCTCATGCTATCTAATGCTTGTAATTTGCTCAAGTTCTGGCTCGCCATCATCTAAGCTCGCGTTCACTAATTTCAATGACGCTCACACTATCAAAGACTCGCAATTTGCTCAAGATCGGGTTCGTTCTTATCAATATGTAGAATACGGTATGTAGACTAATGCTTACAATTTGTTCAAAGTCTTGCTCGCCATCATCAGTGAGACTCACGTTTATTAATTTCAGTAACGCTCACGCTATATTATGTTCGTAATTTGCTCAAGGTCGGCTTGCCATCATCTATAAAGCTCACGCTCATTAATTTTAATGAGACTCACGCACATTAATATTCAGTGACGCTCATGCTATCTAATGCTTGTAATTTGCTCAAGTTCTGGCTCGCCATCATCTAAGCTCGCGTTCACTAATTTCAATGACGCTCACACTATCAAAGACTCGCAATTTGCTCAAGATCGGGTTCGTTCTTATCAATGAAGCTCGCTCAATCTTCTTCTCACTAACCTTATTGGGTTCGAACTCACTGTACATAATGAGATGAGCTTCCCGCTCATATTTACGCTTACTAGCCTCATTGGAGCTCGCGTTCACTCGAACTGTGACGCACTATCCATTTAAGGTGAGTTTAAAGAAACACTTAACACAATAGATGGCAGCACGTTACCTCTAAATTTTACCAATGTATTTTGGTTGAGAGCAACTATATTCACATCAACTCAGCCAAAATCAAGAGATTTATTTCAAAACCTGTCCTTATATAAACAAATTGAAACAATAATATTAATTTGTCCTTACAGTTTTCGATATCTTATTTCTTTCATTGTTGGGTAAGTTTCAGTATTATTTAGGAGCATATTTCTGAAGAGTAAAATTAAAATACTTTTCACAATGAATAAAACAAAATAACTAAAAAATTACATGAACTATCCTCTGAATATGTAGTCAATCTGTCTTCAGACGAAATTTGAGTCTCTTGAATTCGATTGCGGGGCCGCGGTAGCCCAGTTGTAGAGCGTTTACCTCTAGTGCATGAAGTCCCTGGTTCGATCCCAGCTCGCTCCAAGTGAACTTTGTGGTGGACAAAGACCGTGTGCGTGAGTTTTCTCGGGGTTCTCCCGTTTCCTCTCACTTTATTCATTCCATTCATTTCTCATCATTACCATCTTCTTTAGCCTAGCCGGCATAATCATGAAACGTAAAACTAAGAGATTTCATTTTATTATTATTATTGTTATTATTATTTTGAATTTGATTGCATTCTTATGAATATTGTCACCTCATACAAAATAAGGTATTTTGGAAAGAGGGAAAACGTGATTCCATGGATTGGCAATGTCGAGCTTTTACCCTCACCTTAAAGGGCACGCGATTAATTAATAAACCCGATTTTTGCGAGTTTGGACATCTCTTAATGGAGAAGATTGACTATTTATGAGGCCACAAGAGTTGACATTTTGTCTGTATTGCATGTTGAAAGAAGAGACTCAATGGTCCCACACTTCCTCCGAGATGCAAGAGTCCAGTTTTCTTATTTGGAAAGTAGATCACTAGGAAACCAGACTGGACTTTTCCAGTTTCTCCTTTTCTGCATATCTATCTTTTCCCAGCTGTTTCAAACTGCAGTGATGAGTTCGTGTGTGAATGACACATCCATTTGTTGCATACAACTGTCCTAAAATATTTTAGTTATGTTACTCAAATTAAAGCAAACTTTTTATTATTATTATTATTATTATTATTATTATTATTATTATTATTATTATTATTATTTGCATATTAAAGTAATCATGTGGTGTACAGCATGGGCGCAATGTGGGGCAATGTGGGCCCCGGGCCCCCCTCTGACTCACGAAAATGTATTAAATTTCTTAAGAGTTTCTTAATACAAATAAAAAATACCAAGCGTGGCGCCCATGGTGTACAGTAGTGCTTCAGATTTTCTTGTGATGCAGTTTGTGTTCCTTATGAGCTGTAAATTTGAATCTAACGAACGCAAAGTGTTGTAACTTTCATTAAACACCATTATTGAGAAATCCTCTCCTGTACATTTTATATTAGGAATTAGTTTACTTTTTGTACGACATTTATACCTGACTTACTATAAACAAGAAAAAGAACATCAAGATCGTTTAATTATTTGCATAAAAGAAACATTTGCATATCGGGGTCATTCATCGTGAGATAGCTTCCCCTAGTTCTTTCATGCAGTCAAATAGTGCAGCAACAGATAACATAACAAATTGCACTCGTTAATGATAGTCCTTTGTTGCTTGAAGCGCGAAAAGGCGGAAGTGCATTAATATTAATGTAAGCTTCATCCATAACACATTTCTGAGTAGTCAAGGAAATAATTCATATATATACACCGTGATACATCTAATCATGTTGCTGGAATAATATAATAGTTGTTTTCAGGGAAACGGTTAGTAATTAATAATTAATAATAAGTATAGAGTTTATCATTAAGGTTTCTTGTGAACTAAAGTTTCGAATAGTTAACACAAGGAATTTATCATTAATGTCACTAAAGATTAGTGCTACCAAAACGAGAAATAAGGTTTTCTAGTCTCGTCTTGTAAAATTTTATCCAATTTTCGTCTCGTCTCGGACCTTAAAGAATTCTTTCTCGTCTCGTCTCGAAATATTGTTCCCGTTTTGTAACCTACAAAATTTATGCCCTGATTTTCATTTTAAAGTTATCAGAATCCTTCCGCATCACGAGAAGTTCACAAATTGTGTAATAGCAACTCTTAAACCATATTTGTTATTGGAGTATATTCTATGGTATAGTCGTAATGACTTGCGTAAATATTTAAATGTTAATAAGTTACTCTTCATCGTGTTCGTACAATCACTTCATCACTTCACAGCTTTTATACTATCAGTCGTGTAACACTAAAACAATATTTGAGATCTAACACTTCGGTGAACTAGTTTTTCACACGAGACGCGAGAATTGTCTCATTTCGATAACGAGACGAGAATAGTCATTTCATCTCTTGGGCAATACTACTAAAGATATAGTGTTTTCTCTCTCTTTACTATTTCTTTTCGTCTTTTCTTCCAAGATCTTTCCTTGTCTTTATTTTTAACCTTACGAAAACGGTTCAATTATACTAATATAGTAATTGTTAGGAGGCATGGTATCCTGAACTGCTGGGTGGGAGACTCGGGTTCGATTCCCAGCGGGAGCTCATGTGGTTCGGATTCCACGTTAATCAGTAGGTCCACGTCTCATATAACCTCGCTGCTGAACGGGACGTTAAACACAAAAGCAAATCTTTTCTCTGGAGTGCCGAAGAGCATGTTCCCTGTAGGCTAAAAGAAGAGTTGTCATACTTGTATATACGCAATACATAAGATTTTTCTGTATTACACTTATTTTCCCTTACTAAGTGTAATTTCTTCATTATATTTGAAATATATTTGTTATATTAATGCAATTTTATTACGTTGATATATCTAATCCACAATATAAACATTCGATTGTATTAATATCATACATTGGAAATCCAATGTAGTTCATTTGTAAATATTCCTGTATACTTTTCTTCTTCTTCTTCTAAATAAAAATAATAAAATTACTTGTATAGCGTACCGGCCAAATGATCACTGCAACTCTGTTGACACGAATGCTAGCTTTCTCCCCGAGATTGCGGATTACATTTGCTTACAATATTGTTGTGTCATCTCAGTAGCGCGTGAAATCCCTTCTTTCGCCCTTGATTGGTCGTTTGTGGTATGGTAACATGAACTTTACTTCCCCAGGTTAAGATAATCTCATAGGAAACAATCCAGGAGCGTTTAAGCACATACTCTTTGCTGACAGGTAGCATCACCGAATCTCAAGGGTAGGATTCTGTCATGCAAGGCAATCAATGGTGATATCGTTTGGTCGTCCAGAGTAGTGGCGTACTCAAAGGGGTATTTGAAGGTTTAGTACCCCCCTTCTTGAGCATATACATAAGGATGGGTGGATGCATGGATGTATACACAAAAATCATACTTGACCTGAAAGTATATGGAGTTTAGACTTAACACCCTCCCTTGAAAAAATACTGCATTCGCTACTGATGCAGAGTATGTGACCTGACGTACCAGTTTTATCTTTACGGAGCTTTTGCGATTGTTGTGGAAAGGAGAGTACTGTTAATCATGTTCATATACTGTATGTTTTGAGAAAATTTAAAATTTCCTTATTCTCAAATAGAGGCAAAATGCCATGGTAGAATGTGGGTGAAAGAAGTATCGATACATTTGTCGTAATCTCAGGAACAGCACTTCACTTGAGTATAAGGCGTCACATAAAATTGAACATGGCGGAAGCGAGACGCCATATTGTTAATGAGGCAAAAGTCACAATGTTTCTAGCCTGTTCTATTGGTCACAAAATTACATATTATTAGCACTTTAAAAATTCGAGTTTTGTCGATTTTCTCGCAAACTGTGCTGCAAATTCACATAACTTAAAAAAATACGTCATTCCTAGCCAACGAAAGCAACATCAAAAACATGTCACATATTTAGGTGAAACTGATGATAAATATACACCCATTAGGCCTTTTTTTTATGAATATTAGTGCTAGTTTTATATAGTGCTAGTAAAACAGCAGCTCGAAGTATACTTTAACCCATTAAAAAGTTAACTTTGTGGTTGACAAACATCGTGTGCATGGGTTTTCTCGAAATTCTCCAGTTTCCTCCCACTTTCTTCATTCCACCATTCCCTTCATTTCTCATCATCACCGACGTAAAACTTACAAGATTTCATTTAACTCATAGAAGTTACCGAATAATTTTGTAATTTAGTTTCGGAAACATAATGGTTTTCACATATCATCTTTAACTTGCGATACAGCAAGTTAGCTTGTAAACTTTCTCCCCAATATTAAACCAATTGAGAATGCTCCAGGAGCATCGCCAGAACGAACTTTAAAAGAATGGAGAGATGGAGCGGGATGGATAACTGTGATGGTTCCTACATGCAAAAGTAAATCTTTTTTATCCGCACCTCGTTCTATTTCTCACAAAAATTCGCAAAATATAATCTCTCTATGACTTACAGTTCCCGAGATATGGCTACTTAAATCTCGCGAAATTCGAACTTTTTTTTTTTTTTTTTACCAATATCTGGGGGACGGTGTCCAGTTAGCCAGTGGTCACCGGTTACTATTTGGTACCAAAATGTTCACCATCCTCTTAGGTATTGATCAACACCAATATGATCTCTCTCTGATTTATGGTTCCCGAGATATGGTTCCTTAAATCTCCTGAAATCGGAACTATTTTTTGGCCAATATCTCGGGAACGGCAAGTCATAGAGAGATGATATTGGTGTTAATCAATACCTAAGAGGATGGTAAACATTTTGGTACCGATATTAATTGGTGGCCAATGGCCAGTCACTTTCTCATTTTTTTTTTTTTTTTTTTTTTTTAATGTTCTATGGAATACGGGGTTCAAAATTGAAAATATTGCAAATGACAGACGGACAGATACACACAGACATAGAGAATTCAGTAACGAACTTTTTAAGTTCATTGAAAATAAATAAATAAATAAATAAATGGAAGTAAATAAAGGGATACGCCTTTATGCTGGATAAGTATATAAAGACAGCTTTTATGTAGTGCAAATATTGTTAATGTTAAAACATTTCAACTTGTCACTGAAGTGAAAAATATAGTGTTTTCTGAAAAATAGCTTCTTACTAATGTAATACTTTTTTTTCCTGATATTTGTACATCATTTCCTTATATATCTCAAACAACAGTGCGTCAAGCTATAAAGTATCTTCAAAGTGAGGAATGCAATTTTATTCAACACCATGTGTGAACTTCTTTATTCCTAAACATAAAGGCGCAGAAAAGGATCGGTCAGCTTTCATATAATACCAAAGAACTAGAGAGAAAAGACGCGAAAGAAATCTGTTGAATGTTCTAAAGTCTTGTCACAGGCATTGATACATGGGTTGCAAATTCCTTTTTTTCTTTCTTTCTTTTCGTTCTTCTTCTCTTTCCTTTCATTGTAGTTCCTGTGGCCTAGTGTTACAAGAGATGTGGTTGTTCCAGTTCAACCTGCTCCCACCTGAACTGCATCTTCCTTCAAACATAGTGAATAAAAAGAGTATAGTACAACAGTGTTGACTTGTCTCCTTCATCTCCATTGCAAAACTCAATGGAGTTGTTATTGTGTTGTTCTGCTGTGCGAGATTCTTTAACAGTGTTGCCTACTAACAAATTATAAATTATTCTGTTTATTATTTACACAGGGTGGCCCAAAAGTAGGTATACAGTCCCCTCCTGTATTTTATATCATTTCTTATTATTATCAAACAGGTAAACCTAGTTTCTTTGTTATTTGTTCTTATCGTCTTTTTTTACTTATAACTTAACGCCGGAACAGTCGAAGCAAATAAATCCATTAACTAGAATGTTATACTTGATCAATGCAGGGGTGTATACCTACTTTTGTGCCACCCTGTAGTCGTATATCCAAACTTCAACCGATGCATATAGACTAAACTAAGCAACTTAATAAAATTTGGTGAATTAATTGTCGATAGATTTGCCGTTATCTCAGATTTAACGCTGAGCACATGACATCTCGTCAGAAATAATGTGAGGAAAAGACGTGTGTGTAGGCCAAGAAGTTGAAAAGGTAATATAAAGACTGCTGTCCTCGGGATTTAAGCACAGAACTTCCCGAATTCTGACAGTTCACGTAAGTTCGTTTCAGGACATCCTAGTGTAATCCTATTCACTGAAAAAGGTATAGCATATACAGGATGGTAGGAAACTCCACCGACAAACTTTTGGAGGCGGTTCCTTATACGAAATGAAAGAAAAAAGTTCTAATAAACATGGGTCGAAAAACATCTCCTTTCAGAGTTATGAACTACCGAAAATTCGAAATATCACGTTTCAAAACAGCCTGACTTAGAAACTATAGAGCCTATCCCAAGCGGCTTAAGGAATTACACAGGAACTGGTATACGCTCTATCTAAACATCCATGTTTCAGAATTCACCGGTACCAGTGAAACGAACGCACCATTAGTACTTAAAGGAGTATCCCTATACTTCAACTTCCTTTTCACAGTTCCTTTCACCGATAACGGAGGATGGTAAAACATGGATATTTAGATAGAGAACATACTAGTTCCTGTGTAATTCCTTAAACCGCTTGGGATAAGTCCTATAGTTTCTTAGTTCGGGAGTTTTGAAAAATGATTTTTCGAATTTTCAATGGATCATAACTCTGAAAGGAGGCATTTTTCGGCCCATGTTTATTAGAACTTTTTTCTTTCATTTCGTATAAGGAATCGCCTCCCAGACTTTGTCGGTGGAGTTACCTACCACACTGTATAACATGTGAAAGAGAACTGAGAGTTTTTCTTTTTTCGTGTTACTGTGGTCGTACTGCGTTGTTATTTGTTATCTTTTTTATTTTATTTTATTTTATTTATTTTTATTTTTTAGTGTAGAGCATACATCAGGTGCATTCAGTAGCCCGCATAACTTTTGTTGTTCACAAGAGTCCATTCTTTTTGTTTTGTTTTGCAAGTATGCTCTTGTAAATTATTAGCAAAGATGTAATCAGTGTTTAGTCATGCACTATTTCCTATAGTCTGATACAAAAAAAACAATTTGTGAATTATAACGCTGACAAATCCTGTTATTCGATTCTATCATATTTTAGCAAAAAATAAAAACTTGTTTTTCTTTTCAAATACAGTGTTTACTATCACTGTCTGGGTCATGCTTCTACTTTGTATTTAATTCATGATTCAAGTTCAGTCTTTCGAGACCACGCATAACGTAGCCGCTGACGTTCACGCCTTTGGTGCAAGCGGTCCCGGCTTGGATTATCGGTAAGGAAGGACACTCATTCGAAGCCACCTGTCTTGAGGGGAATTTTCCTGGGTTTCCTCATTTGCACTAGCAAATGCCTTGATAGCACTTAACATAAGTTCCAGGTCGCTTCCTTCCTTCGCCATTCCTCAGATACTGTGATCACCGAGTAACATCATTTCTCATATGTGACAGGCTAACATGGCTATCAAGACCGAAAACCCATAAATTAATTTCTAATCCCAATCAAGTCCAGTCTTTAAAAGTCTTGTTAATATGGAGCTCTACTATTACAGGCCATATATATATATATATGACAATTTGACCGAGTGAAGTAGCTCAAGTGGTAGAGCGTTGGCTTCGCATTCGGAAGGTCGTGGGTTCGAATCCCACTGCCGATCATCCTGACTGAGGTTTTCCAGGGTTTCCCTCAGTCCTACAGTCCTACCAGGCAAAAGCCGGGATGGTACCTTCTAAACAGGCCCTGGCTGATACCTTCCCAAATCCTTTCCATTGTTATTGTTAGATATCCAGTGTAAAATGGCCCCTGAGCTGTATCTGATTGTTAAATAAATAAATAAATAAATTTGTTCGGAACAAAAAAAAAAAAAAAAAAAAAACAACTCAGGGATAATGACAGTGAGAGAATACAGTATATACTGTATCAATGAGTGGCACGGGTTAAGACAATGATATTTCAAATTTTCCAAGTTTCGAATAAACCGGAAAAGGAAGTTCAACATTCCCGTGTAATGCAATCCAATGACACATACGAAACAAGCTTCCCCTGTCGTTTGCAAGTACACTCATGTCCAAAATTATTGTCGCATGTCTATAAATATGTTGTTGTAGGAATATAATTTGATAACGAATTCGCCCGTTATTTCTTATAATGTTAGTACGTGTATAATCGGCAAAGACATGTATGTGGCAAATTTCATGTCCAGAGAGCAGTAAATAAGAACAATAAAACGAAATCAAAATTTTCTTGTCCATTTAGCAACAGTTTGTTTTGCCCATTATAATTCTCGTATTTATAATTCTTTTCATATGAAATTACCACAAATATACATTTCCCGATTATACACATTGTATCAGTATTAAAAGTACCCTGCAAAATCATTATCAAATTATATTCTTACAAGAAGACAGTTATAGATATGCGACAATTATTTTGGACATGACTATACATTTCCGAAAGCAAAGTACCTACATACTGTTCTGTAATCCAGTTCCACCTAATAACTCAATTTCACCGGGAGTGGCGCTTCATATACATATATGAATCATTTATCTTCAAGCCTGTGTATCTTCAACTAATGGATAAATGCTATATTTGCAGTTATTTTCTGTTATGAAGTTTCCTCTCATTTCTTTCATGGTATGAAAGAAAACTTGATTGCTTTGAAATGTACCGTACGTTCAGCACTGAGCTTCTATGAGACTTGGGATTCCAACCACTTGCGCTCCCACTGTGTATAGCCTTTCCCACTATGTAGTTCTTGATATCTTTCAGTTTTACGTCCCACAGTTATGCCCTGTAGACTAAAGGAAACGGTGATGATGAGAAATGAATGAAATGGTGGAATGAAGAAAGTGGGAGGAAACATGAGAACCCACGCACACGATGTTTGTCCCTTGGTGAGAGCTGGGAACGAACCACAGGTGAACGCTCTACCACTGAGCCACCACAGCCCTGTAGTTCTTGATGTGAGGACAATTTTGATGTTTTGTTTTCTTCCGTTTTAAAAAATAGATATTTGACGATCAAAAATCACCCATTTTGATAAATAAAAGTCAGGAGGTTGTAATAGGTGTGTGAATAAAGCTGATAGAGATTGAATAGATTATCCTTTTCTAATAAATAGTTTTGGCATTCTGTTAAATGAAAGAAATTACAGCATCTGCTACTGAGATAGACATTCACGTCTTAACCACAGGCAGTAATTAATATTACCATTAATTATACGTTATAGTGAAGTTAGATCGGAAAGTCTTCTTCATAACACGTAATTAATGAACGATACGAGTATATGTGTGTATAATTTGCACTGTTATAATTCTCAGTATGCTATATAGTACCAGAATACGAACGTGACAAGGAAAGACATCTATCTATATACTAAAAAAAAAATAAGATTATAGTTTCCTGTCTTAGTTAGCAACACTTTTTGTGTTATGTTATCTGTGAGAAGCGTGTGAAAAGGGAGAGAGAGAGAGAGGGAGGGAGGGAGTAGTAGCATAGGAAACCGGTCTTACACACACTTGTTCATCGCGTGAACTTGAATTAGATTAATATTCACAGAGTCAAGTGAACTACCGATATACAAAAGGCGTATATTGAAATTAGTTATTAGCTATTAGGAGCATAAGTAATTGGTTACTTTTCACATTAACTTTTTTCCCCTTTAAAGTAAAAAACACTAACCAACCCTTTGTCTGTGTTACTGCAATTGAAGTAAATTACTTTTCAGTGAACGGATGTTTATTTTTGTGTTTCCAGTTTTAGAATGCAAAATTGCCCACGCTTTTTGTATCGTTATATAATACTTAGGTAAATACTCATTAAATTTGCCGATATTGTCTTTTTTATTTACTTTTTTCTTTTCTTTTTTCATCCTGCTTTTATATTTCAGTAGTTTGAAATTGTAAACCGTAGGCGGTGAGCTTCAAATAACGATCACTTATATTAAATTTTCCTGTGTAGGAAAGACATTTTGTATTTATTGGTTGCTTTAATATCGATTTTATTGTTTTATTTTTTTTAAATGGTATATTTAAACTAAAACAGTTCACGTATACTCATATTAATATGTTTCAATGTTAGCTTATTATTTGTATTCAAGAGAGAGAATAAATTGTGTAAAACTCATACTTCCTTAATCGAATTCCAGAAATAATTTGTTCTTTTTTAAAAATAAAAAAATTAGGTTATTTATTACTTTGTTTTATTGTTATAATAATATAAATCTTATAAATATATATTACGTGACCCAGGAGCGGATCCAGGACGGATTTCTGGGGAGGGGTGGTGGCTTGTAATACTGCTAGTTAGAACTACTTTTAAGAGATCCAAACTCTGGGATGGGTTTCATTTATATATAAAATAAGAAAGTTTCCTCCTCTGGGGGGGGGGGAGCAATCGCCCCGATCGCTCTCCCTGGATCCACACCTGACGTGACCCCGCGTGGCGTAGTCACTAACGCTCTCGCCTTTGGTGCAAGTGGTCCTGGGTTCGATTTCCGGTGGAGACACTCGGTCGAAAAAAGTGTAATAACTTTTTCAGGCCAGCTATCTTAGTGAGGTTTTTCCTGGGTCTCCTTTATTTTCACAGCAGGTAAATGTGGGGATGGTACCTAATATAATTGTCCCAGGTCGCTTCCTTTCTTCCTTCCCTTTCATGGGATAGTGTGCTCGCCGAGGGACGTCATCCCTCACGTACGTGACTTGCTTGCTAAATGGGGTTAGATGCCAACAGCTCAAAAATCTAATTTCTAATCCTACATATATATATAGTACATCATCCCTTCTGAACTTTTTATTTGATTCCCCCTTACAAAAACTGCTTCAATTAACATTTGAATTCATTAATGGATGATTAACGAGGTCCATTAATTAATAAATTATTAACATTTTCGTGTTTTGGTGAAGAGGCCCGAATTCGAACTCTAGTGTAGTTTATGCTGCACGTTGAAAAAAAATATAGGCTAATGTATAGGCTTGATGTTCAAAATGGATGTTAAAACTCCAAACAAAATTAACAAAAATGACGTCTTTATCACTGAACTACTACACCTCCGCGTTCTTTACAACATTTCAAAATGAAATTAAATTTTCCAGTTCAACATCCCACGATTATGCCCTTTAGGCTAAAGGAGATAATGATTAAAATAAGTGAATGATGATGAAAGAATTGGCGGAATGAGAAAGTGGGAGGAAACGGAAGTACCCCGAGAAAACTCATGGGTACGATGTAGTCAACCAGAAACTGTATTGGCCGGGAATCAAGCCAAAGACTCCAGCCACCAGAGATAAGCGCTCTATCACTGAGCAACCGTGTCCCCCCTACAACATTTTGAGTCCAGACCATTTTTGCAAAATCACTCCTTTCTGTTTAGTATAGGTCTTTCCCTATTACACTATTGTAGTACCAATAATAATAATAATAATAATAATAATAATAATAATAATAATAATAATAATAATAATAATAATAATAATAATATGTTTATTTCCTTGGTAGTAAGAAAGTGGATGCTATTTCTGTTGGGACATTCGTATGTCAACAGCTACTTCAGCGGTCTTGCATTCTCATAGGATAACTGTGTGAAGGTGTCAACCAATCTCTTGGGATTGAGGCACGAATTGAGATCCTACTACATCAGCAGGCTCGAAACGTCGCTTCAGCTTTGCTAAGACCTGTCATATATTAGAGAGAAAACGAGATGACAGTCTACAAAAGCTACTTCTAGCTACAGGAGATGTTTCATGGGATCGATCGATAGAATGAAAAAAGATAGAAGAAGAAAGAAAAAGTGGATCTTTAAGATTCGGATAACCGTCCACCAAACATCTGAAAAAATATACAAAAAGTTAGAAAAACAAAGTACAGAATTATAATAGCTCTGGTATATGTAAAGAGAAAAACTCACCGAGAGAAAGAGGGTGAGTGAGAGAGAGAGAGAACGAAAGAGTTGGTTCTGGTTCAGATCATTGAAGAGTAAGATGAGAAAGTTAAAAAAAAAAAAAAAAAAAAAAAACGGAGGATACTCTTCCAACCGTGCAAAATGCAGAGTTTGTACAACCAAAAATATATATATGAAGTTCATTTTCCCACTGTTTTTATACTTAACATCTCTTTAGGAAAGATTTACATTACATTTTCTTTAAAATCGCTGACAATATTTGTGACATCCATTTGAATTCAGCCTTATTAAGATAACCACGAGAAGTAGAAATGCACTATTGTCAACCAGTAATTCCAAAAAGGCTATTATTTTTGAACTTACAATATCCGAAATATGTATAATATGCTAATAATAACGGCAAGGGCGGATCCAAGGGGGGCTATAGCCCCCCTTGACCCTCAGGCATACACTGGATAAAATGGACTTCAACCCTGTTTTACACTGGATACAGCGGCAAACTATGGTTTAGCACCTCCCTTGATCATATCATGGATCCGCCACTGAATAACGGTATACTGATTTTTCTTTATCCATAACATTTTTTTCCTGTTGTATATTCTTCTTGGCATTTTAGTAGGTATATTTAAAATTGACTAAAAATAATATTTTACCCGTAAATATTCTTTCAACGTAATAACATGTGTTGCCGTACATAAGAGCTTTAACTCTTCTTTTTTATTTTGTGTTGTTGAAAATGAAATATTCCAAAATAAATTCGCACTTTTATTCGAATTTAAATTATGAGAAGGTAAGTACTTAAATTCGCGATCTTACAAAAGTTTTTATATTTCATTTCATCTTATTGTACTGTTTAAAATTAGGCTGATCTTCCATTTTGAACTCTTGCTTCTCATACTTACGTACTATATATATATATATATATATATATATATATATATATATATATATATATATATATATATATATATATATAGATAGATAGATAGATAGATAGATAGATAGATTTTTTTTTAAATTTCCATTCAATGAGGTTACATCGGTAATTCTACCATCAATATTTTATAAACTAGACTGTACACTGTTCTACAAATTTAAATTTTCGTATTTATATTCAACATATAAGTGCATATTATATATTATACACAAGTTATTGCTCGTTGAAGGTACAAAGAACATAATTGTATGTTCATATATTTGCGAAGGCTACAATATTATTTTGAGATACAGCTTCTTTATAAGCATTATTTATAGCATACTTTAAACGGCGAATATAGATACTCAAAAAATCCAGAGGACAATTGAAACTGCAATATAAATGATATCTATATACAATGTATATTGTACTACGTGCTTAAATAATCAAAAAGTTAGAGATAGATAGATATAGATATAGATAGATAGATAGATATAGATATAGATATAGATAGATAGATAGATATTTATCAATTTTGTTGGGAATAAAATTAGATTTATCAGATATCTGGATTGGCAACGGTCAGGGAGTGGCAGAGCTATAGACTGTTTGTGGTGGTGGAGTCATAGCAAAGCCCATAAGATTAATACTGTCGCCTGAAAGTTGACTTCTATAGCAACCAGTAAAAGAGCTATGTGTAGCGGGTTGATAGACATTGCAGGCGCTTTCCTTTAGTCTGAATAGCAAACCTGTTCCAATTTCAGAGACATATAGAGCCGCAATAAAGCGCCTTCAAATATAAATTTATACGGCAAAAAAGTTTGTTTGACATAATTTATCACTTTTCCAAGTTTGCCACAGACTCACCCCAATGTCAATATATTAAATAATAGGCCTATATTTATTTATTTTGGGAAACAGCAGGAAATGCCTAATTAGCTACAATTTTCCATCATTGTGTGATAATGCACTTTAAAATACACACATAAGAACACGATAACAAAATACATGTTTTACACTTTAAAATATAGTGTACGCGCCTTTGGCGTGGGAGACCCGGGTTTGATTCCCGGCGTGAGCTCATGTGGTTTGGATTCCACGTTAATTAGTAGGTTCACGTCTCATATAGCCTAGCTGCTGAAAAGGACGTTAAACTCAAAATCAACTCAACTCAACACTTTAAAATACTATATAACTAAATATGTCAATCTCTGGGTGCCTTTGTGATATCTCGTTATGCAATAAACACATTTTTCTGACAGGCGATATATCCAACGCATTAGTCCTTTGCGCTGAGAGATGGAATATACCATTGTGGGGTCTCGTTGCTCTATGTGGGACATGAAGTTCGATTTCTGACAAATATTCTGAATCTATTGCACTATGGATTATTTTATGCAAGAAAGATAAAATGTAACAAGTTCTCATGCTTTTAAATGATTGTAGTGAATATTTGCTTCGAAGATTTTCGTACTTGTCATTCTCAAATTTCGAATATATCCCTCTTTATTCATACCTTAGAAAGCGCACAAATTTATTTTCGATTTTGTTTATATATTTCTTACTATTATCGCTGCATATTCCACCTTAGACCTTACATAAACAGTGTATAGTGCTTTGAGGACATTAGCGTTAGAAAAATCAATTCCTAATCTCATCATGTATTATATGTTTGTCCAAAACAATTCATTCCCATTGTGAGCCCTTTCGTCCTTATCTTCTGTATGCAAAGGGACATGTGCAGATATAGTGAGGAAGTGGGAAGAAGATTGATGCTTGTATTAGATTATTATGCTGCGTAGACAGCGCAAGTTCATTTAGTGAAATACGAAAATTATATATTATACAACAAAAGTTTATTTTCACTGATTGAGATACATTTAAATAGTTTTAAAGAAGGAATCAGTACAATCAAACCATTAAAATTGCAGTTCATTTTTTTTAACATCGTTTTTTTATTCGACATCGTTAAGTCCCTTCTAAAGAAGTCTGAGGACGCCAAGGCAGGTATGAAGGTGGTCAAAGAATTTGAGCTATTTTCATTGAAGAGCCTCTTGAAAACTATCAGGTTTTGTGTTAAAATAAACCCGCCAAAAAATTATAGCTATTATCAACCTTTCTGAAATGAAGTAGAGGGGAGTCCAAAGATTTTCCCTCTAAAATGAAAGAAAGGCAAAAACGTGAAGTTCATGTTTCAATAGACCAATATCTGAGAAGGCCTTCATTTAAACATACGATCTCATTCTGTGTTGTTCGTAAAAAGTTGGTATGTTTAAAATTTGTGATGTATGCAGGTACAAAATAGTATTTTTTTTTTCCTTTCTTTTTTTAACGTTCTTCTATTCTTTGCGTCTTCTTCATTTCAGAAAGGCTTTTCGAAGAAACGTTTCTATCCATATAAACACACACAGAGAAACGTTATACAGAAAGACTCTTCACAGTGTAGGCGGAGATAATGCATGGGTCTTGCCATAGGTAGTTGTAGGGCTTGGGTGTCAATGTTGAGTGAGTCTCTCACTAGTTTTTTTTTTTTTTTCTTAATACCTGCAAGAAAAATGGCGGCGTGGGGTCATTGAGTACCACCTGGCGAGGCATTCAACAATAACAATCAGGTATGGAAGGTAAAGAGAAAAGTAGGGGAGGCAATGGAATGATTTGTGTGGATTGTTAAGTGTGGTTGGTTCTGTGTGTGTTTGTGTGTGTGCGCGTATGGAGATAGGTACTGCACTAGAGAATATAGAACCAACTTAGAATGTCGGTGGTCAGGGAAACAGACAGTGCTAAGAGACTAGAGAGAAGGGTTGCTGGGGCAGGGAGGACAGAGGGACGATTTCCTGCTGGGTCATTGTGTTTTGCTATACACGCGAGCAACGATGTATCAAATGTGGGTGACTGGGAAAACGGGAATCGGCTATAGTACGAAGCAACATGCGATTATTTTATTGTGTACTCTATTATCAACAACACAATAAATAAATATGTAAAACAACAGTTGATCTCAGTAGTAATTAATAAAGTGATTGTAAAATAGAGAAACTCTACAAAGTTTCTTATAGTCTTTATTATCCAGTACTTATAATTTACAGCAGTTTACGTGCCTATGTTTCCTCATGTATGCTTTAATGAATATTTTAGCTACTATATAGACTTATATACTATCCCCTTTCACATACACTCAAAACAACACGATCCTATAAGTGTATCAGACGATAAATTTTATATACCAATATGCTTCATACGATACGATGAATTTTATTGTATAGAACGGAATAACTTTTTTTTTTCTTTGAGAATCATAGTTGGAATAAAGAAGTATTCTATATTTATTTAGTAGGTAATATCTTTCACATTTACTATTATTATTGTATACCATTGAAATTGAGAACATTATTTTTTTTTTCTTTTTATACAATGAGTAATGTGATAACTTTCCTGACAATATAAATGTAATAAATCACAAATCAAATACATATAGAGTTATGGAAGATTGCTTTTTCTCATTATTATGTACTTTAACGATAAAATATGTTTCAGCTCATATGAATATCCGAACATTTAGTTGCTTAAAAAAAAGATATAAAATTACACAATTATATAAAAGTGATATAGCAATAATAGTTACGTAAAACTGTTAATTAATTCTGTGAAATAATTTTGTGGCTTTCAATTAACACATTTAGTAATGTATTGTATTTTATTTCAGTTAATTTAATTTGTTTTAATTACATGATTTTACATGTCAATAAATATGTGATTTTCATTTAAAAGCTGTAAATAAAAGAACGTGTTTAACATTTCTGTACCAATGTAGCCACTGGTATAGAAATTTTCTCTATCGAGTACACTAAAAAATATAGATAGAAGCAGTGGTATTCATAAAATTTCACCAAGGATGGGTGACTTGAAGCATCTAAGTTGATAACGTTGGACGATACGCGCGATTTATGTATTCATAGCTTCATATGATACATTTTCCCATAATATTTTATGGAAGGTTTAGCTGAAACGAGGAAACCCCGATGCGTACGCAACTGGATAGAACAGCGTTTCCCAACCTTTTTCAACTTGCGGCACACTACGGGTGTTACTTGGATTCTCGCGGCACACTTATATATTATTATTATTATTTGTAAATATAAAACACAGTGGTATTTTTTCTGCGATTATTGATCTCCTTTTCACAAAGAAGAAAGTTCAATCACTGGCTTTCTCCGTGGTAGATCATTATGCTTATTTTTAATTCTAATTTAAAAATAGAAAGCAATTGCAATATAATATTGGACTCAGGTTTTTAAAATTACGCTTTCTTTTTAAAAACTGTATCCAACCCTTTACTAAGAAGGAAGATCACTAAATGACGAAGGAACAAACAAATCTCTCTTACTTTTAAAACACAAGTGTACGTAATTTGTCCAAAGGATTGAATGATATTTTAAATTTTAAAGTTACAAAATAGTCTGCAACAATAAAAAAGCAGTAATGGTCATAACAGTGATAACCATTTTTTTTCAACATTAGAAATGTACAGAACAGTAACACGGTATGAAACTTAAAATTGTAGATTCATAGTAGAGGTTCATAGTAATGTGAAATACAAATATACATTTTTCCCTACGTTTTGCAATTTGATTGCTATAAAATTAATAATTTTGTTTCGATTCCTCGCGGCACACCAGCGGCCCTTTCACGGCACACCAGTGTGCCGCGGCACACCGGTTGGGAAACGCTGGGATAGAATATAGTTTAAAATATTAGATATGAATACAGTGTAAGAAATGCACATCAGTGAATTATAATAAAATAATGATCACAGTAGCTGTGTCTTTTAAAGAAAAGTAACTCCCAAATTACAGTAAATATAAAACAACTATAGAATAACAAACTAACTAACTCTATGGCCTAATGGTACCTGGAGGTTCAATGCCGCGTTCACAAAAGCTCTCCACTGACTTCTATCTTAGCCAACTGGATCCAGTTTTTACTTTGTAATCCTATTTCTGCGAGATTCATCTTAATATTGTCCGTCCATCTGCGCCTAGGTCTTCCTAATGGTCGTTTTCCGATTGGACTTCCAGCTAAGACTTTGAAAGCTTTCCTACTTTCTTCCATTCTGTCTACATGACTTGCCTACCTGAGTCTCCTATATTTGATGACCCTAACAATGTTTGGTAAACGGTATAAATTATGTAGTTTTTCGCTATGAAGTTTACGCCATACCCCATTCCTGTTCCTCTTAGGTCCGAATATTCGTCTCAGGATCTTGTTCTCAAATACTTTCAGTCTAAGTTCTTCCCTCAGAGTAAGGACAAGTAGAATATATTAAGATGTTAGAAGAAGCAAGTTATATAAATAACTAACTGTAAGCACCTGTCTTTATCGAGGCTTAATTCAGATCCTGGATAAAAAGAGTAAGGACCCGTTGCTGTCGACTCTTAATTTAAAACATCGATTAAAAGAAAGGAAAAAAAGAACCTCCATTCCATGGTATTTATCCTCTGATGTTATATAAGCGTGCAAAACCATAATGCAAGGAGCTGCATACCCGCAATGCGTTTTTAGAAACTATTAGAAACGTGCGTACGTTTTCGCATACATTTTCACGCCCCAAATTCGGAACCCTCAAGCCAAAAATTGAGAAAAGGGGCTTCGTACAGGAATAGATCCGGTGAAGTTCTGTCCGGGTACTAAATTTGGTACTCTTTTCTATGCGAAAAGCTGCTGACACACACACACACTTTATTTTATTATTATTAAAGATATAATTTACCAGGTACGTACGCAGGAATTTATTTGGGAGGTCTAAATTCAATATAAGAATAAATTATATCAAAATTTGTAAAATAACCACCAGAACAAGTAAATTTACAAAAAATTCGCGATTTTGGGAGGGAGATCCGGACCCTCAGGACCCACCCATTTGTATGCCCTGCAACTTAAGGTAAATTAACTTTCTTCTTCTCAAACGAAGTTGTTCTGAACAGTAGTTCTTCTGGAGTCCTTCCTGGATATACGTAGGTGTAGATCGAATGTCCAAAAATTAATATTTATTGTGCAGATGAAAAAATAAATTGTGCGTGTCATGTTTGAGTGACTTTCTTTTAAACTGAACAGTAAACAGCACGGATATCCTTCTCTATGGATATGATCCGTAGGTGAATAAAATTATTGTACTTTAGAATTAAAGTTCCATATTTGATAAAGAAGAGTTACCTTAACGAAGGTAACTTTCGAAGGATAGGTGCTGACTGCCACGGGTGCTGACTGCCACAGCCAATTATTGGTGCTGACTGCCACGACTGTCGCTGATTGCAGATATGAAGGTGCTGACTGCCACGATGGCGTGCTGACTGCCACGAGCCTGGGAGGAACTGTATTTGGAAAGAGAGGAATTAATCCCTCATACTAAATTTATGATTATTAATTAATTTAGTAGGGATTAGTTTAGTAATCACCACAGCAAATCTATGTGGCATCCTATAAGTTACAAAGTTGCTCACTAAGTGGAACGACATACACTTGGATGTTTATAAAGGGATTGTCTTTTCTGTTATATGTACAATTTGCACATTTCATTGTTTATATTAATTGTTTTATTGTATTATTTAATGGATATGATGGTCTGAAGCCAGCTGACAAGGGAAGTTTGGGAGGAGCACTCGCCTGCAGAGAAATAGGCATGTCATTTGAAGGACCAATTCATGCTGATTACAACAGGTAATAAAACTCCTGTACGTTGAGAACTGTTCGAGATATTCAGCTTGGAAATCTATATGAGAAAATGAGTGGATGCACGTTTCAATACGTTAAGTATTCTCACCCATGGCGAAGCCTGATGGTTTGAAATTGCTATTGCTTGATCACTGGGGTCCATTCACAGACAAATTGTCCATTACAAGTTGCATGACGGATGGCAAAGACCTAATGGTTGAGAAGATACCAAAGAATTGCACACGATTTGTGCAACCATTTGATGTGTTTTGATTCCGATCAATCAAAGATTATAGCAGGAGATTTGTACATAATATGAATCTTCTTCATCTGGACGTTATAATGTACCAACGAAACAATCAAATAAAGTTCGTGTCCATACGAATCACTTCCGATCACCGCGATACATAGGATTGTTTCAGTTTGCGTTCTGCAAGGCAGGTTATGAACAAATTATAGGCCTATAACTTTTGAATCACTTGTCGAATTTGCTTTTTGCTTTAGTTCTGCGAACTGTTCTCTTGCCGGATGCAACACAATTGCACATATAAAATGTTCATGGTGCAAGGGAGTATTTTGCCTGCGTCATTTCTTCATAAAACAGAAGAACAACAGTGATCAATTTTCATCTCTAACCTATGATTATTGTGAACAATGTAATGACTAATTGTATCTAACAAACCCGATAGTTATTGCGAAACACTTTTTTTCTGTTACTTCCGATAGCTTTCAATTCGTATGTCAATATTCGTTACTAATTATGTTGTACTTAACGCGTATAAATGCGCATATCCTCATTTTCTCATATAAACTTCCAAGTTGAATATCTCGAACCGTTCTCAACCGTACAGAAATTTTATTAGATTGTTATAATCAGCATAAATTGGGACTTCAAATGGCATGCTTAGTTTCTCTGCAGGCGAGTGCTTTCTCCTGAACTTCCCTTGTGAGGTACAGCCAGCAGTGCTTTTTTGATAGAACTTTCAAGAGCTGCTCGAAACAATTTGCGCAGCTGTACACAGTTTATTCTGACATAGGGAGTTCAAGTGAGAATACATAAATCGCACCAATTTTGTACGCACCGCTACCTGACAAAACTGAAAGTACACTCATGTCCAAAATTGTTGTCGCATATCTATAACTATCTTCTTGTAAGAATATAATTTGATAATTTTGCAGAGTACTTTTAAAACTTATATTATGTGTATAATCAGGAAATTTATATTTGTGATAAATTTCATAGGAAAAGAATTATAAATACGAAAATCATAATGAGTAAAATAAAATGTAAGTAAATGGACAAGAAAATTTTATTTTCGTTTTATTGTTCTTATTTACTGCTCTTTTGACATGAAATTTACCACATACATGTCTTTGCTGATTATACACATACTAACATTATAAGAAATACCGGGCGAATTCGTTATCAAATTATATTACTAGAACAACATATTTATAATCGTGTGACAATAATTTTGGACATGAGTGTACATACAGAGACTTGTTTACCTTTGTTAGGTGTTGGTCTGAACAACACGATCCTAAGGATCTAGTTTCTTTCATGCTTCTTGGCGTCCGGTAATGTTACGCCTAGCAACTTCCTCTCAGGCTCGTGGCAGTCAGCACGCCATCATGGCAGTCAGCACCTTGATATTGGCAATTAGCGCCAGTCGTGGCAATCAGCACCAATAATTGGCTGTGGCAGTCAGCACCCGTGGCAGTCAGCACCCCACCCTTTCGAATATGGCGGTGATTTAGAAATTTGCTACTACATAAAAACATGTATCTTGTCTTTTTTTCGCCCATTGATTTTCAAAATATTTAATGTGTGATTTCAGTGTCACCCCATGCCCCTATAAATATATACCTGACTATAAAATGTCTTTCAAACGTTTCTAGCACAGTATTGCTATAATAATTCTATTTGTCCTTTGCAGTAACATTGGAATATTAATTAAACATTGAGATACGTCGTATATAGGATAAATTTGTATTTCTTGGACTAAAAATACATTTGGGTAATAATTTTATTTTTAAAAAAAATATCAAAATATGAGTGAAAGTCGCCTAAGGGGTGTGGACTTTTTGTTTCAATAACTTCATGAATTTGGAATTTATCATTCCTTTCAGCATTGATTTTATAGAAAACGTACAGTTTAACATGGGATCCAAACTACATGAACTCCCATCGGGAGTTAAACTCAGGTTTTCGTACACTAACCATATAACGAGAAATTAGCTCCATTTATGGGTTTGAATATCCTGTTTCTTTATACAAAATTTTTGGTCACTTACTCAAAATCGTACTGAAGTTTGTGGATTCCTTTTAAACACAGTAGTTCATCCAGAAATAAAGCTACTTTAAAAATGTTTGAAGGATTACTTTGTTCAAATCTAGCATTCCTCAATGATGAATGAGAAACACTCAGGTAAATAAATAAAATAAAATCACTTTATGAAAATTTTGTAGTTTGAACACTTACATACATTGGTTTGTATCTGGGTACAACTTTAGTTGTGAAACATGCAGGACTAGTATTAATATAAAAAATAAACCTTTAAAATGTAAGCGTTATAAGCTATAAACTTTTGCATATTTAGCATGTTACTTGAATGACCTTCTTCGAAGTTTTCTTCTGTATACATCTTACTTGATTTTTGGCTTACGGTAATATATATATATATATATATATATATATATATATATATATATATATATATATATATATATATATATATATATTTCATGAACAGGGTTGTTATTCACGCAATCTGTAGTTTTTTTTCTCCGACTCGCAGCTGACGTGAACATGTAACTGACAAGATGAAATTTTAGGTGCTATTAGTCACTCTTTCACACAAAAATAGTTAATCTTTACATATAAAAATAATAAATCCTATACTTTTTTTTCTTTTTTTTTTAAATAAAGGTTCTTATTATATTGTAAAACTGTTGCTTTCACATTTATAAGACAGTTTTAGTGTACAACACATTCATTTATTTGTTTTCGTACCTTGATTTAGAGTTTAGGATTTAGATTTCTGGGCCTTTAGCATCTATGACCATGTTAGCCCGCCACGTTTGAGGAATGACGTCCCTCGGCGAGCACACTATCCAATGAAAGGAAAGGAAGTAAGTGGGGTGGAACATATGTGTAAGATACCACTCCGGCATTTACCTTATGTGAATGAGGAAAACCCAAGAAAACCTTATTCAGGATGGCTTTTTTACACTTTTTCGACCGAATGCTTCCCCACCGGGAGTCGAACCCAGGACCGCTCGCACCGAAGGCGAGAGCGTGAGAGACTATGCTACGCGGGGCCACTTTTTGCACGTTGAGCCAAAACAACTCGTATAAGAAATATTGTCTAAGCGCCAAAGCCCAAATGACGCAGTAGAAGTTCAAAGATGTCAATAATTATAAAACACATATTTAGTTTGTCCTTGCATTTTGATTTGTAGAACTTGACATTCAGGATATCTAAATAGGAAACCAATCAGATTCTAGAAAAGATCCATATCTGATGAAATTGGCATAGGCCTGTTCTTTAACATCTTGTGGTCATGATATGGACATTAAGTGGTCAGTGTAGTCATCAGGTGAGAATGCCGTTGTGAAGCTGACTATTCTTACTCACTGTACTTGTACGAATGAATTTATTCTCGGTGGGGAGGTCAGGTGTGCTTTACGTTGACTAGACCGTACAATGACCATGTAGATATTTTTGACCATTTCCAGTAACAAGGGTGAATTTAGTTGGAGCCCTAAGGGAAATTGATTCCCTGAAGAAAAAAAATGAATAATTGAATTGAATGCAGCAGCAAGAATACTTACAGGGGAAAAAAAATCTTATCCGTCCCGAAATGAAAATATCTGATTTCTCCCGTTTCACAATTAAATGATGCATTATAATGAATTTTCTCTTAGTTCGTGGTTTAACATAATACACTTAAAATGGAACCATTGTTATTGACAAGAACAGAGATAAACAATGCACTTTTTTCCACCCTTGTACGTTTTATTATGTCTGTTAGGTCTAGACGTCAATGCATATGTCTGTCTGAAGGGGGTTATAATACCATCTGCTATGTAAGAAAGCCCTATTGCGAAAGAGATAGGAACCCTTATTGCCTTTTTTTTTTTCTCTTACCCGTTTGATTTCTGTTTGAGGAATCCAGGTGCTTTGTTGAATACTGATGAGATGGTGCATTGTATGTATGTGTGAGAGAGTGCGTTGTGTGTTATGGGGAAAAATAGGGATATTCCAGACTGAGCATGCATGTAACGCATTCAATTTTTCCTTGTTTCTTTCCGTACATTGGTTACGTTCTTTACATTGTATGGCAGATGGCCCGTTTAGTAGGGCTATATTTATATATCCTGTATCTTTTCCTTTATGTCTTATTGTTTTTTTATTTTATTTTATTTTTTTAATTCCTAGTGCATGGTATGTGTTGTTCGGTTCGCGCGCGCCTTTGGCACTATACGACTCAACCGTAACATGATGTTTAATACTATCACGTGCTACCTAATATTCAGATATATTAGCAAAAAAATAATCACGATTAGTGTTTAAAGAAGCGGATGGACAAGTATGAATAAAAAAAGAGTAGTTCTTCAGCTTTCTGAAAGGAAATTACTTCCCTTTTTTTCCTTAGTGGTCTCAACCTTTGTTTCTTTCGAGTAGAACTGTTTGCTCCAGTTCAGATTAGTGATCAACATTTCATTTTTCTTCTTCAAATCACTTGATTTGTCTGGTATGTGATCTAATTAACCTATTTTCTCTTTATATATATATATATTTCCGTAACTTTACTTGATTGATATATACAAGTCTGAATCAACACATTCTTAGGCCCCATCATATTTCATAATGTTCAATAATAATAATAATAATAATAATAATAATAGGCCAAATAATAATGTAATAGTGGTTATGAAGGCTAGGTTTAAAATAAAAATATCACAAAAATTCACCACTGTCTGCCGTGATGAGTTTGCTTGATCATTTTACGCCATCTTGCTCATTGAAATCCTGTCACTTGTAAATCAAAATGTTTGAAAATAGGACAAGAGAACCGGTCAGACCATGTTGAACATTAAAGTTTTGTTTGGTCTCTCTGTTAAATAGAAAACAAATCCTATACAAGAATTAGGACATTAGGTAAGTTATCTTCCCTTAGCTTCTATACAAGAATTAGAACATTAGGTAAGTTTTCTTCCCTTTGCATATAATAACAAGGATATCAGGTAAGTTTTCTTCCCTTAGCTTGTATGCAAGAATTAAGAGATAAGTTTTCTTCCTTTAGTTTCTGTACAAGAATTAGAATATTAGGTAAGATTTCTTCCCTTAGCTTGTATGCAAGAATTAAGAGATAAATCTTCTTCCCTTAACTTCTGTACAAGAATTAGAACATTAGGTAAGTTTTCTTCCCTTTGCATATAAAAACAAGGATATCAGGTAAGTTTTCTTCCCTTAGCTTGTATGCAAGAATTAAGAGATAAGTTTCTTCCCTTAGTTTGTATACAAGAATTAGAAAATTAGGTAAGATTTCTTCTCTTAGCTTCTATGCAAGAATTAAGTTTCCTTCCCTCAGCTTCTGTACAAGAATTACAACATTAGGTATATTTTTTCCCGCAGTTTCTAATACGAATAATATTTACCGATGTGACTTCTCTCAAAAGCTGCTGCTGTTGTTGATTTTGTTATACAGTACAAAAAGCTTCATAATTGAAAAATGATTGTTAAATTCATGCTAAAGATTCATTTATCAACTTTTTCCCCCCTTTTTAGAAATAAAAAGATAGACAAGTTAATAATAGTTGTACTGTAGTACGAAACAGTACAACAGTGCTGTGTTCAGCTATCCGTGCCGAGAAAAGGAAAGAAAAAATTAACAAAAAGTAGAAGTACCAAGAACAGAAAAAATAAAACTGTGATAGAAGAAACTAACATAGAAATTTATAGCTTGTCTTTAATGATTGTTCTTTTGTTTTTCCCACAACCTAATCAAATGCCTCTCCCTTTCTGCTTGAGAGAGAGTTAGAAAAAAAGGTAAAATTATATTTGAACAATACTAATGTCTAAAACGATCCGTGAAGAGGTTTAGGAAAACTTCAATTTCAGGCACCAGATGCGCAAATGTAACGCAGTCATTTTTCATTCTCTTATGGCAGTAATTACCTGCGTTAAAGAATACGTACCCCAAATTTCAGCGCAACAAAATCACTGAGAAAGGGAGAGAGGTAAAAAAAAAATGAGAGAGGGGAAAGAAGAGGTTTATAACGATCTAGTCAAAACAAAAGGTAAGCGTCAACATCTTGACCAGGTAGTGTAAGATCTTTCTTTTTCTTTTACTTTTTCAGTGCTGAGGAATAACAGAGGGAAAAAATAGTCTTTACCACTATGCCTTCTCCCTTTATGTGTCAGTGTTGCTAATTTCATATGAATTTCCCTTTTCACTGGAAAATTCATTGAAACAGTACTTGAAAGACTGAATAATGACAAGGGCGGGTCGTGATGGAGGTCACAATTCTATCACTACAAGCTAAGGGAAGAAAACCTATCTCTTAATTCTTGTATTCAAAGTATGGGAAGAAAACTTATCTTTTAATTCTTGTATACAAGCTATGGGAAGAAATTTACCTCTTAATTCTTGTATACAAGCTAATGGAAGAAATTTATCTCATAATTCTTGTATACAAACTAAGGGAAGAAACTTATCTCTTAATTCTTGTATACAAACTAAGGGAAGAAAATATCTCTTAATTCTTATATACAAGCTAAGGGAAGAAAACTTTATCTAATGCCGTAATTCCTTATGTAAGTTTTCTACTCGTAGCTTATTGCGATGAAATTTCGTTTTTTTTAACAGAAGTGACCTCCCTCATAAGCCGCCACCGAATAATGATGAAATTGTCGTGAGATCCTAGATTTCTGAGATCTTCGATTTCTGCTATAACATCAATTTAGATTAGACACATATAGTCATAACAACAGAAGTAAAAATGAATATTGTCATTCATTTTGTTAACTATTCTTTTTGTTAACTTCTTTCCGTTATTTTACTGATAATTGTATTCAATTTACATGAAAGAAAACTAGATTAAAATTAGCATTCTCCTTTTTTGCAGTTATAAACAATATGAAAAGTATGTATAGTAGCAACTGACTTTGTTTTTATACTCCAATTTCCTTGGAATGTCAATGCATCAATACAAATCACCCCGGGCAAAACGGTTGTCACGTGAATACAAGTAAAATTGAAAGAAAGAAAAAAAAACAGCTTATGGTTAGCCACATATTCTTTGCCGCGTGATCATATTGCGCTCTAATTTTAAGGAAGGGTCTTCACTACCACGAAATTTAACTACCGCTAATTTTAGAGTTTTTCTGTAATATCTTCAAAACAAACAAAAATATTCGAAAAGCAGAATCGCAGTGAACTAGACAATACGATTTTGCATGTGATATCTTTACCACGATTCACCTCCCTGCTTTCAATTTGCAACTGTAGGTAGATTTAGCATTTTTTGCGGGTTCTGTAAATAGCGTCATACCAAAAGCAGATAGGTGAATTGTGGTAAAGGTATCATACGCAAAATCGTATTGTCTAGTTAACTACGTTTCTGCCTTTCGAGTAGTTTTATTTGTTGTGAAGATATTACAGAAAAATTCTAAAATTAGCGGTAATTTAATGCCGCTGTAGTGAAGACCCTTGAGTTTAAGCCACTTCCCTTAAATGGTATTGCTTAGTACAGTTCATATATATCTGTGTTGTAATTTAGTATATAATAGGCTTCTGATAGACTGTAACTAGCGAGAAAAGAAAATTTCTCAACTGACGACATTGAATTGATGATTGCTTTTCACAGATTAGGAGATCTGCGAAGATTAGCGATTTTATTAACCAAACTTTGTAGCTACAACGTAGGAAAGCCAGCTAAATAATGTTACAATTGTCAACAAAAATTTTTGAAAACAGCTTACATACGAATTGATTGATTTGAACACAGTTGTTTTTGACGGAGATGAACTGAATCGTAGCGAAGAACTGGTCCACATGACAGCTTCTAGAAAGAAGGGCGCAAAATGGATAGTTAAGGACGTTACCCTACTTCTGTAATAGTTAAACCAATCTACCTTTATACTCTATGACAAACATATTTTAACATTTTTGAACATACTTTTCCTCTATAGAACACTATTTTCAAATTTCTTTATGGAAAGGAGATTTTGTGTGTAAAACATACGTTTAGCCCCACATGTAGGGTAATCTTGTTTTCGGATATTGGCAACACTGCTAACTGCACACATATTCTTGAAATAAAAACATACAGGAAGGTATTTCCTTCTTTCTCTTCTTCTCGTTGGGAAGATCTTGGTATCCTGACGGCGGGAACAGGTGCGTAGCGTGGGTGAAAGAAAGGAAAACAAACCACTGAAAAGAAGTGAAGTCCGTGGAAGACAAGAAAGAAGGAAGCCTGCCAAGAGCAGGAAGATATCCTTTCAGAAACGCCACGAACGCTCTGATAGATTTTTGTATTTTACCACTACTGGTACACGTTATTTTCAAAAATAACCTGCGGAAGATACGTTTTTATAGACTTCCTAACTATGCTATGCAAAAGTGTCAGAAATCATAGAACGTCTGTGTCGACAGATATCATCAAAAATCGAGAGATATCGAACAGTGATTTCTGCAATCGATTCAGCATTCCAAAAGTAAGTCCCGTCTCGTAAATTAACTGTCTATTCAAACCAGAAGTAGTTGAAATTAGCCATTTCCGGTTTCAGCATTTTTCGCCGTAGAACGAAAACCTCAACAGATAGCGAGTTTTTTTTTTTTTTTTTTTTCAAATGATTCAGCGTCTCAAGGCAATATACCATAATTACCCACAACACTCTACCAAAATTGAAAGTAATTCAAATTTACTGTTACTTTCGGTTTCAGTAGTACTGATTTCAATAGAGCAAGAATGGTAAAATATATCGAGAAGCAGTTTCTTGTAATCGATTCAGCATCACAAGAATAAGCTTAATCTCCTCGGTGAACCTTCTATTGAAACCGGAAATGGTAGAAGTAAACCATTTCCGGTTTCAATGTTTCTAGCCATAGAGCAGAAACGGTAATATGTATATATATATATATATATATATATATATATATATATATATATATATATATATATATATATATATATTCTTTTTTGTAATCGATTCACTATCCCAAGAGTAGGCACCTTCTTTTCCGTTAACCCTCTGTTCCAATCGAAAGTCGTAGAAATCAGCCAAATCTGGTTCCAATGATTATCGCCCTAAAACAAAAACAGCGACAAGGGTTTTCTGGAGTCGATTCAGCTTCTTAAGACAGCATATTACCACCACCCGCAACAGTCTACCAATCGTGGAAGTTGTATTACTTCTGGCTTCAATACTTACTTTCATAGAGCAATCAAAAAAGGTAAAAATATATATAGGAAAGCGGTTTTCGTGACATAGATTCTGCGTCCCAAGAATACGTTCTGTCTCGAATTTTATCTAAATCTTCAAACCAGAAATGTCGAAAATATTTGATTTCCGGGTACAATCCTCGCACAATTGATAACACAGAAATAGATAGCGACAAACAGTTTTTTTGATACGGATTCCTTACCGCAAGAATATGATTCAACTCTTAATTTTATTCGTCTATTGCAGCCATAAGTAATAGATATCAGTTAACCTTTCCGGTATTAATGTTAATTAATCTCTATAGAGCAGAAACAGTTAAGATACAGCGAATATATTTGATTTGCTTTACCAACAATAGATAATCATGTGTTTAGTACTAAATAACCATACAGCTAGAACTCTCTCGTGGCTATAGCTTAACGTACAAATGCCTTTAAATGTCATGAAGTTGGTTGCGAGTTAGATATTTAATTAATAGTTATGTATTGTAATAATGTATTTAACCTTCTGTTAGGTACTATAACCCTTTGCATTCTATACTGAATAATAAACAAATATCTAGTGGTAAATATCAAAGACAAATTGTGTTACTTATCTATGGGAGCTTACAAAAGCTAATCCGTATCATTTAGTTAATTATATTTGCAGTAATGTATCCATGGAATCGGTCCCTTCCTCTCTAAAGCAATGTATTAACAAAATTATATTTTCATTACACACACGATTTACTTGATAAGAAGATCCGGTACAATCTTTGTTTATTGGGTATGTTAATAGTATTAATGTGTATTCGACATGTAAAAAGAAAAAAAAATGTTTATTTCAATCTTTGTTCATTAAATGACTTATGCGTGATTATAGAATATAATTTCAATCATCTTCCTCGCCTCCCCTACAGCAAAATCGTAGTTCTATTACTGTAAATTACAGAAATAATTAATTACGTATGCATTTAAATGTATAAGTATTGAGTTATTTAATCCGTTTGTGCTGTCGTTGGAAGTTAGAAATTGCATTAATATAATGTAAAATATACAGAATATCACATGTTTTTAGTCTGATTGTTGGAAAGCTTGAAGAAGGATATTGTACGTATATGAAAATTATTGAAATATGTAAATATTCAAGTTTTACCTTGTACATTTTTTTATAAAAATAAGTCTAGGTTAAGTAAAAGAAATTCCAACCGTCTAAATTAAATAAACTTAGCCAAATTGTTACCCAAAATCAAATTCAAATTGTTAAAACCTAACCTAAAATTTATTTTATTGTACGAAACAAATATATAAAATTCTCAGACAAAAATTTTAAAAAATAAAAATCCAAAATTCCACATTTTTTTGAAAATAAATATTATTGTAATTATGATTTTGGCCAGATATGTTGAAGTTAGGGTATACATAATTACAAAGAATTTGTAGAGGTCCAATCGTATATTTGATATTCGGATGCTAAGATAAATAGAAAGTATCTGTCGACATGGTTGAGTTGATTGTTCAATAATTATGGGTATATTGATGGTTGTACTGTAGCCAGAGGGCTTAGTTTAATATCAGAATAATATGAAATGTGTTAATCTAGGGTGAGCGTAAATAAAGTATTAACAGTGATGACATAATGAGTTTATAATTAGCGGCTTGTTTTGCATTCATATTAACGGTATACTGCTTAGCGATGATTTAGTTTTGTTGATTTTTCTAGCGAATTGTAAAAGTTGTTGTCACAGGCAGGAACTCACTTATAGAAGTCAAGGACAGAAGACTATACCTACATTGAATATAGTCTCACAATTACTGAACCCTTTTTGAGGTTTTCAGACATCATTACAATTTACACATAATATTTATACAATTCTATCTGGGTTAACCCTAACCACATTTATTTGTATACTTGATCAACACAATCTACTTCAACTACAAAAGCGTAATAAATAAATAAAGTTATCACTATTTGCAGTGTTCCGAAGTCTTGCTTTTCTCTACCTATAAAATAAACTATAAAAAACTATATTGTGTAAGTTGTTTCGAATACCAACTCCAAATATTTAACTATCACACAACCATTGTGTTAATAATAAAAGCGCTAAAAAGCAGACAGTAATGATAATAAACCTCATAAAAGCAGAAAATAATTTAATAATATTATCTATAAAAAAATTTTTTGAAGTTCTCCCAAGCCGAACAAATTAATGCCTAGTATAAAATTATTTCGATGGTAATTTTATTACTGATTGATATGTCTGGCTTGGCGCGACACGGCACGGCTCAAACTTTTGTTCTTAGCTTCACAAAATCATAATTTTCTTTAGAATATGGATGTCATCTGATCATTTGTTTGTTCAATTCTAACCTTGCATATGTGAATATATCCCTCTCTGTCTCCATATTTGAATCTCTCTCTCTCTCTCTCTGAATGTCACCCATCACGAACTCACATAGCCTGGGATCAAACCTCTGACTCTTGAAATCAGATGTGAGCATTTTATCAATGGGCTATCATGACTCTGTAGGTTCGTTGTTAATAGGCTGTGAATATTGACACTTTAAACAGGAAGCATACACAAAAATCAGTAAACCAGTAGTTTTCTTTCTGGAAATTTCTAGGTCCAAGATGCTTCTCGCAGTGGACAACAAATCACAGAAAAATGGATTATATATGAGCAAGACCGGAATAAAAATAGTCATAACATCGCCAATGACCTACCATCCATCACCAGTATTAAATCATTTCGAGAAAGCTGGCTTTTAAGGGGGGGGAAAATGTTATTACCCCTTGTTTGTATGCAACCCATCGTTGTTGAATTTCTTGTTGCAGCATATTGTAGGATAAGTCTTTCTCATAGCCGTTGCAGGAATTATCTATTTTTTTTAAATAATTATTTTCTTTCAAACATTTTATACGTATAAACATTCCTTGTCAAGTTGCTTATTCGATTTGTGATTTGATTAGATTTGAGTTTAGCGTCCCGTTCAGCAGCGAGGTTATATGAGACATGGACATACAGCTTAACATAGGATCCGAACCACATGAGCTTATGCCACGAATCGAACCTTGAGTACATTCAATTAGTGAAAACTGTATCGAAATGTGACCAACCATTCTTGATATAGGCTAATTGCGTACAGCCATAAATAAGCTTCGACAAGTCTAACAATAAGAACCTTTAAAAAAAATCGGTTAAAAAGAGTTACATTAAAACTATGTTCAAATTTAATAATTAAAATTGCAGTCTCTTCTTTACATTTCCTGTCTCTTCCACAAAACCCTGTAAGTAAGTTATCTAAAATCTTAAACACATTAGAAACCAACTAAAAGTACAGTTTTCAGTTAAAACTCTTAATACTTTGTTACAATATTGCATTGTCGATGCGCCAGGTAGGTTTGTTTCTCTGTTCCCACATAGAACCTAAATGACATGACACAAATAGAAGAATAATTTGTTGATTTGGAATTTGTATTGGCCCTTTCAGCACCGAGGCTACTGGACGTACTGCTAAACATGGATCCAAACCATATTAGTTAACATTTGGAATCGAACTCGGTTCTTCTTCACCTCGGAAGGTGAATACAATAATTATATAGTCAGTAAGAGTTCACAATAGATAAGTGAATACTAGGTAGATTTATTGCAGAGTGTACTGTCTAACTTAAAATTCAATATGGCGGATCGTAATCCATATATTGTTAAAACGCAAATTACCACTGTAGAACTTAACGATATATTTTTACAAAGTTTGACGAATAAAGTGTTGACGCAATGAGTATATGTATCATGTTAAGTTTAATATTGATTGGCTTGTTTGAGATTAAGTTTCTGTGTTTAGCGTCTTTATGCGACACGGAGGTTATAAAGGATTGCCCCACTATTAACATGTTAGCTATTTTTTGTTACTTTTTGCTTTCCTTTTCTCGGCACGGATAGCTGAACATAGCACCGTTGTACTGTTTCGCACCACAACTATTATTAACTTGTCTATCTTTTTATTTTAAAAAAGGGGAAAAAAGTTGATAAATGAATCTTTAGCATGAATTTAACAATCATTTTTCAATTATGAAGCTTTTTGTACAGTACAACAAAATCAACAACAGCAGCAGCTTTTGAGAGAAATCATATCGGTAAATATTATTCGTATCAGAAACTGCGGGAAGAAAATATACCTAATGTTGTAATTCTTGTACACAAGCTGAGGGAAGAAAACTTAATTCTTGCATAGAAGCTAAGAGAAGAAATCTTACCTAATATTCTAATTCTTGTACAGAAGTTAAGAGAAGAAGATTTATCTCTTAATTCTTGCATAGAAGCTAAGGGAAGAAATCTTACCTAATATTCTAATTCTTGTACAGAAACTAAGGGAAGAAAACTTATCTCTTAATTCTTGCATAGAAGCTAAGAGAAGAAATCTTACTTCTGTAGAATGAGTAGATAGTCTTATTTAAAAATGTTTTATTGGATTTGATTTAAGTTTACTGTCCCTTTTGAGCACTGATGCTATATGAGACAGTAGCTAATGTTTAAAGTGGGATCAGAGTAACTACTCTGGTTTGTATCCAAAGGAAAAAAAACAAGAATCGAATCCGGGCCGATGCTCGTTAATCACTCAGCTATAAGGAAATAAAGCACACAATGTTTAATTGTCAACTTTAAATTCTTTGCAGAATAATTGATTGAAATACTGTCTATCCTTCACTCGTAGTATTTTCTTAATAAAATATAATTATTTAGGTTTATCTAGGACACAAAGAGCAGGCAAAATTTTTATTACAACAATATTTTTATAGCGTTAGATGCTTTCGTCTCTTTTGATTGGAGAATGTTACGATATCATGCATTTTACTCAGTTACGTTTATTTTTGATCGAGTTAATCAGCTTATTTACGGTACAAATCACCTACAAAGCAGTTCCGTTTGTAATCAACAGAATCCATTAATTAATTAGATGTTACAGCAGTAATCAATCAGCGAAAAACACCTTGTACGGTATACTTTACTAATCCTTTAGGAAAATCTATTAATTTGGTAGATAATTGTTCGTTGTATCCTGAATTCTGTTAGTGATGTCGGAGACAATGAATCTTATTTATTTTTCCACTAACAGAGAAGTATTACTGTGTCTAATTGGGGAAAGTGTACCATGACGGAAAGTGTACCATGAAATATTTATGGAGTCGATTGAAAAAAAAAAAAAAAGTTGCTACATTTTATCTACACATAGGTGGAAACTATTTATAGAGTGGGGGGCACGCTGGCGCTCAGGGGTAGAGCGCTACTCCTGTGCATGGGGTCCGTGGTTCGATCCCCGTACAAGTAAGCTTGTGGTGGACAATATTGTGTCCGTGGGTTTTGATTGGAGTACCCCCGTTTTCTTCCACTTTCTCACTCCGCAAATTCCTCTACTATCATTCACTTGCCTTATTCATCGTCTCCCTTAGCCTAACAGGCATAATTGTGGGACGTTAAACTGAAATATTTTATTTAGTTTCACTTTATTTATGTGTAGAAAAATCTATGTAAGAACAATACTTTTAAAACCAATGCTGTACTTGGGGGATAATACAACATTTAAGAAAAAGAAAAAGGTGTAAGTTTTGAAGTAGGTATTGCGTTCGTGTGTATTAGGGGGGGGGAGAAGGGGGCTAAGTCAGGTAAGGAAAATTTAGAGCGAGAATAATATGGACTATTAGAAGGGACAATGCTGCAAAAAGTTTAATTTTATTTTCGTGAAACTAAATTAGTCTTTCTGTTTGCGATTCTAAGAGCTTATATAGTACTCTATTATAGATTGGTTAGTTTGTAATTTAACGTCCCTTTTTCAGCACCGAGGCTATACAAGACGTGGGCCTTCAGTTTCAGGCAGAATCTGAACCAGCGTAATGCGTTCAGGTTTTAAGGTTCTCTTATTGAATCGAACCCAGGACCAAAAGAGGGCACTAGCAACTAGAACAGCGGGAAGGACTGTAGAGTTTTTCTTGTGGCTAAATGGTTTGTATTGTCATCCCTGGCACAGGGACTTGGATTTGGCGATAATGACATTGTTAACATAATTTTCCTTCGGTTCACCAGGTTAATTTTGACGTGACACTTTTAAACACGGACCTTTTTCCCTTGTCTTCCGAAATTTCCCTTCGATTTCCCATGGTTAATGATATACACAAGCTCATGCGTAAATGTCAAATTCCTTAAAAATAAATAAACAGTAATAGTCAACAAAAAGAACTCCCAGGGCGCCACCAAGTCACGCTACAAGTAGACCATCTCTGTTTTAGTACAACTACGTAAGTATTGATCGGAGGTGTGTGTGTGTGTGTTTATCCTCCACGTTTAAGCTTTACGACAATTTAATGTAACTTTTGAAAATAAATTAGAGCTTGAGCCGTCGCGTCATATGAAAATTGTCCTCGTTGGCACGAAGGCTGTTAAAGAACCAAGAGCTTTCAGGTAGCTTTTAGTTGGATTATGCATGGTCAGCACTTCGAATCCCATCAACGCTTCTCTTCTGGCTTTCCTAGACTCAGCTTCTCCATTTCCTGAGTCAAGTGCTATTCCCATCTGCTCCAAACTGCATTGTGTCAACACCTAAATTGTGGAGGCTTTCAAATACCAATGGAACCAGGATAGTGCTTTAAAGTGTGAATATATTCAAGAACCTCAGCGAGCGTTAGGTTTTTACTTGGAAATAAATTTGTATAGACAAAAAGAAAATTAAACCTAACCTACTAACTAACTATATATATGAATGGGTGAAAACCATAACGGTATATTATAAGTGCATAAATGTTGCTTGCTACAAAAATTCGTTTAAAGTTGACTGATTCCATAAATTTCTTAAGAAGAGTGTATTTATAAACAATTATATTATTGTAGCAAATAACCTTATTCTCTGCTTGGATCTTTTTTCCATTCGAAGTTTCTGGTGTGTAGTTTGGTTGGTTCGATTAGAGTTAAGCGTCTGTTTCAGAAGCGAGACTACATGAGACGTGGATCTACAACGTAAGGTGCATTGTTGAAAAAAAAATGAAATGAAATCTTTGAGTTTTACGTCCCACGGATATGCCGGTTAGGCTAAAGGAGACGGTGATTATGAGTAATGAATGAATGAAACCCACGCACACGGTGTTTGTCCACCACAGAGTTCACATGGCGGGGGCTGGGATCGAACGCAAGACCCCAAGCACCAGAGGTGAACGCTCTACCACTGAGCTACCGCAGCCCCAAGGTGCAGTGTTGAATTCAGACTTTTGTACAAAGGAGGGCAATAAAAATTTAAGGGGGGGGGGCTTTGTTCTAGATTGCAATAGAGCAGCAGAAATCTGTCGCAACAAAACTCGCAACTTGTTATTGTCTGGTCGGTTGCAATAATTAACATATTGCGATTTTTCCCTAACTAATGTTGTAAAACGTTTGTGTGCGTCTGTATCTAATTTCCAAGTTTTTTTAAAAAAAATTTATTTCGACTTTACACAAGAACGCGTTTTGTTGATTAGAACAATTAGGTTGGGCAAAAAAAATCTTTGCTTTTAATTCTCTTTTATTCCCGAAAAAACAAACAAACAGAAAAAGCAAGTATTTCAATGTATATGTATAGATATTCTATGGGGGGCGCATATATATTGTAGGGGGGATCAGCCCTCCCTTAAACATGCCTGAATTCAACATTGTTAAGGTGGCATCCAATCTACATGAGTTCCCGCCGGGAACTGAACGTGGCTCTCCGGTGCCAAAGACCCGTGCGGTAACTATATAGCCACGAGGGAGGTGTGGTCAGTTTTGACCAAAATGTTACAAATACCGTTATGGTTAATATTCATTCATATATCCACAGGGTAGGCCTACTAGTAAATGATATCTCACAAGAAAACGTGACAAAAATTGCAGACCAATTTGGGTGCTGCATAAATACATCATTTTGAAGCTATAGCTCGCCAAAAAAATTGTCCGAACGATACAAGAGGGCCATAACTCGAAAACGAAATTTCGGATGAAAATTGGGAAAAAGGACTTACTGATTATTGTGAGCCTCAAATTTCATTAATGTTCCATCGTATACTTCCTGATTTATCATTGCTCGTTTGTAGATTTCACAAAATTCCTGCTATGCTTCGAATTTATTCTGTTCTTTCATCTGCTCCACATTCGCTGGTGAATTGGTAGAATCTAATCTACGGTTCAAATAATCACTTAAGTCTTTTTGCCCAGCCGCTTGTTCTGGACACTTTATTTTATCGCTCTCACGAATTTCCGGTTGGCTATAGCTCCGAAATGTTGCATATGTGTTCTCAAGTTAGTTTATGATCTCCCTTTATTTTCGTTAAAGGAACCATTTCCTTAAATTAAAGTTTGTTGGTGTTGTTTCCGAACACACTGTATGTATAATACTAATCTCAATGGCAAGACCTGTGCTAGTAAACGTAGAGATGGGAAAACTGTTTTCTAAACTTTTGATTTGCCCTGGTAGATTATTTTGTATGTTCTTGATTAAAGTCAATTTTAAGATTGTTTTACTTAATCTACCTATATCGAGTCATTAAATCTATTAAAGCAGAGGTAGGTCGGCCAGTTCCTTTTTCATTGTTTTAAAGGTTTTGAAGACCGGAAGCTGAGGGAATGGAGCGAGAGAATGAAAATGAGAGGTTCATCGATTGAAGTTTATTTATTTATTTACCGAGTCCGTATGAAACAAAATCTGCGGCTTAAAGTTAAGTCAGTATTACTACTCAGACTTTTATCTCAGGCTTTGCATTCCCTCCGGGAATCGGACTAGGAACCACCCGCGTAGAAAACAGATGCGGTACCACTTAACTACAAAGAATCGTGGTTAAGAGTGAGAGTTAATGATACCACGTGTACAAGCAGTAAGTAATTAATACTCCATTGTATATTATGGATTATACAGGTAATCATTTGCACCATGTCACTATTCTTCTGATATTTATTTTGTTTGTTTGTTTGTTTGTTATTTCAAAGTACTCATCTACGTAATACCTATACATGGAAACTGTTCAGACAGTCAATTCTTGGGAGCGGGCCGTTTTTTTCCCCTTCAGTACGTCAGGTAGTAGTGTTATCATCATAGAGTCGAGTCGCCGTGGCATAGTCAGTAAGACGCGTATTTCCCAGATGGGCGACCTGACTTCGATTCCCGCTTGGGACGTGAAGTTTTTCTTGTTCTACCCTCGTTTCAATGCGACTTACGAGTTTGCCTAGTCTCTGCAAACTGAGTTCCTGCGGCATTGATGATTTCCTCGGGAGACTTTCAGTACAGGGGGGGGGGGTGAAAAGTAGTACGGCGAAAGCGCCGTGTGGAGGGGTATATTTCGTACCTCCAGGGAATTTCTTCCAGGGCACCCCCTGAAATCATCACTTGGAGGCTTAAGGCGGACGGAGCATACTTCTACAGGGGCGCGCTAACAGAGGTCATTCCACTGGGTCCGGCCTCGCCCTCAACCTTCGTAATCCATTTTAAATAATATACTTAAGTTTTGTCAAAATGAGGGGCCCACTCATAGGAGTTCATCAGATTCGGGCCCCTCCAATCTTTCGAATTAGACCCCCCCAAAGGGGGCACGATGGCTAAGTGGTAGAGCGCTTACCTCTGGTGCGTGGGATACCTGGGTCGATCCTCTGCCAAGTTTGTGGTGGTCAGCAACGAGTCCGTGGGTTTTCTTAGAGTGCTTCCGTTTCCTTCCTCTTTCTCATTCCACCAACTCTTTCATTATCCATCATTCACTTGCTTTAATCATCGTCTCACTTATAGCCTAAAGGGAATAACGTTGGACGTAAAACTGAAAGATTTCATTTCATTTTGAAACCGCCCCCAACAAAAATTTGTGGATGCGCACGTACCTTCCGTCAGCCTTTAGGCCTCATTATAACCTGTCATGAATGGGGTGGGGGGAGAAAAAGGGGCGCTCTTTACCTATTCTTATTGGCGAACAAAGGAAGTTTGTGAGGGACGAGGGACTGTGGTGGGTCAATGAGGTCCTTGGTTCGATCCGAGCTCTCACCAAGTGAATTTTGTGGTGAACAAACATCCGTGTGCATGGGTTTTCTTGGGATTCTTCCGTTTCGTTCCACTTTCTTCATTCCATCAATTCATTCATTTTTCATCATCACCGTCTCCTTTATCCTAGCCGGCATAACCATGTTACGTAAAACTGAAAGATTGCAATTCTTTTTTGTGAGGGGCGATCAGTCGTTCTTTCAGTTCCGGGGGGGGCACTGTTGGTACTATTCTATTTATTACTATATTATAGGCGTATTATTTTGGTCCCCTCCGGGAGGCACTGTCAGAGCTCAGGGGGGAAGGCAGTGCCCCCCAAAAACGTCTGGAAGAAACACTGGGGGTGATCTCTATCAACTCTTTCCTATTACACATTAAGTAATTTTATTGTTTAATTTCTGCAAGTATTTCAATAAACGTTAGGATGGGAGGAAACAACATGATTCGCAGATGATCCTATTTCAGGCAAAAGCCTTCAAAGAGCTAATCTACAGGAAAGAAAAATCCAAAATTAGTTATTTCCTTTTGTTTTGTCGTTGTTGCTTGTCGTTCACATTTACTTTCGCTTAACTCTCGGTTCCCTTTCTCTCTTGCATCTGCTCGTCTATATTATGGTTGTTTCTGGTCTGAAATGAAATGAAGTAAAAAAAAAAAAAAAAAATCTAATCATTGTTTTCTTTCTCTTCCTCTCTGTTGTTTTCATCACGAACAAGAACGACATGACGATACTAGATTCTTCTTCTTCTTCTTTATGTTCTTTTTATCTTTTTTCCCTTTTATGTTATCCTCACACATTTTAGATCTTCTGTCAAAATAGTCAGTCTCTTTTCCAATCTCTTGGTGTCGTGCTAAGACGCTAACGCCCTCTCACGAGGGAAGCGTGAGTTATAGGTCGCTCGGCTTGGTTTTCTCTCTTCCTACGTTTCGCTCGTTGGGATGGTTTTTGAGGTGGTGACGGGTGGCTGAAAATGAAGGGGGGATTTTTGTGGGTGGGTAAGTAAGTGTATACCGTACTCTTCTCATTTTAGCCCAAGTGAGAAAAACAACGTTGCCATACTTACTCTAATGTCTTCTGTCCTTTCTCTCACAGCCTGGAAATTAATTTTTATTATCATTGTTTACGGTAACAATAGCATAAAAAAGGGAAGAAAACATAACTGAACTTTAAGGTAGAAAAGAAAGACCCACACATTTATCAATATCATTGATTTTCTTGTTTAAAATTTTCTTTTAAAATTTTCCAATTCCACTAAATACACCAGACTTTTCCACCGCCAATTACAAACAAGAAATATGGTAAAACCTCCAAGTTTCCGGTTTTTGCACTAAAAGCAGCATGGAATGGAGTATAGTAGAATTGGCAACACCGCATTCGGGGTGTGGGTTATGGATGTTGGGGGTTCGGCTGGGGTTGTGGTGCGGGGATTCTGAGGACGAGACGGGATGAGAGAGAAAGAGGGAGAAAAAGAAGGAGGGTGAGGTGGGATGTTGCAGGGAGCAGGTTACATTCGCTCGATCTCTTCTCCGGTTGCCATAGTAACTCACGGTAGTTCTCCACGTTGTGCATGTGACTTTATGTGTTCGTGTGTGTGATATGGAGGGACAGCAAGAGAGATGGCGAGTGCTGGGATGTCATAATACTAGTAGTAACAGTAGCTGGCAGGAAAGGCTTCTGCGGGAGTATTACACATATATTGTTACCATGTCTCTCCCCCCGTCTCTCACATACAATGAAAGAAAGAGAAAGAAATAGACAACAGGAGTGTACTGTACTTTATATAGAAGTTATTGAAGGCCAAACGGGAATGTTAAAGTTCTTTGAACTCATCCTGCGAAGTTTCAGTATCGGACGGTTGGGAAAAGACATGTCGCGGATATACAGTTCTGGTCCCCTTATTCCCATGCATATATGTGACATAATCATCCTCATCATTACCAGCATTAACTTGAGATCCAGAGTGAAAATTTAGGTTCACTGTACGTTTGTAGTTAGTTCGTTTGTTTTAGTTCACGGAGTCGTTCCGGGTTCAGTGCTCATTGACGGCAGTGTCGTTGAATAGACTAGGGTTTGACGTCCCATTTCGGAACCGAGGATTTCTCATACGTGAATCTACAACTTCAGAACCGAACCACATGAGCTCTCACATATGAATCGTACTTGGATTTCCCGTTCCATATGCTAACCATATAGCCATGAGGTTGCTCCAGCAATGTAATAGCAGTAGTCATGAGTAGTAGTGATTCGTTCCTGACCTGTGCCATTGTTAGTTGATAATGGATTCCTAAAGACGATCCCTAAACGTAGGAACCCTTAGTTATTTTATGTTGCAGGGCATCCATTAAAAAAAAAAAGGGAAGAGCGAGAAATATTTTATATAATTAAAGTAAATCAGTTATTTCAAATTTTCTTAGCCCATATGCTTTCATGTACTCTCGTATATAAAACCATAAGGCTTATTTCGTTGTCTAAATAGGAAGCTACAATATTCCTTGTTAACTACAATGTCCCATAAAAACAGACTTAGCTGTCCAATAGTACAAAACTGTTGCCTGGTTGTCCAGTCCTGGGAGACATAATTGTCGTTAATCTTCTGGTCAGATAATAGTCTTGTACTTAATTACACTCGTTATGGTTTTCAAATGAAATGATTCCAGGTAATCCCAAGGAGGGGGGAAGGGAAATCCTCGGACCTAGCACTCTATATTCTAAGCACTTTATGAACTATTTTCTCATATCACTATTAGAAATGACGGGGGAGAAAAGAACAATTTTGGATATTATTAAGAAGAGGAAGAGAAACTGGTTGGGACATTGGCTAAGAAGGAACTTGTGGCATAAGGGACGTGCTAGATGATATGGTGGCAGGAAAGAGAGGAGAGGGCAAAGGAGACTACAATTAATGGACGATATCAAAACAGAAAAGTCATACGTGAAGAGGTTAGCGGAAGATCGTAGAGCATGGAAACTTCTCAGTTGCGGCACGTGACCTGCCAATAATGGCACAATACATATGATGATGATGTCAAATTGTCTAAGTAACCGTAACTAACAAACAACTAACTAGAACAACTGATTGATAATATTTTGTTGGATATTTTCAGCGAAAACTACCTTGTGGATTCGGGGAGCCTCTCCCACGTTGGGATTCCTAGGGTTAACATACTTTCAAAGAAAAATGTCACAAGCCGTTAGATCAGGACACCTGGATGACCATGCGAAAGAGCTAGGTCATCCAGGCGCAATTCAGCGATGCGAAAGTCATTCTTTAGGTGGAGACAAACTTAGTTATTCGACTGGTATATATATATATATATATATATATATATATATATATATATATATATATATATATATATATATATATGTGTGTGTGTGTGTGTGTGTGTGTGTGTGTGTGTGTGTGTGTCGCCTTTTGTTGAAAAATAAACTTTGTAGATTTAGCATACAGCTGTGGAAGCAACCGCAAGGGAAACATATTCAGGTAATCATTCCCGTCACAAATTTTCAATAAGGAAAAAGACCCATACAACATGGTTTGTGCGTGAAGTTAGGAGTTTAGGCAAATCCCTCTCAAGCTGCATATTTGTTTGAGTAGATTGTGGGTCTCTCACTCGCACATTCAGACAATTAACTCTTATCTCTCTCTCTTTGTGTGTGTGTGTGTGTAATCCTCCGAATGCACACTACACTACTGCAATGTAAGGTGAACACCTTGGATATTCCAAAACACAAAAGCTATTTCGCATGCACTCTATTACTTTCACACTGACACTTATTGTTTCACAGTGAACATTTGGAGATATCAACCAGCTCTGCTGGTCTAGTGGCTAGCGTGCACACCCTTGGTGCACCAGCTTCGATTCCCAGTGAGAAAGACTTTAAATTTGAACGCATTATTAAAGTTCGGATTACACCTCAAATTATACGTCCACATCTCATACAGCCTTGGCGCTGAAAGGGAGGTTAAACTCCAACCCAATCAACCAAAATTACTTAGATACAGTCTCCAAATATAATTATATTAAATTGTTAGTTATGTGTTCAGTGTTATAAGAAGTTTTCGCCGCTGGTATTTAAATTGTTGATCTGTATAAGGGCACAGAAATATTCCTTGTAGAGAAGGGAGGTGACAGAGATGTGTATATTTAGAACTCAGCATATGTGCGTGTTGATATAGTCTGTCAACATCTAAACACATTGTTAAATTACCATTATTTTTTTTATCTTCTATTGTTGTTCTTAGTTTTGTCTTTTTTTTTCTTTCGAATCTAAACAAAGCGTCAACGTTAGAAACATAAAAAGAAAACTTTATTTTTTAAGTAAATAAAAAAGAAAGAGAAAAATAAACGATTGATATATATATTTTTTAAAAGCATGAAATCGACTGTAGCGAGATGCACACATCCGGGACACACAAGGCATGTTACACAGAAAAGAAGCTTACCCAACCCCCACCGCTTCTTCCTTTCCTTTCCGACCGTCGATTCCAAAACTTAAAAACTTGGGATGGGCTTCTCGTGAATAGAGATTTATTGCATGAAGTCTCCTGGAAAAGGGTTACACTTGAATTCCCATCATAACAACTACAGTTAGCAGATGAAGATGGATATTTATTGTATGTTGGAAAGGAAAGGTTTAACATTGATCCTCTCTATAAAGACGTTTTTTTCTTCTCACAGAATAGGAAACAAAAGGTTACATAAAAGATGGCGTGAGAGACTGTGCATTGTATGTGTGTTGTGTCAATAACCTTCCCAGGTAAATAAATGGAAATGAGAACTATTCGTGATTTCTGCATTTTATTTTTTTCAATTTTAATTGGAGTTTTTCGTTTCGCATGAACAGATTAGCATTTTGTAATTCGCTACGCAAACTACAGTATATCCAAGAAAAATCTTCGTATGAATATTTCAAATTTCAAGAAATTAAAGCTCAGTCGAGGAACTGACGTCATTTGCCTCTTCACCCTCCATCTTCTCGACTAAGTTTGAAAAACACATGCTTTTTAATAAAAAAAAAATGTATGCTGATAGAAAACGTGAAACTTTTATGTCGGTGGACAAAATCTGAAATGACACTAGTGACTTGAGGCTATCGGGTACCACCAAATAATTCCTGGTGAAGGAAAGTTAATGAATACTTATGGTAAAAAGTACTTTGGTAAGAATCATGAGCTTGTATGCGAAACTGATCTCTCGGTCAACTCGGAACTTTTGAACATTGATTACTGATATGAGAATATGCTGTTGTTATTTGTTGTCAAAGTATAGAACCTATTTGGAGACCTTTTTCACCAGATTTTTTTCAATGGACTTAATTTCCTTTTGCACTGAGCGTGCTATGTAAGAATATCACTTCATTTTCCAAAAAAAGACTTTAAAAAAACTAAATTAGACCCTAATATTTGATGTTTTAATGTTTCCCATAGGTGTGCATATTCCATCCAATATCCATGATACACCCACTTAATTTTTTCTGTATGTCCTCAGCAAATGGGAAAAGCTTTTGACTTAGTTGATCACGATATTTTGCTGAAGAAACTAACTTTAAAAAAAAAATATCTCAAAAATCTTTAACAGTTTTGGCTTCCTGTTTACGTAACCGTAAACAATTACAAAGGCTTTATTCCTGAAACATTTGATACAGTAGAAGGCGTTCTACAAGGCTTCAACCTTGGACCTTTGCTATTCCATAGAACTATTAATGATATACCTGAATATATTGAAAATTCTCAAACGTTATTATTTGCAGATGATCTGAAATTATATGCTAAAATTAGTTGATGACTGCATAAAACTGGAATCTGCAAATGTATTTACAAAGTGTAAAGGCATGGTGTGACATTAGTAAATTTACGTTAAGTTCACTGAAATGTAAAACCCTGTCGTTTACTAGAAAATATATGACTACTCTATTGATGGAATAAACTTCAAACGGTTAAAGATTTAGGAGTGATATTTGACTCAAAGCTATGATTCACTCATTATATCGAAAAATCACAAATAATACGTACAAAAATCATGGCTTCATTTATCGTTTTAGTGAGTAATGTCATAATTAATTGACATTTTTGAACTTATCAACTAGAACATGTTTGTTGTTTGGAACACGAATACTGAAAAATATTATTAAACGATAGAAGGTTTTTAGTGTGTTTCTGAAACTATTAATGTACAGGAACACAGAATAAATCCTGCATGCAGAAATAACAATCAATTTCAATATTTTATCGTTGAAACAAAGAAGAAATCTCCTGGACTTAGTATCTCTTCTTAAAATTGTAAACAAATAATATCGGTTCTATTAAGTTAAAATGAAATATAGCATGGCATGTTCCAACATCCAAAACTAGAATAAGAATAACAATAGAATTTACTATATGAAGGCACGCACTGGCATGCTACGTAAATCCCCTATATGCCAAATGAGTACTTCCTACAATAATATAGAACCAGTAGCTGGAAATATTGATATATTTGAATTCAGGAAAATGTTTTTAGAAGTGTATGCAGCGATGAATGGAGACCAGTAAACACAATAACACTGCATGTAAAAATAAGTGTTTATATTTTTTCTGCTATTGGACTTCATATATTAATCATAATTATACGCAACACTGTAATTTTCCATTAAAATGAATAAATAACTATCTAGTTTCGAATGGTTCTGACTTACAATAACTGATCCCTCAGGTTCTTTAATAAAACACCTTGTTCTTTGTATAACATAGATATTTTAGTCGCCCCGAGACAGATCTAATCGTCATGTGTCTCAATTAATGTCCCTAATGTGATTGTGACGTCAATGCGCTTCATATCATTATCAAACCTGATTATATATTATATACCTAATTAAATTTATCCTTTAATTATAAATGTATATTTGCACCATTAATATGCTATCTTGCGTTGCATTCTTTATTGTTTTGTTTCTCAAGACTAATTTTTACGTATTTCCCTCCCAATTTCTTGTTGTTGGTTTTGTATTGCACTTGTATAACTTATTGTATCTGTATTGACACTACCAAAATGTATTGAAACCTTCGCCAAAGAGAGGGCGTAACCCTTTAACGGCTGGGGTTAGATGATTTTGATATGACTCCAAGTATGATGAAATAACTAAGCAAACTTAATCCCTTGCCCTTATATATATAAAAAAGTAAATTGTCTATGCCTCTTCTTATTTTGTTAATTTATGTACAACATTTATCCCTTGAATTTTTTCCTAATTGCATCGGGAACTTATCAAAATCTTTCCACGTGGCGATAGGTCCAGGAAGAAAGTGATGTAATAACATTTAAGCCATATTTATTATTATTGGAGCATATTGTCTAAATGCTTGTGTATATTTAAACATTGATAGACGCACGTCATTGTGTTCATAAATCATTTTATTAATTTATATATTTTATACTATGAATCAAGTATCAAGAACAGTGTTGGAGATCTAAAACTTCGACGAACTAATAGCATTGCCCACGAGATTTGTAACATGTCCTATTTCTTTTCGAAAACGAGACGAAAATTACATCTTTCTTATTTCGTCCCGAATTTAAAAAGGTACTTTCTCCCAATTCTTAATCTTCTTCACCAATGCCATTGGAGACCCAGGTAGGAAATGCCATTGGACAGTTTAAGTGTTTCAACATATAATAAATTAATAAAGTCTTATTACAATAATAGTATACTAAACATAGATAGTGGAAAAGTATAGAATAGGAGATGTTCCATTACGTGTCACGTGTCCACTTCCCATTACGTGTCACGAATTTTTCGTCCCATAGTCAACACTAGAGCCCTCTATTTTATTCAAGCTGATCCTCAATTGTTCTCACGATACTGGGCTAACGGACCCATTGCTAACACCATCTTTTTTCCCCCAACAGTCACTTAACCAAATAGAGACCAAACCCAACACTGCTTGACTTCAGTGATCTTCAGCGCTGCTGGAACATTTTCAGTTTTTAACACTTTTAACACGTTCGCTACCGACATAAAAAATTATACTTCCAAAATGTACGAACGTCTCATATTTGGGACGCATTGGTTTTCACCAAGGACCAGCGTCCCATATGTGATACGCTCGGGCTCGTTCTAGCAGACCGACGTCTCACCAGTGGGCTGCATTTACTGTAAGAAATAAACGCTTCTGACATCATATTAGTCCATCAGAATCACTTAGATCTTGTATATTGGGCTACAAAAATATTTGTCTCACGTGTGAGACGCTTGGTCTCTGTGAGGGGGTCTTATTACCTTTTTCACAGAGCTTAAAGCTGGCTACACTATTCTATGCAAAGTATTTCTAGCGACGAAGTCTCTGATGTTCGGTCATCTTATCTAGCGATGTGTTTACGTGCTTCTGAGTTTTGTCGATGCGATGGAGCCTCCGAAGAAGAAAAGCAAACCGTTTAAATGTACAAACAATGGTATTGAGGACGCGTTAGCGGATTCTGATGAACTTAACTCACTATTTAGTTCTGGAGGGGAAAGTGAATACATGCCAAGCTCATATGACAGTGATTCTACGGTAGGGTGACCAAATCGTCAACTTTTCAAATACTTGGACTACAGGGACATTATCATCTCCCATTACCTTCAGCTCCTACGTGTGACACCTTCATTCATACGCTTGAAGAGTGCTGGCGAACACTCATTGACAAAGGTAAGCCCAAGGATAAGATGTCGTCAGTGTTCCAAGACCGAGAAGAAAAGGAAAGTGGACTCTGTGCAGTCCCATATTTCTCTGCATGGCGCAAATTGTAATCAGACTTGAAGAGACTATGTGATTTTGAAGTTTTCCTTCTATCTCTGTACGTTTTTAAACTCGTCTCATATTTGAGACGTTCGGTCTACAGTGTAAAACTTATAATTTTCCACAATGAAAATTTGTTATAGACCGACGTCTCACATATGTGACACAAAATAAAATAAAAAAAGAGATTGAATAATGTGTTTCTCTTAAGCTTGATTGACTTTTCTGATGATTTTAGCTTTAAATTAATAAGAAAACACGGAAGTAAATTTTGGTCTGTGGGTAATTTTCTTATGACCGGTCAATGGTGGCGGTTTATGTCTATGAATCGGTCCCTCGTAAAATCCTCTGTGTCTCATATATGGGACGTTGGTAGCCAACGTGTTAAACCACAAGATAAAGAAAACTGACCATACCAGAACCACGTAATGGGCTAGAACCTGCTGTCATACAGAATCCCATACATGCATGTCTATAATGCCATTCTTTTTTCTCTGTTAAGAGTATTTGTTCCGAAACTTTTCCTTTTATGTTTTTCCTTTTCTTTCTTTTTCTTTTCTTTCTTTTCTTTTTGTTTACATACATCATTGTTAGAGATCAGAATTATTGATACATTATTTTGTGAATGAATTCAACATCTCGTGTAGAGTAAGGATTTCAAAATGACTGCACGTAAATTTACTTATGATATTAATACTGTTTGCATGCTTTTCAGACATTCACAATTCTGCTGCACGAAACTGCTTTAAATTGGTGCATTATTTTGACGTGATATAATGCACTACAAATCGAGATTTGTTTTCTCGATCCTATTGTGTTTTTGTAGTTCATACATTGTTTTTATAGCCGACGTAGTGGTTTTATGTACGTACAGTAGAAGACGTTTAAATTTCATGATTATTTTCATATGTTGAAAGTGTATTGAGTTATATTGTAAAAGAATAATGACAGATTATTTGTAATGTCATTACATATTACACATATAGTTAAGTTGAAGTGCGTTCATCTCTTGAGCTTTTCGTTTCCTTTCGTAAAACTGAAAGATTTAATTTTATTTAATGTTTAACCTACAGGACATGACTGTAGGATGTCATTTTATTTTCCATGTTCTCAAGCTTAGGCTTTTGAGCACTATGCCTATGTTGCGATCCATTCTCATTAAATTTCTTAGGTCTAATTGCTCTACGAATTGAAACACTGCTGTTAAGAGGAAGTATGTACTATTTGAACATAGTGAAACATGTGCTCGTTGAGCAATAGAAACATTGTCGTAAATATCTTTTATACTGTTATAGTGCTGCCAAAATGTCTTGATCCATGGCAAAAATGCGAAGTAAAGCTCATACCCTCGACACACCCACGCGTTGAGCCAATAAGGGTTCAGCAGTTGCTAAGCGAGAGAGCCTTGCAGTCGTCTACGCTATTGCGATAGCAGCACTTGGAACGGAAGATTAGATGTCAAGTCAATGTGGTATATCTATTGTGGATGTGGGATAAATTTATTCATATATATGGTCATAAGTATCGTTATCTTAAAATAATCATCAAAGTGTTCAAAATCTGCCTTCCTTCGTTGTATTATTATTATTATTATTATTATTATTATTATTATTATTATTATTATTATTATTATTATTATTATTATTATTATTATTATAGCAACACGACACATACCATTCTTGAACACTATATTTACGATTCTTAACAAGTGTTGTGCGAACCTTGCCTTCATTCCGAGAGAGTTCCATTGAAAGATACAATAGATGGTGGTACATTGGTATCTGCATTTGAAGTTGCCGCTGTATGTATTCAATATGATATGATAAGAGTCTGGTATCAATTCTGGTGTTCCTCCTACGCAGTGGTTAAATGACGTGTTTCTCATACTCTAGATAGAAATCTGGAATGGGCCTCGTGGTCACCTGACTTCAATCTCATGGAATTTACCATTTGAGAAATGCTAGAAAATTCGAGACCTGTATCGTCTCCGAATCCTACAATAACTACAACGGTTATGCCGACTTTTCACCTATTTGAAGACAAAATTTTGAGGAATTCTGATGGGTGCAAGCGCTGGCCAATTTTTTTTTTCTGAATGGGCATGAGAGCGTGGATTGTAAAATATTCAATAAAAAACAATTAACAAAATATGAAGATTAGTAAAATATATCAAAATGGTTAATACGGTGTGCATAACTGTGAAATAAACAGTTTCTATTTCTTCAAAACCAACACGAGATCAGAAGCATAAAGTATGGAAATTAGATTTGTGAGTATGTGATTGCAGAGAATAGCGATACATTCTAGCAAAATAATAATAATAATAATAATAATAATAATAATAATAATAATAATAATAATACAGATGCATTGCGATACGTTATATCTTATATCTTTGGATGTATTCCGTGGCTTGTATTAGTCCTACACTTTGTTAAAACTCCAGAACACAAGCACCATGAAGATTAAGATGGAGATACCCAGATGAGAAAGTAATGTCCCAGAAACGTTTCCATTGTTTCTCTTGGAATGATGTATATATTAATTTTGTCATTCTTTCCCTAACAACGGCAGAACTTCAATTAGATGTGTATGAAAAAAAAAGTCAAATCAAAGATAATTTTAACACTCTTCATTCCGTATGATTTTTCAAATCGAGCTCTGGTTGTTTGTAATACTTCAAGGTGACTTCTGTTTTACACGAGGGTTAGAAGTTTAATAGTGGCAAAGTTGACACATATACGTCATGTAACATAACGAGTGGTTCTCGTTTAACATCACTTCGATTCCTAACCTACGGGAACCTCATAAAACTGTACTAGTTTACAACGCTATGCCGCATGTGGTGTGACGAGAGGAAGAGTCTCGTGTAACTTAGTGGTCTAAAGCTGTGTAGCTATGATATTCTTGAAGCAGGAATAGCGAAACTGGATATACTGAATGTGCCCAGGTCCATACAACACAACATTGACATTAAAGATTTTCCTGAACCGTGAAGGCTGTTGGCGCGTTGCTGGAGACGGATTGACGCCAGATGATTCTTAGTTAGTCCAAGACAGGATTATTGCAAAAAATTGAGCATCATATTCTAAAGGATAGTAGTCTTGTCTAGGATTGTACACCACAATAGATTTTATTGCCCCCTTAATTGCTTTTATGACAGTGTACATTTGATGTCAATATGGCCGTGTCGGCCTTGGGGAGACCGGCCCCGGGCTTGGGGGAAGTTTCTGGGGGAAGTGGTTTTATTACTTGTGCAATAGAGGTTGTTTGGAAAAGTGGAATGACCTCCTTTCTTGTTGAAACACGCTCCTATACGATTCTTGAATCGAAATTATAATCAAATTAGAATTAAAACTATGATTTAGATAATTAGAGCATTGGTATACGGCTTTGAAAGTGATCCAACACGATTTTTGATTGAGGATACGGCTTTGAACGTTGTTCCTAGCTTTAAACATGATTTAATACGTTTCTTGAATCGAAATTATATTCAAATTAGAATTAAAACTACGATTTAGATAATTAGAGCAATGGTATACGTCATTGAACGCAATCCCTAGCTTCAAACGCGATCCAACACGGTTTTTGATTGAGGATACGGCTTTGAATGCTGTTCCTAGCTTTAAACATGATTTAATACGTTTTTTGAATCGAAATTATAATCAAATTAGAATTAAAACTACGATTTAGATAATTAGAACTTCAGTATATGGCTTAAAACGCGGTCCTTAGCTCCCACAAGGTTTTTCCCCATTAATTTAATTATGATCTGAGTTGTAAAGCTCGTAACTAATTGAACACTCTTATTTGAACTAGAAAATTATGAATAATGAATATGATTACACCCTTTAAGCTCCAATGTTTAGCAACGATTTTTAATGGTGCTTTGTTTTACGGCGTAAAGTATTAAGATGGGCGGGAAAAAGGAAGGATAGGAAGAAATATTTATTTATTTTCATCTATTTTTTCTTGTTGCGAACTGCACTTCTTTCGTTTAGCTTGTATGGTTCTTAAATGACAGACTTAACTTTGCTATTTTTCAGCGTTGCTCAGTACGAAATTCGCAGATACGCAAGGTTCTGTGTTCTCTCCAAGCGCCATTGCAATACTGAGGGTGAAGATTGAAGTTCAGTTTCTCACACCCTATGCAAACAACCTTGCGATATGATTGGCCAGGAAAAAACCAGTTTGCTCCACCTCCAATGTTTAACCATGGGAGATAGATACCTTTAGTTTGAGTGAACGGGAGAACCAACCCTTCCCCCCAACCTCTCTTTCCATCATCAATGTCTTGTGTGAACAAGTTTCTACCCGCTCCCCACCCTTCCCCCGCATCTCTTGACCGCATTCTGTGTGATCAGGTTTCTACCCTGCGACAAGTGACACACATTTTTTCCCCACCCCTCACTGCCACTCTTTGGTTGCATCCTGTGTGAACATGCTTATACCTTTTCTCCCCCCAACGGCGATAACTGACACATTTTTCCTCACAAAGGGTGTTTTTTCAAACCAGTTCTGGTGGATGGTTTGCGGACAACAGCCTCTTCCCCGCCCACTAACCTGTTGGACAAACAAGTAGGATGTCCTTGTACTCATTCCCAATAACCTGATGAATAAATGGTTGTCCTTCATTTTGATTTTGCAAAACAACACACACACAAAAAAGAACCTGTAGAATGGTTTTGTGTATTCCCACATACAATAATTATGCTGTTCTTTTCGGCAAAATACAAGTTATTGAAACAGTTGTTGAAATGATAGCTATATAGCTTACTGAATAAAGCCGGAATTTTAAAATTTAGGAACATTGTTGCCTGAACCCAACTAACGAATTTTATTGCTTGGTAAACAACTATTTGCTGTGAAAAATACGACAATTTGGCGTCTTTAAGGTATGAATTGAGACATGCTGGCGATGTTTTCAAACTTTAGGCATTGTGTGAAAATTCCTTGGTATTACCTCTATAGAAAAGAAATATTTCCTTCGATTCGGCAAGAGACCGACAAAGGAATTCTTTTTGATTCTTTGCAGAGCAAAGCAATGCTGTATTACAAGGCAAATTCATTTACTTTATTTTTTTTCTCCCCCTATTCCATTCCCCTTATGTTAATGAATAAATAAAAAATATATTATATAAATGGAGTACACATTTCCTGTATTAACAATTTTGCTCGTGAAGTTTTCTACCTTGCTTCTGCCTTGCTTCTTTAAAGTGTTTTTTCTGGATTTTTTCTGTGTTTTGTTCAAAGAAGATAATATATTCAAGTAAGTTTTATATCATTATAATTGATTAGATATATTTGCATAAGTATCGAATGGTGGGACTCCTCCTAGAAAATTAACACATATTGTTTTTCTTATGAAAATAATTAACACGGTGTAGAAACGAGCTATGAGTTTGCCAATATGTTTCAACTTGTGGGGAGCATAACGCCCCGAACCTTAGGGATTCGCGTCTGACTTACATTCCCTTACGTGTTTACCGAAAATCGGGGGAGCTGTGCATGAGGGATAGTCCCCCCAAACCTGAGGGAACCGCGTTTGACTTATAACAGCTTTTGTGTTTGCCAAACAGGGGAAACCATACATGGGGGCATAGCCCCCCCCCCAAACCTGAGGGAACCGCGTGTGACTTATAACAGCTTTTGTGTTTACCGAAAACCGAGGGGAAGCATACATGGGTGCATAGCCCCCCAAACCTTAGGGATTCGCGTCTGACTTATAACAGCTTCTGTGTTTGCCAAACAGGGGGAAACCATACATGGGGGCATAGCCCCCCAAACCTGAGGGAATTGCGTCCGACTTATATTGCCTTCCGTGTTTGCCAAACAGTGGGTTTACCAACACCGGAAAAGCTAGCTTCCTGAACGGTCAGCACGAAGGAACGAAATATATATTTTTTTTAAATTGTTTGAATACTATGTTTGAGTTTTGATTCCGTTTCGGTTGTGTTTTTGGACAAGTTAACCACAGGAAAGAGTGAAGAATGGAACTAGCATTATTATTATAGTTAAGAATATGTGGGGACACGAAAAATATCTTGGCAGTGTTAATCTTTTTAGAGAAAAAATACCTGGTGACATCCCTTAAGAATCGCCAATGACAGATGGACTTATAGTTTTAGAAATGCGTGGTGACGTTCCTTAAGAACCGGCAATGACAGATGGACTTATAGTTTTAGAAATGCGTGGTGACATCCCTTAAGAACCGTCAATGAGATACTTTATAGTTTTAGAAATGCATGGTGACAACCCTTAAGAACCGCCAATGAGATACTTTACATATTAGTTGGTATTTTAGAAATGCGTGGTGACAACCCTTAAGAACCGCCAATGACGGTTGGACTTATAGTTTTAGAAATGCGTGGTGACGTCCCTTAAGAACTGTCAATGAGATACTTTACATAATAGTTGGTATTTTAGAAATGTTTGACAATCTACCTTAAGACCCGCCACTGACGGACTTTACGGCAAAAATCAAGTGTGCAATTTCTTTGAATCTTTATAACTGAAATTGTGATTAAACAGAATTGCGTACTGTCCAATATTTTTGATGGTAGATTTTATATAAATACATTGTGTCTGATTGATTTGTCATGAATCTGTATTCATATTGGATTGTCTTTTCGGAAAATAAGCAGTTTACACATAAAGAACACTTTAGAACAGATACATATTTAATATTTACTACAGATAATGTTCAAAATATATTGTTTAGTGTAAAATAATTAAGTTTAACAGAAAAGATAGACATTTGTTTGCTTGTATCCCTAATATTTTAGAAAATCAGTCAGTATTAAGTGCACAGATGTATTCACAAAGTGTTCAGAAGTGAGCAAAAAGTGTTCAGAACCACGAAAAAGTGTTTTAATGTGTTTTCATACTGAAAAATGTACTTATATAAAGAGTTCTCAATTGTAGTGGATGCAATTTTCCAAGATACATGCGAATATTGCAATTTTACGTAAATGTGTAGACTTTTCTTTCCCACAGTTAGACTCCAAAGAAAAGAACTAGGTTCATTGATTCATTTTGGATCATAGCAGTGGACTTCTCCCTTTGAATTCGTGTTAGAATAGCTTGGCTATCACGAAACGTAGTGAATACTCAAATGGATCTTTTTCCAAGACATGAGGAATAAACGAATATAATTGAGTGAGAAGTGTTGGGAATATATTTGAAAAATGAACTTGCGTATTTAAACATGTGATGCAGTATTCAGAATCTTAATCATATGGTAGTCACATGGTTTTTGTACATACAAACTCTATATTAAGCAAGGTAATGAGTGAGAAAAAATAAATATTGGCTTTGTAAAAATGAAATGAAATACGAAATATTTTGTTAGGGATGCAGAAAGAGAATCCAATGCAGTGTGAACGCGCTCTTTTGCGTGGAGGAAAAGGGGGGCTATACCCGGAGTGAATTTCCCCTCATAACTTTTTCCAAATAGTGAACGCGCTCTGTTGCGTGGAGAAGAGGGGACACTATGCCCGGACTGAATTCCCCCTCACAACTTTTAATTACTGAATGCATTCTTTTTTGCGTAGAGAAAAGGGGGTATACCCGTCCTTAAGAGTAATGCCTCCCATTACTGAACGTTACTTGTTTTATATATGGATTTGGAGTGAGAGATCTCGGTTTTATCCCGTCTTTTTTTTTTTTGGCACTAGGATTTCAATGTAAATGTATGCAGCAGTACTAGTAGAGGGGGTTATCCCCCTGAAAGACTGGGGTTCATATCCCAGAAATGATGTGGTACCGCACCACTTAAGTAAATATTTGCTCTGTCACTGAAAGACATGGGTTTATATTCCTTATTTAACCCAATAGTTTTACTTATACTTGCTTGATCTTCAATACTTTGATAGAATATTAAGACCAACAGAATATACAAGCATATGCTATGGTTTATTACACATTGAAAACATATATACTATACTCACCTGAGAAATATACGGAACTTTGTCGCACACGCGTCAGCACTGCGGAACTTTCAACGCACAACTAATCTTTAATTATGACTTTTGCCGATAGGTGTCACTAGTAGTAGTGATTGTGCAATACATGATAGGACATGATATAACTTGAATTTGGCGTGTGGGGGTATCATTTCCTTTCACGGCAGCGTACGTGTAAGATCAAGGACAAGCTTTAGCGCATCTTAATTAATTAACTATATAGTTTTAATACTATTAAATAAAGTATAAAGAAATTGATTCAAGCCTATTGTATTCCAGACATTGAAGCTTTGCCGAACCTTGAGTGGTGGTAGCAGCACAAATAGAACACCCAAACATTTTTGTTTAGCCTTACAGCGACACAGAGTCGACATTTTTTCTTCTTTTTCTGGTGTTGTGAACGAACAACTAAGGCTTGAAAGGTGTGTATTTCTTCACTTATTGTTTTTAAAAAAAGAAAGAAATTATACATATTTGAGCTGTATTTAACCAATATTAATGAACAGAGAGAGACTTATTGTGTCTGGATATTTTAAAAGAATAGATTACATCTGAATATAAGTGAATATATTTTACTGATTTTTTTTTTCATAAATTGAACAAATTGTTTTCTATTTACATATCATTATTTGACTATAGATTGAAAATAAGTGAATGCTTTTTATTTACATATCATTATTTGACTATAGATTGAAAATAAGTGAATGCTTTTTTTATTTACATATCATTAAAATATAACTATAGGTTGAAAGTAATTGAATGTGCTCTCTCTCTTTTATATTCAAGTGATATATTAACGTCAACTTGATAACTCAAAATAGTTTTTTCTTTGTCTTATTTCTTTCAGATGGATTTCTTCTGCCCATCCGAAGAATTGAATATGGTTGATGAAATTTATCTCCAGGAATTGGTGCGCGGTTTCAACGAGTACCCGAGGGTCTTCAGTACCTGGAAAGCCATCATGGAATTGAACAGGCTGGGATATCGGGGCTCGGGGAGATGCGATGCACTCCTACGCGCCCTTCGTGGCTTCGAAGGTAATGATACATTACTTCTCCAGCACTGCGTAAGCAGTGCTGATATAATAGACTTATTTTTGTATGGATTTTTCCGTACATGTGATACTTACGAATCGGCGCAGTCAAAACTCTTTTATTTATTATCATGTGGGGAAGGTCAGGTGGATAGGATAAAAGATACAGAGTTATCGGACTTTTTTGATTTTGGCACGCGCTTTGTTTCGGAACCGTGCTTAATCCCATCCACAAATAATGCCATAGTCATGCCCCCTCAAGAAAATCATAACTTGAGTCCTAATAATCTATATCAATTAACAAATGAAGATTTAGCTTTCTTGGATGAAGTAAATGGGATTGGCACTCAAAATTCCGATGAAATACCAGCTGAAGAAATGAGGAGTTTGGTTCAAAACGAGGACAATGCTGTGGTTATACCCACGCAACAAGTCCAGGGAGAAAATCCTGTATACAATCCGCCTGAATACTGTGTACAGGATAATCATGACTATGGGGACCAAATGATTTTTACTCCTCAGCCTAACCCGTCATATGCCAATGTTCCACCAATGGTTGGACATGGCAACATAAACAACAACAATAGTACAACTGGTACTATTAGTAGTCCTAATAGTGGTAGTACAGGTGGTAGTGGTAGTGATAATAATAATAATGGCGGGGATAATCAAAGAAATAGTAATTTCGAAGTTATAAGAGAAAGCAGACAAAGGTTTCGTAAGTTCCATCTTACGGGACATGAAATTGCCGTCAGACCTGTGGGTGATGAAAGGAACATTAATAACCCAGAGGCTTATATCGAAAGCTTAGTTAATTTTGCGTTGGAACATGTGATCTCCAATGCACGCCCCTCGGACTACATTGGCTTATACATAGAGAGTAGTAATAGTACCAACAACAAACCAGTGTACGTTCCGTTTAGAAGAAAGGGCAATTTCTCTGCTAGGACAGTCCTCACTTCAATCGAACGTGTATTAAATTCGAATGAAGTGTTCCTTTTGGGGCAAGAACTATTGTTTCGATTCCATATCGCTGAGAGTATGCACGGCCAGGGAAGAAATGCAACGAGTGCCGTTGACAAATATGCAAAATATCAAGATTACTTAGAAAAACGATTAATTCGTATTGAAAATAGAAATATTTACTGCCTCCCTATGGCCATTGTATACTGGATAACCAAGCATACATCAAGCAGGCAGAGTTTGTGTAATTTAAGAACAAAAGACTATGATACATGGCTTCTTAAAGCAGAAGTTCTCTGCGAGATGGCAGGTGTTAACGTTGAAAGTAAGCAAGGTTGTGACTTTTCCGATCTGGACCTCTTTCAAACATATTTGAAAGGGGAATATCAAATCGTAGTTTATGAGGAGCATGAAAAGAATAACCGGGAATATATAGTACGTTACCCGGGAGAACCGGCAGAAAATAAGATTTTTATCCTTTATCGAAGAGGTAACACTATTGGTCATTTCGAACCTATTCGTAACATTAGAACTTTCCTCAAGGCACGAAAGTATTGTTATTATTGTTTGGAAGCTTATGATGAAAGGTCACGTGCACACAAGTGTAAAACTCGTTGTACTTATTGCGAACATACTCACGAACGGGACTATACTGCAAACAAAATTAAATGCAATGCATGCAATAGAGAGTTTGCTGAAGGTGAATGCTTTAATAATCATCTGACACCTAATAAAGCGGCTAGGTCTGTATGTGATAATGTAAAGCTCTGCATCAATTGTGGCGTCATCTTTGATAAGAGAAGTCGAAAATCTGATCACATGTGTGGTGAACATTTTTGTTCAACGTGCCGAGCCTATGTTGATACAAACCATACATGTTTTGTTCAGAGACAGCGACCTGTTCATACGAAAAGGTTTATGTACATCACCTATGATGTAGAGACGATGTTGAAGGCACCGAATGATCGCGGTGAAAGGGAACACGAAGTTGTACTGGTGTGCTGTCGTCATGTTTGTCACGTCTGTATAAGAAAAGGTATCGATGAGCCTTGTAAAACGTGCGGTGACAATGTTGGAAATCGTTCGTTTTCTTTTAAGACAATGACGGCTTTTATTAACCATGTGTTAGTAGAGCGTCCTGTCTTTCAGAAGATCGTGGCAATCGCCCATAATGGTAGTCGCTACGATGGTCTCTTCTGTCTTAGAACTCTAATAGAAGACCAGCATATTGTACCCAGTGCCCTTATTCAGGGTCAAAAGATTTTTAATATCAGTATAGGTAACCGTATCTTTTTCCGCGACTCTTACCTTTATATTGGCGTCAAATTATCCAAATTACCAAAAACGTTAGGCCTTAGTCAAAATTTAAAGAAGGGAGATTTCCCATATTTATTCAATACTGAAGAAAATCAAAATTATGTTGGTCCCTACCCTCCGATTGAGTACTATGACCCTGAAGGGCGAAGCACAGAAGAAAGAAAACAACTGGAAGCCTGGCACCAAGAACGTGCGGAAAGTGGCGAGGAGTTTAACCTGCAGAGGGATATGCTGGCTTATTGTGAGAATGATGTTAGAATTCTAACAGAAGCGGTCATTAAGTTTAGCGCTATCATCGAAGAGAAAACGGAGGGTTTGCAATGTTTCATAACATCATCTACCATTGCAAGTCTTGCAATGCGGACATATCGTACCTTGCACTTACCGGAGAATACTATTCCTATCATTCTCGCGTTGGGATTTCATCATAAGACCAAGTATAGTACAAAAGCTATGCAATGGCTTATGTATATGGAAGACCAATTAGGGATAGAAATCCAGCATGCTAGGAGAGGTGGGGAAAAGTATATTGGTAGGTACAAGGTCGATGGATGGCACGAAGGACTCAACGCTGCCTTCGACTTTTATGGATGTTATTTCCATGCCTGCCGCCTTTGCTTCCCCTTTAACCGTGACGCGGTTTTGCACGATGCCCAGGACTCGTACAATACGATGGAGAAACGATATGAGCAAACCATGCGCCGCCGTAGGTACCTGAAAAGTATAGGTGTAAACCTATACGAAATATGGGAATGTTCTTGGGACAATAAGGTAAAGACGGATAAGGAAGTGCAAAAGTTTGTTCAAGAACGTTGTACTAATCTACCTGATTTTCTTATTCCTAAGAACTGTTACAACGGTGGTCGCACGGAGGTCTTTCGTTCCTACGTCAATTGTGCGAGTGATGAGCGAATTTCCTACGCCGATGTAACATCGTTATACCCTTGGGTGATGGCACGTAAACCTATGCCGGTTAAATCACCTAAGATTCACACGGGACCGGACTTTCCAGATGTGGAAAGTATTCACGGTGTAGTCAAATGCACAATCGTCCCTGCAAAGGACCTCTACTTTCCGATCTTACCATACGTTGCGGGAGGTCGATTACTTTTCGGCCTTTGCCGCACATGCATGGAAGAAGAAAACACTAACGAATGTACCCATAGCGATGCTGAGTGTGCTCTCACAGGAACATTTTGTACACCAGAGTTACACCTTGCTCTTAAAAAAGGTTACAAAATAATCGATATACATGAGATATGGGAATTTGAACTTTTAGATCCTGAGGAGGGGAATTCAGGAGGGCTGTTCGGGACCTACGTGAATTCCTTCCTTCAGATGAAGCAGGAAGCCTCTGGTTTTCCTGCTTACTGTACCACTGAAGAAGACAAACAAAAATATATCGATGAATATTATGCCCATGAAGGCATACGATTAAATTATGACAATATAAGGATGAACCCGGGATTGAGGCAATGTGCAAAGCTATACCTCAATTCATTGTATGGTAAGTGGGGGCAACGCACAGACATGTCGCAGAGTATAATCGTTAGTGATGAGGTTACCTTTCTTAGGTATTTAACTACGGCAAGGTATGAAATTCAAAGTGTGGTGCCAATTGATGACCATCTCATTCTCACGTACAGAGACATTGAAAATGAAAACGTTCCGTTGGAGTTTTCCAATGTGATACTAGCCGCATTTATTACTTCGTGGGCTAGACTTAGACTTTACGAACTACTGACGACTGTAGGACCTGACAGAGTAATCTACTGTGACACTGACAGTATCATGTACTTACAGAAAAAAGATGAGGAACCCTTGTTACCGCTCGGAAACTATTTGGGTGATCTAACGAATGAAATTCCTGAAGGTTGGGAGTTTACAACCTTTATTGGTCTTGGCTGTAAAAATTATGCAATGCGGCTAACAAATGCCCAAGGGGATGTTCGGCATATATACAAAATTAGGGGGATAACACTAAATGATAGGACCTCTCAGAAAATTAACTTTGAGAGTTTCTATAAATTAGTGTCTGGACAATTAGAGTCCACAGTAATAGAAAACCCAAATAGCATCGTTCGTAGACCGGGGTTCCGTATCTTTAGCTGTAGAGAGACAAAGACACACCGTGAGGTCAACAAAAAACGAAAACGGATTGACGAACCTGACATAACCGACGATGAACCAATACGAAAACGTGCAAGTGTACCTTACGGTTATAGGCCCACGAATGAGTGAATGTGACTTGTATGAATGTCTCTTTCATGTAATAAAACCCCGAACCATCATCATATGTGAAAATATTTATTCTTAATTTATTCCTAATTTATTTAATTTATTCTTAATTTATTTAATTTATTCTTAATTTATTTAATTTATTCTTAATTTATTTTATTCTTTTTTATATTTTCGTTTGCTGTGCAAACAATGTATAAACTAGTCACTTCAGCTTTTATCTTATATCCCAGTGATTTTTTTATCCATTTCATTACTATGTATACTCCGAACAATCAATGATTGTGAAAATATTAAAATTCAATGTGTGAGTGTGAGTGTGTATATAAAGCAGAGTCTCTATTGTATGCATTCATTTGATTACAAGATGTTAAAGTTTCAACATCCCTCTACTATTTTAATCGCTGGTCCTTCAAGGGCTGGTAAAACTTGTTTTGTAAATCGTTTACTTAATGAACATGATCAAATGTTTAGTATAAAGTTTAATGATATTGTTTGGTGTTATGGTGCAGTAATACCAAAATTAGATGCAAATGCAAAAATACGTTTTGTAGAGGGAATACCTGACATGAATAATTTTGAAATCAAAGAAAATTCATTATTAATACTTGATGATTTAATGTCAGAAACTAATGGTGATGTTGCTAATTTATTTACAAAGTATGCACATCACAAAAAGTTAACTGTAATATTTATTATTCAAAATTTATTTCCAAAAGGAAAACATGCACGTGATATTAGTTTAAATGCACATTATATTATAGTATTTAAAAATCCACGTGATAAATTACATATACAATATTTAGCAAGGCAAATTATGCCTCGGTATAGTAAAGAAGTCGTGAGTGTGTTCGAAGAAGTAACACGAGAACCTCACACTTATTTATTATTTGACTTGACACAAAAAACAAACGATGCATTGCGAATACGTACAAATATTTTTCCGAATGAAATCATGTATGTGTACGCTAACGTAAAAGACATGCATACAGAAATTTTTGTTTAGTCTGCATCAAGATGTTGAAGGTGAAACAACACTACAGCACGCTCCGTGCACTGTGCAAATGCAAGAATACCAAACGAAAACAAATTTTACAAAATGCTTCAGGGGATTTAATAAGAACAATATCTCAAGTAGCTAAGAACACAATAAAAGGAAACATCCCTTTAAATTCTCGTCAGAAGCAACGTTTACGTAGACATAAAAAGATCTTACGTGCTCTATCTCAGCAACGTACTGCATTGAATAAAAAGAAAAAGTTGTTACTACAGAAAGGTGGTGCTCTTTTACCGTTAATCTTGGGACCACTTCTTGCAGCAGTGGGAAGCAGTATTTTTAGTCGTTAAATATGTCAGAATTACGTAAAATGATTTTAGTTCCTGAAAATGTTGTACATGAAATTCAATCGAATCTTAAATCCATAGATTCACATCAATCACGTTTAGATGAAGAAATGAATAACATCTTAAAACGTCGTGATCTTAGTGTACAACAAAAGTGGAAATTATATCAACAAGCTTTGCATCGTTATTTACAGTATACATCTTCTTCACATAAACCTATTACTTTACCTATCATTCAAGAAGAAGAAGAAAAATCATCATCATCAACTTCCAAACAAGATAGCAATACTTCTATTTTACCATTTGTATCAGACATTTTACAATCAGTACCGAAAACACTTCGTAGGAAAACAGATCTATTATTAAAACAGTTGACAAGTTGTAATAAAATTCAGTGGGATAAGTCTGGTACAGTACGTATTCATGAAAAAACAATACCAGGTTCAAATATTATAGATTTAGTAAATGATGTTGTTCGTACAAGAAAATATTCAAGAAATCCTATAGGTATTCATGAATTTAAAAATTTATTAGAAGATCTTAATGTTCCTAAAGAATTTATTGGTACACCTATTAGCACGCCAGCATCAAAAGTGAAAAGTAGTAGTAGTAGTAGTAGTAGTAGACGACAACGTATTCGTAAAGTAAGAAAATCTCCTAGTCCTGCAGTAGTAGCTAATTTATTTAAACATTGGAAAGAATATAGTATGTAAAATGACAAAATTATCCAAAATATATTATGATTATTCAAATCCTGATTCTTTATCAAGTATACAAACATTACAACGCAAAACAAAGTTATCTAAAAAGAAAATTAAAAAATGGTTAGCTTCTCAAGATGCTTATACATTACATGCACCAGCTCGTAAAGTTTTTGAACGTAAAAAGTATTATGTTAGTGCACCAAATGAAACATTACAAATGGATTTAGCAGATATGCAAAATATTGCAAAGTATAATAATAATTATAAATATATATTATGTTGTATTGACATTTTTTCACGTTATGCATATTGTGTTCCGTTAAAAACAAAGAAAGGTCCTGAAATGGTAAAAGCAATAACAAAAATTTTTAAAAATTTCAAGTTACCTGTGTTTAACGTACAAACAGATTTAGGTGGTGAATTTTATAATCGACATGTAAAACAATTGTTTAAAGAATATGAAATTAATCATTATAGTGTTCATTCCGAAATTAAGTGTGCGTTAGCAGAACGCTTTATACGTACATTAAAAGAAAGATTGTATCGTTATTTTACTGCAAAGAATACTTATCGTTATATTAATATATTAGATCAAATTGTAAAAAATTATAATCATTCATACCATTCAAGTATTAAAATGGCACCTGCACAAGTAAATGATTCCAATGTGAATCAAGTGTGGGAAACATTATACGGAAATAAAAAGAATAAGAAAAATATAACTTGTAAATTTAGTTCGGGTGATTATGTTCGTGTTAGTAAGTATAAACATAAATTAGAAAAAGGATATTTACCTAAATGGTCACAAGAAATATTTATTGTTGACAAATGTATAAAGTCAGATCCTGTCACTTACAAATTAAAAGATTGGAACGGTGAAGAAATTAAAGGAATATTTTATGCAGAAGAATTACAAAAAGTAATTATAAATTCAAAGAAAACATATCTTATTGAAAAAGTATTGAAACGTAAAAATGGGTGGATGTATGTAAAATGGTTAGGATATCCATCAAGTATGAATTCGTGGATTAGATCAGATTCTATTCAGTCTGCAAAATGAATTCGAACTTTACACACGACTTTTACGTTACTCTTCCTTCAAATGCAAGTAGCAATCTTTTTGATAATAATACAACATCATCATTTCGAGTTAAATTGGCACAACCTATTGATTTACGTGATGGGGAATGGGGTGTTGCATTAACACAAATTAATATTCCGTGGAGTTTTTACAATGTTGGTGAAAATGAAGAAATTATAATTACTAGTGTTATCGATGGTAAAGTTGAACGCCACCATGTTCCAATTACACCTGGATATTATTCATCAATTGAATCTATTCTACAATTAATTCCTGAAAATGCTCGTATGTTACACTATTTAAAAAATAAAAATCAAATTGTTATTAAACATTCTTTGAAATTAGAAGATCAATGTATGATTGGTGTTACACCAGGATTACAACACATTTTTGGATTTATTAATGAAAATACGCATGATGTTAAAAAAGTTATATACACAAAAGTTAGAAATGTTGATTTAATATTAGCACGTGGAAAATTTCCATGTGATTTAGATTATAATATTCCCAATACAATTAATGTTTGCATTGATATTGTAAAACAACAACAAAATATAGGACCATTAGTTCGAAAACTTAGTGTATATAATGTACAACACGGTCATGTAAAATCTATTGTGTTTCACTCACCACATTATGTTAAAGTTGAAAAGAAATATTTTGATACGATAGAAGTAAACTTAAAAGATGAACACGGGTTAAAATTACCATTTCGTTTTGGAACTTCAAACCTAACACTTCACTTTAAACGAAAATGATTTCTGAAAGTATTGATGATAGTTTTTACATTACACTAGTTTCAAATGCTAGTGCAGAGGTATATCCTACAAATAGTCCAACACATTTTATTAATCAATTAAAAAATAATATTCGTTTATCAGAATCCGATTGGTATGTAGGATTAAGTGAAGTACATATTCCATTAACATGTTATAATGTTACTGAAGGTGAAAATGTTATATGGTACAAATTTAAAAATGCAGAACCTATGAAAAGTAAAATTCTTGTTGGATATTATCCATCCATTCATCATTTACTAGAGGAATTAAACGCAATATCAAGTTTTATAAAATTTAGTTTTTCAAATGTTGTGCATGTTGAATGTGATGAACGTGTAGAATCAGTTACATTGTCGCCTACATTAGCTTTACAATTAGGTTTTTCTGAAAAATCAGATCTTGTTAAAGAATCTCGTGGATTCAAACAACCATATGTAGATATCGGATATCCACATCAAATTTTTATATATACAGATATTATACAATATCAATTTTTAGGTGATACAAAAGCACCATTATTACGTATTGCAACAATCTCTGATATTAAATATGGAAAAGTTCAAACAATTACATTTGAAGATATTCATTATATGCCACTTGCAAAATTTTGTTTTAACACAATTGAAATACTATTAAAAGATCATGCAGGGCGAAATTTGCCATTTCGTTCTGGGACACTGACCGTAACACTACATTTTAAACGCTCTCCTGCATCTGCTAAATAATAATTATAGAAAAAAAAAGATGAGAGCAAGACGTGTTACTTATCACCGTGGGCGCGGAATACCATATTTTTCAGGACCTGTATATCAAAGGGGACATGGTATAGGTAGTTTCTTTAAAGGATTATTTCGTTTTGCTTTACCATTTCTTAAACAAGGTGCAAAAACTGTAGGACGTCAAGCATTACAACTCGGTATGCAAGTTGCGGGTGATGTATTAGAAAATCGACCATTTAAAGAATCTGTTCGTGCGCGTGTAAAAGAAGCTGGTAATAGTTTAAAGACAAAAGCAATTAATAAAGTTGGGCAGTTGCTAACTGGTAACGGCAAGAGACGGTCACGCAAGAGGAAAGCTCCTGCAATTGTAAAGTTTGGACCACCAACAAAACGTAAACATATACACGACATCTTTTCATAATGGCGCTCCTAAATTCAAGTAGTTTTGAATGTTGTACCAATGAATTTGATTTCTTTTCTATACCAATGACACAAACAGCTATTGAAGCAACTACAAATGCTGAATATCGTCCTATTTCCACATTAACCTCAGAAGGACCTATTGAATTTGTTATTCCAGGAGAAACAGGGGAATTTATTCATCCTGCATATCTATATCTTTATGTACGTTGTAAAATTACTAAAGCTGATGGTACAACTTTAGCTAATGATGATACTGTTGCACCAGTAAATAATTTCTTACATTCTTTATTTAGTCAAATTGATATTTCGTTAAATGATAAATTAATTAGTTCCTCATCAGGATCTTATCCTTATCGTGCATACATTGAAACATTATTAAATTATTCTTATGATGCTTCTCAAACACATTTAGCATGTGGGTTGTGGCATAAAGATACTGCAAAAAATTTTAATAAATTAGATAATACAAATGCTGGTTTTCAAAAACGTGCTAATAAGGTGAAAAATAGTAAATCTTTTGAAATGTATGGACGTCTTCATACTGATATTGTAAGTTTAGATCGTATGCTTCCTAACAAAGTAAGTTTACGTGTAAAACTACATCGTAGTAAAGATAATTTTTGCTTAATGTCTCCTGAAAATACAAGTTATAAAGTTGCACTTGAGGAAGTTATTCTTCATGTACGACGTATTGATGTAGCTGCAGATTTAGCTATGCAATTAAATACACGAATGGGTTCGGAAACGGCCAAGTTACCTCTGACGAGAGTGGAGACAAGATCTTATACTATACCTGCACAAGTAAAGTCTTACAACATTGATAATCTTTTCCTGGGTAATGTTCCTAAAGGCCTGGTTATTGGTTTCATCTCCAACACAGCCTTCAATGGGAAATCACATCTTAATCCCTTTGAATTTCAAAACTTTAACGTTAACAAACTGAATTACAAGTCGGGTCAAAATCATTTCCTCCCAACCCCCTCACTCCTGATTTTAATAACAATTTATACCTTCTAAGTTACTATACTTTGATTTCAGGTACTGGTATATATTATCAAAATTATTCACATACTGTTACTCTTGATGAGTATCCAAACGGATATGCTCTGTATGCTTTTATTCTATCTCCAACAGGAACTTTAGACGACAACACGTGGGATGTGGTACGCGATTCCCCTGTAAATTTAAAAGTATCATTTTCAGAAACTTTAACTGAACCTGTTACATGCATTGTGTACGCACAATTCGATTCTTTAGCACAAGTAGACAAAGATAGAAATATTTATACTGATAACACCTTCTAATTTATTCAGTTGAGTAGGATGAGGGTTGTTGTACACTTCTCGGCGTATCATGATAACGAAGATGACTTTATTGTAAAAGAATTAGCCATTGTAAATCCTGACGTTCCCTTTTTCCAAAATTGGATTTTTAAACCACCATTTCCTTTAAATAAGTTAGCTGAGCCGATCGTAAGTACAAACAAATATCTAGGTGAGAATGTGTATGGCATTACCTGGCACGAAGGCGATGTAGAATATTCCCATCTTAAGGAAATACTTCAATCATATTGTTCAAATACTACAACAATATACACCTACGGAATAAATAGAAAGTGTTTTCTTCAAGAAATTCTTCAAAGAGAAGTTACAAATTTAGAAGAAATAAACTGTCCAAAGTATACTGCATTAAGTTTTCACGTTCATCGGTGTGCACATAATAACCATCGTTTCGGACAATATAGGTGCAGTGTTCATGAAGCATTACTGTATAGTGAATATGTAAAAGTGTATGACTATGTCTTACATGTGAATAACAGTGATAGTTACATACCTACTACAATTAAAAATAATAATCTTCATCATGTATAGTGACGAATTGTTAAAAGTGTTACTAAGTGATAAAGTGACTGGTGCAAGTGTTACTGGAATTTACCCTATTGACAGACTACCTGTAACGGTAGAACCTCCTGCTGCACTTGTGATTAATCTTGATACATCTGATTCTGCTGGTTCCCACTGGGTCGCAGTGTACATCAATAAGAAAAAACATGGGTACTACTTTGACAGTCTTGCTATGGACATTCCCAAAGAAATAAAAAACTTTTTGTCGAAAAATACTAAAATGTACTTTACGAATAATCATCAATATCAACATGATAATTCTGTGTTGTGCGGGTATTTTGTGTTGTTCTTTTTGCATCATATTATCCGCACTCAATCATTTCAAAAGTGTTTAAAAATGTTTAACAAGAAAAATTTGAAAAAGAATGATGATATCGTTTATAAACATGTGAACAAATTTTTTAAAAAAAGAAAACAGAAATAATTTTTTTTATTTTTTTATTTTTTCTTATTATATGTTTACAATTTTTTTTATTTTTTTATCATATATACAATTTTTTTTTCTTAAATTTTCAATAAATTTTTTTTTAAACTTACATCCCTGCATTTTATTTACAATTCCTAAGAAAAACATTACAATCTTGATAATGCATTAGTTAATGCTGTTGATCTTTCATATTTCCACCAATAATTCAACTGTTGTGTATTACGATATGCACATCCTGATTTCTTTACAATATTTGTGTGAAAATTACAATAATCATTAAATGTGTTTGCACATAATTCACTTAATGGTGGACAATGTTTTGTTTCTAAATCAATGACATTATCTAATGCAAATATTCTTTTAATCCAAAGAGATTTCTCTAAACCTTTACAATAAAAGGATGAATTCTTTGAACATAATTGATATACAAGGTTTCGTATGCATGATACAGTATATCCAGTTTTGCTATTCCATTTCAAACCATGTAAATTTAAAGTTAACCAATCAATTTGTTTTTGACATCCTAATGATAATAAATTATAATCTATTGGTGATTTTACCAAGCAATGGAAATTTACTGTATCATTGCATGCAGTTAAACAAAACTCACGAATGATAAATTCATTATCAGACATTTTAAAACCTTGAATATCGATAATATATTGATTTACACATGGTGAAATTTCATTTGTGTGATAAATGAAAAACGGAATAATCTGTCCAACAAATTCTGTATTTTTTAAAAGATCACAAATTTTACGCATAAACCATATAAATGAGATTTCACTATGTTCTTGTTCAAAAACTTCAAAAAGTTCACTAAGAGTTTTATCAAGAGATAAGTACTTCGTTGCAAATGTTCCAGTATTATGAAGATGAGTACAATCATGAGGAAGATTTAACTTGCATTCCATGCATTCAATTGGATTGGTGTTACGTAAGTATACTTTTATAGTTTTTAATACACAGTTCACATTAATGTTTTCATCACTGCATAACACACATGAAACACTAACTCTATTCGAATACATTTTTTCAATCTGAAATATTCGCTTTCCGTTTGTCTTTTCTTATGAAAATGTCCAGTAATTCCGGAAGATAGTCTGTATCACTTAATAATTCCACATACGTTTCATAGAATTTTTCTCTTGTTAATATTCCAATAATATGGGTGTTTGCATACAAGTAAAACACATCTTCTTCAACACTAGGACTTGCAATAATACTCCATGCACGGGTTTCCAATGACTCTGGGTGTACATTCATACAATCATGCGCAAAATCATGAGGGGATCCTTCTCTACATCCATCGCATATTAATGTATCGTTGAAATCCCATTTTTCAATAGCCTTCTTTATACATTCACGGTCCACCTTTTGACTATTACAACAGCAATCTAAACCCCAAAATCGTGATGTTCTTGATAATACTGCTGGTGATGACGGTGGCGTTGGTGAAACTGTTGTTAGCACTGGTGAATCTATTGCATCAAAATCATATTCTTCATCTGACGATGATTCGTATATTTCTGTTTCAGCATCGGATATTGCTTCAGTGTTAACCTCGTAGCGTTCTTCTTTCTCAAAGAGATGCATGGTGTCTCTATATATATTTTCCGCTATAGCCCGTATTTAAAGTATTTTCATAGCCACAAGGTAATCACGTGTTCATCATTCGCCGCGCAAAACTTCTTTTTATCACCAATTAGCATAGAGGCATGATTCAACATGTTTACCTGCCACAACCTCAATCTTCTTTGTATTCTTCGCCGACAATGTCTTGTGTTCAACTACCCTGGCGCCAAACTTGTTTTTATTACGCTGTCGGCACTCTGTGATGTATACTAAACGTGTCGTCGGTTTTCCTTTGTATTTGTCTTCATGTTTTAACACGCACCTGTTACCCAACAACGCCATCTTTCCCTCTTGCCCAACGAGTTTCCAAAAAGCGCGCGAAAAGTTCAGTTCGTGTCTTAAGTTCACCAGCGAAAGACATACAAGCACCACGCTCTGTATATGTACCAGCAATGCCTATCATACCGCAGTATACATATTCTATACACGAAATTTCTAGTATGCTCACACAGTGTTCGAGAAAATAAAGATTCAATCCGTCAAATTAAGAAGTCCCGCATGAATAAAGATTATTCCCTCCAATTTATAACAACGAGTATTATTATAAATAATACGAAAGAACAAAAAAATACAAGTTGCTATGCAAATGGTCAAATTAATTAATATAATCAAATTTAACAACGTGTATGCTTTAGCATACGATTTGGGAAAAATAATAAGGAGCTTGCAGAGCAAGCAATCCGTAAAATAAGATGCTCCAATTAATTTATTAAGAGAATGCAAATAAGAATGAGCTTCTAATGAAGCGAAAGAATGAAAAAGATCCAATAAATAAGGAGATTGCTCAGCACGCGATCCAATACAATTTGCTCCGAGTAATTTATTAGAAAATACAAATAAGAATAAGTTTCCTATAAAATAAAAGAATAATTAATTTGATCATAGCATAGCTGTTAGAAACAACCCTATCAAAATCATGTCCTTCAACCTCTTTTCTAGAAACTACTCCATCCCTCCTAACACTCAACCTTTTCCAGGAACCCGTCTAACCACCTAACAAACAGGGTAATAAAACCACCTCCCCCTAAACTTCCCCAAGGCCAACACGGCCATATTGACATCAAATGTACACTGTCATAAAAGCAATTAAGGGGGCAATAAAATCTATTGTGGTGTACAATCCTAGACAAGACTACTAAGGATCGCCTGAGCATGATAATATATATGGCTATAGCCCGCCCCCATTGACGCTCAGTTTTACACTGGATAAAATGGGCTTCAATCCTGTTTTACACTGGATAAAGCTGCAAACTATGGTTCAGCCCATCCCTTGATCATATCCTGGTCCTGGATCCGCCACTGAATATATATCGCGATGCGTTTCGCAATATATGACGCAAATGCAGAAATGACTACGGTACGATGCTGCTCAAACTCATTCTGATTGCAGATGAGAGACTGTTTTGCATCGTATCATTACGTCGATGAAAAATTGGCCAGAATGTGCAAGTTGAAACTGAAACATCGATCGAGCGCATTAGTGTCATTACGGGTTACTACGAACATCTGAAATTCGTTAGAACCCGAGTCGTGTAAAGATTGTGATGATTTTCGTGTGCAACTGTAAATAGCATTTTCCCAACGCATACGATACGTGAAAAATAGGTCACCAATACGCAGTAGTACTGTTTATTCCTGGAACATAACTTGACACCAATATTGTGAAAGAAACGGACATAATTTAAAAAACTCTTCCCATCATTTCGCAAATGATGCTTGAGTGCATGCAGCACAAGCTTTAGCTGATTTGTTCACTCTGTGGAGTTTGATAGCGTTCTATCACCCACCATACTCCCAGATTTACGCCAGTATTGACTATGAAATGATTCTTAAGTTGAAGGAATCACTTTATGGCATTCTTTCCCTAACAATTCCAAAGAATTCTTCGGGCGACAGAACACTCCAATCGAACCATAAACAGAACAGGCGCCATTACAGGTATATTCGACTTCCACGTTTCTGACAATGAGGTGAGGTGATTTTAGTTTAGCGTCCCGTTCAGCAGCGAGGCTATATGAGACGTGGACCTACTGATTAACGTGGAATCCGAACCACATGAGCTCCCGCCGGGAATTGAACCCGGGTCTCCCACGCCAAAGGCGCGTACGCTAACCGCTTAGCCACGAGGGAGCTCGTTTCTGACAATGAGTTATACGTACAACGGCTAAGGATAATAAACGTTTTAAAGAAGTATCTCTATTGTATTAGCTGCAAATAAATACTTGCCACTATTAAATTTCCAAACTCACTCATTAGAAATTTTATAGTCCGAGAGTGTGACTGAAAGAGTAAGTAGTAAATAAAGTCTTTTCTTACTCAAATAATGAATTGAGTTGATTTTGAGTTTAACGTCCCTTTCAGCAGCGAGACTATATGAGAGGGGACCTACTGATTAACGTGAATTCCGAATCACATGAGCTTCCGCCGGGAATTGCACCCGGGTCTCCGACGCCAAAGACGCCTTAGCCACGAAGAAAGCTCTTACTTAAACAATGCTAAATACTATACCATACCGAGGATAGCTAGATAGCGGTAAAACCATAAATGTAGTATGGGATGAAATTACCGTAGCAGACTGCCATCATAATGTAACAATATGGTGGACAACATCGTGTCCGTGGGCAGTGCCGTGCCGTGGAAAATCAGCGCCCGGGGCGAGAGTATACGACGGCGCTCCCATACATATACTCCAAGTAAGTTTTCCTTATTTCTTCCAATTTTCGCGCCCCTTATTTCGGCGCCCGAGGCCGTCGCCCCGCTCACCCCCCGGCATGGCCCTATCCGTGGGTTTTCTCGGGGTACTTCTGTTTCCTTCCACATCCTTACTCCACCATTCTCCCCATCATCATTCATTTGCTTTAGTCATCATGTCCCTTAGCCTAAAGGATAGAATCGCGGGACGTTACACTAAAAGATTTCATTTCATCTCACTATGTGACCAAAAATAAGTTTTACTGTAGCTTTTTTTTTCTATAATTCATTTTTGTTGGTCAAAAGCAGTAAAGTAATGCTGTTTTTAACAAATTAGAAATTGATTTACTGTAAAATTGAAAGTACTGTAGCTTACGTATGCTAGAATTCGATTGTACGTACTTAATTCGGTTGTTCAATATTTCAAGTTATCGTTGGGTCTATCTTACTCGAATTATCAATACTTTACTGTATATTATTGATAAAAAATGACAAGAAACCTAGCGTAAGAACATTTCCTTTAACATTTATGGTCTCCTTAGTGTGGTGTACTTGGTGTATCATTCATCTACTGTAGAACTCACGCGGATAAAGCTCCCTAGTTCTAGTCTACGGCTAGTTTGTTGTGTAGGTTCAATTTCCTTTCTCAAGGCATTTTCTTGCATAACTCTGTACATAACAAGTGTTCTTATTCCTCGTTTTTGGTATAGAGACCGTGTGTTCTACTAAACTGTGTTGGCCTATCGATTTTGACTGAATATGCGGGCTATTTTCCGAAGTGCGTCCGAGGTCATGTGGTCGGAAGGGGTCCCTCACCTTTCCGTTCTCTCGTATTGATCCGGCCGGCGCGGCGCGGCGAGGCGAGCGCGCGCTCCGCTTTACTCCCAAGGCTTCATCGAACACACACACACCCAGACAGTAATACTGAGATATACATGTGGCGGCCTCCTCTGCCATTCGGGAAAGTTAAAAAAAAAAGAAGAAGAAGGTTTCCAAAAGTGAAAACATTGCAGGCCGTTAGCCTGTGCTGTCTCTTTGGCTTTTATTCCATCACATTCACATCCGTTTACATTTCTTTCTTTTCCTTTTGTTTTCATTTCTCAAAAACTATCTCTACTATTCTTTGTTTTTTTTTTTTCATTCTCCATTGAAACAAGAGAATATCTGTATATATATAGGTTTAGAGTTCAAACGAATGGATACAGGAGCTGTAAATCACAGCTAGACAAAAGACTTCTAAACTCTAATGAATGGGTTGATGATTAAAGGTCCCCAGCTGGTATGAAGTTCCGTAAATACCATAAATGAAATATAACAGCTCATTAAAAAAAAAAAATCTTTCTTCCCGTTTAATAATAGTTTTGGAGTGACATCTCTGTTTCTCACTTGATCATGTTTGTTTCAAATTATATGTTTTAAAGACTACAAAAGTGTTTAGAGTTTTGCTTACACTTGTTTTATAAGTGAGGATTTCTTAGGGCCAAAACATACTCAAAAGAGCAACGAAGTACCGAGAGAGAGAGAGAGAGAGAGAGAGAGAGAGAGAGAGAAGCCGTACACATGAATTTATTTCGGGAGGGGGTCCAAAGCTTTTCGGGGGGGTCCAAACACAATTTCAAGCTCAATTATATTAAAAATTGTAAAATTGCCCCTAAAATTAGACTAAATTTACAAAAAAGTCCGGCTTTCGGGGAGGGGTCCGGACCCCCCAGGACCCCTGCATACGTTCCTGGCCATACATACTAGGAATACAAAACAAGAAACTGATACGAGGAAGTGGCGTAAGTAGAAATCTTTCCCGAAGGGGTTATTCAAATTACGAGATTTATTTTTAAAAGCCACGTTTATATAAATCAGAAACATAAATAGGGTACTCTATGATAACTGATAGTAATGAAAAGTGACTGCCATCAAGGATGCATGCAAGGGTGGGTCCTTGGGGTCCGGATCCCTTCCTAAATCCTGACTTTTCTGTAAATTTAGTCCGATTTTGCGGGTAATTTTACAAATTTTAATATAATTTATTCTTATATTGAATTTAAATCCCAGAAAAGCTTTGTCCCCCCCCCTACGAAATAAATTCCTGTGTAGGTGCCTGACTGCCATAACTTGATTTATTTTTTCGAAGAGGGAAACGAAGGTCATGTATGAATTTTTCATTGCTGGCACATGTAGCAAATTAAAGCAGTAGTGCATTGTCATGTTTGAGGAATCAAGCATTACATAGGACTACTGTACATTGTATGGACTCCTAATACATTACACTGGTATAAAGTTAATAAACTATTTTTTTTATAAAGTTACTATTTACAAACAGAAATGTGGTCTGTATATCAGAAATAAAATGATCACACATAGACTTGTTAGTTATTAGTTTAAGACTAATTAATCTTCTAGATTAATTAGTCTGTCTTCTGTGGATTAATCAGATGGAAGAAATTAGGCCTAATTAATATTCTTAAGTCAATTTCAACCATTCATTTCAAAATTTCCACGGATGAAACTCGAATAATGAACAACTCCTCAGATAACGAATAATTACTCGGATATTGAACAGCTCCTCAGATAACGAATAATTACTCGGATATTGAACAGCTCCTCAGATAACTAATAATTACTCGAATAATGAACAACTCCTCAGTTAACGAATAATTACTTAAATATTGAACAGCTCCTCAGATAACGAATAATTAATCGAATAATGAACAACTCCTCAGATAACGAATAATTACTCGGGGATTGAACAGCTTCTCAGATAACGAATAATTATTCGAATAATGAACAACTCCTCAGATAACGAATAATTACTCAGATAATGAACAACTCCTCAGATAACGAATAGTTACTCATTGAACAACTTTTTAGATAACGAATAATTACTCGGATATTGAACAACTCCTCAGATAACGAATAATTACTCGGATATTGAACAACTCCTCAGATAACGAATAATTACTCGGATAATGAACAACTCCTCAGATAACGAATAATTACTCGAATAATGAACAGTTCCTCAGATAACGAATAATTACTCGGATATTGAACAGCTACTCAGATAACGAATAATTACTCGAATAATGAACAACTCCTCAGATAACGAATAATTACTCAGATATAGAACCGCTCCTCAGATAACAAATAATTACTCGAATAATGAACAGCTCCTCAGATAACGAATAATTACTCGGATATTGAACAACTCCTCAGATAACGAATAATTACTCAGTTATTGAACAACTTCTCAGATAACAAATAATTACTCGGATAATGAAGAACTCCTCAGATGACGAATAATTACTCGGATAATGAATAATTATTCAACTAACGAATATTTAAATAATTCCAACAGCACTGTTTTAAACGTTTGATATAAAATAAATAGTTCATCATTAGACGTATACATTAAAATACGATTTTTATTATTATTTTGGTGTTTTCCATAGTGCTGTCTGTTCAAATGAAGTAATCCCTACCAGCAGTTTAGCGCAATATTTTTTTCTCTTCCTTGTGAAAATAATCAAGATAAATTATTCGAAAGTAATTTTTTTTTTTTTTTTTTTTTAGCTCATCGTCATTCTTCGTGTTGCCAAATGTTACGTAGAAAACCCATGCTTTTTCTCTTCATCCCCCTTTATTTTATCCTTCCCCCATTTTTTTTATAGTCCTTTTGGGAATAAAGCTTTAGGGAGTTTTGAGAAGGAAGCAGTTTTTTTTTGTATCCTCTTACCCGCCTTTTATTTTTCGTAAAGTACTTCCGAACCAACCGAAGAAGACATCCGAAAGACGAGAATAGTTTAATCGATAAGACACTCTTATTCCTTGGTTCATAGCTGGTTGGGTCTGGCCTTGAGGATGAGCAAAACACAAGGAAATGGGCATAATACTTATTTATTTATACTCAAAGAAGACTCTGTAGTACTCTTACGAAACCTTTCCTTTGAGCATGGAGGTTTTAGAAGTAAAAGGTTCCTGTAGAAGATGTCTGATATTTTTTTCTCTGTCTGTCTCTTTGATATTTCTTGATCAAATAAAAGATTTAATTACGTTATTCTGATGATTACTTAAGGTGTTTGAAAAGAGGAAGAACATAAATTTTGAGGGTAACACTAAGCTTTGCCATCATAAATGCACAGATATATATTGAGACAAATTAATCCCTCTACAGAGGCCCAGAAAGACATGTTTTCTCGAAGAAAATAAATTAAATGAAATGCCCAGTTTTACTTATGCCCTAGAGATTAAAGGAAGTGAATGAATGATTATGGAAGAAATGGTGAAATGAGAATCTGAGATGAAACGGGAGAAACTCGAGAAAACTCACGGACATGATGTTGTCCACCTTAACGTTGGTCAGGATCAAACCAGAGACCCCTCGTACTCAGAGGCGGATCCAGGACGGAATCCTGGAGGTACGGTAGGGGACCGTAAATATTATCAGTTTTTTTCTCTCTCTCGCACTAGGTATTTGCAGCACTGGTAACCATGCCATTGGTATGTGGGGGTGGGGTGGAGAAAACGACCCTTTGCCTCCCTGGATTCGCTTACACTCGCACCAGATCGCTCTTCCAGTGTTTCACTGTACCCTCAAAACTAATTCAAGTTCGAATCATTAACTTTTGAATAGGTATGCGCACGAGATGAGACGAGACAGAATTTTCTTGACACAATTCGAGTCGAGACACAGCTCTTCCAATAGAGAAATACACATTTTTCGAGTCGAGGCATCCTTTTTACAGCACATTTTTAAGACGAAACAGTCTCAAATCTTGTCTCGTGCGCATCCCTACTTTCGAACATTTGCTGTTTGTTAATTTAATAATAATAGTCAAAACAAAAATGAAAAAAAAAAAAACAACATATAATATCAATATCAGATACCTCAGCAGTCTAAAGGACGTTGATAAAGACGTTTCATACAATCAGATCGAATAAGTATATAAGATATAAAGATGATATTGAAGAGTGTACATAATTAATTACGCAGAAAAGTAAGAAATTTCCTGCAAACCCCAAAGGAAAAGAAGAGACACGGGGAAACAGTAATATAATGTATTTGAATAATAATAATAATAATAATAATAATAATAATAATAATAATAATAATAATAATAATAATAATAATAATAATAATAATAATAATAATAATAATAATAGAGTTTAGAGAGGAGTTTTGCCGTCACGATTTCTTTATATCGGAAAAGCGAGCCTTTTATGTTTGTCTTTTTTTTCTTTTTTTTTTTTTTTCATGAGAGACTAACGAACCGGAACCAATTTTTAAACTTAGAATTTTCGGAGTTTTTCGTTTTATTTGCATTGCTGAGGAAAGAAACATTCTCGAAAATGACTTTAGTTGGTAGAGAGAGTTGGTTATGTTAAAATTTAATATGGCATTAATAAGCCTACAATATATCGTTATTCATTTATCATGAGTACAAAATGTCAAATAAAGTAAATTCTCTAATGAGCAAAATTGAAAAGGAACAAATGAAACTCTGCGAGAAATTTATCGCGAAGGAGATAATGGTTTCCATTCTCCATACAGTAGCGTACGCACGAATTTATTTCGGGGGGGGGGGGTTCAAACTCAATAGGAGGGTATTTTATATTAAAATTTCTAAAATTGACCCTAAAATTAGGCTAAATTTACACAAAAGTCGAAATTTCAGGGGATCCAGACCCCCCAGAACCCACCCCTGCGTACGTCCCTGCCTCCATAGTTCCCGTCCGGAAATTTTTTCCTGATATATTCTTCCCATGAAAGCAATACTATATTTGGTCATTATTTCTTATCTGCGATACTACTATGTTTAAAAATGAATTTTTCACGTATCGTTCAAAACTTTTGTATAAATTTTTAGTTCCTAATTTGTTTAAACATTTAAATTAATTATTTCTCGTCGTCCATAAATTTTAATAGTATACTTTGCTTCCTTATATGTGTGCACATTTTATGCTAGCATCTTAAAAGGCCTATTCCGGATTTCAATCTCTTGCAAAAGGTGGAATAATTTAGGAAAAACTTATATTTTGGATTAATTTTATATGACCTCAACATTTCTTAGATGGAAAGGAGATAGAAAAATAAATAAATAAAAATAAAAATAAAAAATACGAACATTGTCGCAGGAGAGCCGGTTTCTTTCCCGGTAGGAGCTCGTGTGATTCGGATCCCACGTTAAGTTGTAGGTCCACGTCTCAAATAGACTCGCTGCTCAAACAGACGTTAAAATTAAACAAAAACCAAACGAATATTGTCGCTTATAGGAGAAACCTTGAACATGAAACTTCTAACCGAAAAGACGCTGCTATCCTCTTTTTTATGTCTAGTTTCACGCAGGAATAAAGGTGGATCTGAAAAGTTAAGGGGACGCATGACGTCACTTCGTGCCCCATGTCTATCTTAGCCCATTGTAATTCTTAGGAAGTGGAAGGATGCCTTCGATATTTTTGAAAGTGGGGAACGACATCGCCCGCGTTCCTTCTCACTTTTACCCTCCTGGTTCCACGGAATCAAAAGTGTGGTAGGGTTTACTCAGAGCAATATCCACGATGTCCCTTCTTATTACATGTAATAGTAGCAGTTGTTCTGTTCTGGTATAATTGTTTTAGTGATTTCTACGCAGGCAATTTATATACCGTAGCTTTGTCACTGAAATAACGCGTGTGCACATACACTCACAAAATGATTGATAATAGTGATTAAGTAGAGGCCGAAACTGTTAATTGCTTGAAGAGATTCGTACGCATTTAACTGCCTGTCTGCCATTTAGTACTGTTGTTGTATTTTAGTTCTGTATTATACACTGAGGACAATGTGTTGTTATATATATATATTGGTCGCTTGTTATCCACTACGTACATTCAAACGCACACATCACAAATACGTACACGCACATGAACAGAGACACACAAGTCGAGTGTCAACTTCCTCCCCCTATGCTTTCTGACCGTAATGAAGCAATTATTTTTAAGGGTCCTCATTCGTAGTGTGGTCCCAGGCGGATGTTGTGCTGTATATCTACCACAAAAGATAGGGAAGAGGGTGTCGGTCCGTGTACTTATGACGTCATAGGGGAAATAAAGAAATAGAGAATGCGAGAGAGAGAGAGTTTTTGTGTGTGAGAGAGGAGATCTCGGGGTTAATTCAACAGTTAATTGAATAGGGAGGCGCTGTTTTACCATATGGAACTCTTGTATTGTTGAGCAGTACATGGGGACACACAAACCGACATTCTTTAATGATTATTTGAGAAAGGAGAAAGGATGGAGGGCCGTATCCCTTTTGTTGTGTTAAAAATATTCGGCGTTCATTGTGGAGTTGTTTAGGAAGTATACCAAACAATGTACTCACACGATGGATGCGAATGACCGCAGTATAGAATTGCTCTGACTTAGCTTGCTTGTTCTTACACACACACTTCTAGCTAAGGTATATCTGGTTTCAGTAGCTGCTACAGTATATGTAGCAGTTTTATTACTCCATTACAAAGAACACGTGTTTGACTCCAGTGAGGCATAATCTCCTTAAAGTCAAGATGGCTCCAAAGACACGAGTTCAAAACTAGTATAAATCAATGTGTTATTTCGTATGGTACACAAATTCAAGACAGATTCACAATGTGTATTATTAGGGCTGCCCACGAAACGAGACGAAACAGAATTTTGATGACGAGATGTGAGGCAATCTTCCAATAGAAAAAAGATTCAACTGTTGTCTCCTAGTATTATCGGAGCATGGAAAAGTACTAATTAAGTATAGTTGATCTTGTGCTAAGGGATAGCTTTTGAAGGCAGCGGTCGAAGTTATCTTTAGCAAAAGTGAGGGCTGCGATGTTGCCACATCTTTGTACTCATCAGTTTATTACCGAAAGAAGCCAACCACCAATCACAATCCTCTCCTTATCCGCATCTCCTTAGTGCATCGCAACGTCGCGTCACAATCTTCCTTTCATTGTGTCCCACGCTTTGGTAAAATTTGACATCAAGCAAAGCCTTGACAGCGAACTCATCTTTAAACAATAGTCCTATAACAGTTTTAAATGGAACTGTTGTTATTTAACAGTTGGACGGAATAAATATTGTACTGGGCACTGAATTCGAACTGTTAATATATACAGAGTTTAAACGCAGATAACAAGGTTTGCATTCCATAAAATGAAATGAAATACGCATTTAATTTAACGATTTAAGAACATGCCTTATAGGTTAAAAGATGGATAAAAGAAATGGAAGCGGATGATGATGAAAGCAGTGGGAGAAAGTGGAAAACCTCTAAGAAAACACACGGATATTTCATTAATACTTACTTAATTCATTTAATTTATTTTACTAGTGGCGAGAAATAAATGCAGAGAAAACTAAATACATGGAAGTGCGTCGCGACTGTAATACAGCAAATTATGGATGCGTTAAAATATTAACTAATACTTTTGATAAAGTGGATAGTTTCAAATATCTAGGATCAATATTAACAGAGGAAAATCATATTCACTAAGAAATTAAATGCCGACTAGAAGAAGGGAATTCGTGTTATTATTCGGTTCAAAATCTCTTGTCGTCGCGAATTCTGTCGAGGAATTTGAAGCCTAAACTATACAAAACGATAATCATACCTGTTGTTCTGTATGGTTGCGAAACATGGTCACTTACTCTGAGGGAAGAACATAGACTGAAAGTATTTGAGAAAAAGATCCTGAGACGAATATTCTGACCCAAGAGGAACGGGAATGGGGAATGGCGGAAACTTTGTAACGAGGAACTACATAAGTTATATGGTTTACCCAACATTGTTAGGGTCGTCAAGTCTAGGAGGCTTAGGTGGGCGGGTCATGTAGCTAGAATGGAAGAAAGTAGAAACGCTTTCAAAGTCTTGACTGGAAGACCAATCGGAAAACGACCATTAGGAAGACCTAGGTGCAGATGGGAGGACAATATTAAGATGGATCTAGCAGAGATTGGAATACAAAGTAGAAACTGGATGCAGTTAGCTAAGGATAGAAGTCAGTGGAGAGCTTTTGTGAACGCGGCATTGAACCTCCGGGTTCCATAGGCCATAGAGTTAGTTAGTTAGTTAGTTAGTTAGTGGCGAGAAAAGCACAATGAATATTCCCTTTCGCTTGGAAAGGTTTAACGAACTTAACTGGAGGTCTCCAAGTCTACTGTACACATTTCTTTCATAGATCTCCTTGTTGTTGAAAGTAGGGTTTACCATAAGATGAAATCCGACAGAATTTTCGTGACCAGATACGAGACGAAACGTCACTTTCATGACATCTTTTCGAGACAAAAATTAGCTCAAGTTTTGCTCGAATCAACTCCTAGTTATGAGTACTTCTGTAAGGCCCCTTTTATGACTGCAGTACAGTTGAACCATAGCACTTCCTAAAATATTTTCTCATGACAAAATTGGGTTCTTTTCAGTTTCATTTTCAGCGCGAGAAACAATTCAAAATTCGGGAATCATATCGGGGGAATATGAAGTGTAGTGATCCAGGGGAATGTGCTTAAACAAGAAAGTTTGATTGAATCTGGAGCGAAGAATCGGGCAGTTGCTTTGAGATGATGAAACCACCACATTTTTGATTGTTTACAGGTGCACTCGTCTGCTACCGTGCAGGCAACAAAGGATCTCAGATAATATTCTTTCACAATGTTTTGGCCTAATAGCACATAGTTGTGCTGAACCATCCCATGTAAGAAAAAAACGGTCAATATAAATCTGTCTTCGGTGCTCACATATTTTTTTCTTTCTTCTCTTGAGAAATGATGCATGTTTCTACTTTAAGAACTATTTCAACATGGCTTCTGCTTTGTTGTTATTACCAAGTTGTCGGCAAATTTGATACAATGTAACAAACTGGTCAAGCCATCATATCGTTTCGCCGCTTCAAATGAAAATCCAACGGACGAGTGATTTTCCTTATCTTCCCCCAAAGTGTTGTAGACCAGAAACTCTATTTCTTGTGAGGAATTGTATATTCTACAAGTAATTTCAAACTTTACACCTTGTATACTGCGACGGGATTTACTGTACTCACAGATCACAGTATTCTCTTCGCAGGTGAAGAATATTACTGTTTCGTATAAAGATGCTCTTCTTTTACCTCTCAGAAAATACCTCCCTTGTTTTATTTATTATGAAAGGGAAAATATTATTTTGTATATTCTTTGAGTAGACCCTATAACTAACTAACTAAGTCTATGGCTCATGGAACCCGGTGGTTTAATACCGGGTTGAAAAAACCTCTCAATTGGCCGCTGACGTTAGCCAACTGGATTCAGTTTCTACTTTGTAAATAGACTTTATACTATCCCTAATAGCCAGTTGGCGCGTGCTTGTCTTTTGGCTTTCTACGCTTGCACTTGAAACGCATGCTTTCATACAATCTGCCTTTTGTTGTACTTGCAAGCGATGTTTTAGATCCTTCGCAGAGCGTCATACCACCTCACTGGCCGTTCATTGGCTATTAATTTCACTTCACTTGTAAAACGCCTGCGTCAAGCTTGAATGGAATACTGAATGCAAGGTTGTCCGCATGTAACTTCGTTACTGGAATAAAGCTTGCGGCATGCTTGCACGTTTTCCAATCAAGCTGGATGCAAGCTTGACCGACTTGCAATTCAAGCTTACATTAAGCGGTTTGCAAGTTGTCTCTGCTATTAGGGATCTAATATCATTAATAAAGATTTTAGCGTAATATCAAATTAAAGGCAAGTTGTAATCTATTTTTAATTTAGCAGGAAAGTGTTTTGTCGCTAACAATATATACATATAAGACTATTTCCGGGGAAAGGTATGGTGATGTAGAAACCTCTACTAAAGATTTCAATTTACAGTGGACAAAATTGTCGCTGTTCAAGTCTGTTTTTTTTTTTAACAGACGTATTCTTCTCCCACTTTTTCTTTCTTAAATGGGACGGCTTTGAGTATATACACATTTTTTTCAAATTTCGATTTGACTTTATTATTAGTATTGTTATTGTTTTAGTTTAATATTTCTCATGTTTTGAAAATTAGCAGAGAATTAAATTACCACTTAAATCACAGAAAAAAGGAAATGAAATTTGTCAGTTTTACGTCCCAGGATTATGCCGCCTAGGCTAAAGGGGAGGGTGATGAAAAATGAATAAAGTGGGAGGAAACGGGAGAACCCCGAGAAAACTGAGAAACAGTATTATGTCTCTATCAAGACACGTTGCATAGTATGTTCCAATTGGCAAACTTCCGTTGCTTGGAAATCGTATGTACCAGGGTTTCCTGAGCTTTCTGGTGGCTGTGGTTAGCGTACACGCCTTTGACGTGGGAGACCCGGGTTCGATTTCCGGCGGGAGCACATGCTGTTTAGATCTCATAAGCTGTAGGTTCACGTGTCATATAACCTCGCTGCTGAAAGTCAAACTGAAAATCAAATCAAATGAAACCAAAATTTCTTAGAAATGTTCATAGTAGAAACACATACATTTATGTATATACGTAATTCAAAAAATATTTCTAAAAATAACATTATTCAAACGACATTTTGGCGTGCGAAATTAAAGTATAAAACTGAAGTTATTACCGTTTCTTTTACATTTCCATCTAGCAGAGGACTAAGTAAGATAGTAATAATCTAAGATAGTAAGTGGACGCACTTTGTGCATGTTTGATCCCGAAACAAGATTTTTTTTTTCTTTTACGAATGGACGTTTAAAAATTCGTTTCTATTCATTCTTAAGTAGAAACAATGGGTTGCGTGCATCTCAGAATGATTTGTACAGTAAATTTGCACGCATAAATAGAAAATGCTCTTTTGTGCTGCAAAACTGTCTTATCTTAAACTCATGTAAGAAAGGTGATTGTGTGATAAGCGTAATGTACTTTTCAAGGCTACACACTTTGGTCGGTAATGTTGTTATTGCTAGTTGTGGTAAGCAAGATGTTAAATGAAGGAGAAGCAAGTGCGTGATTCGAAGCCTGGACTATTTATCAGAGTCTTCTTTCCCAGTATATTTAGCTATGCATGATATGATTTAATGTGTATATTGTTTCAAGTGCTACTGACACATTAGAACAGTGATATTTAATCTGGGGCACGAGCACACCCAGGAGTCCGCGATGACGTTTTAGGGTTATGTAAAATTTAAAATAATAATAATCTATGACATAGTTGTATTAAATTTATAGCATGATTCACCTGTTTAATAAAATTAGATTATTTAATTAATAAGTAATATTTTGTAATTTATTTTTCATATGCTTATCTTTAATTTGAATTAAGGATACCTTAAGTCTTAGGGTACTCGCTTAAATGAAAAAGTACCCTTAGGAGTACGCGGAAAACAAGTTGAATACCACTGCATTAGAGTACTCTTATGAAAGATGAAAATTAAAGAATTCTGTAGAAAGGAATCGCGTAAAAGACTAAAAATGCAAATAGGACCGATACCTAGTGGCGAGTTACATTTTTGTATGGGGGGAAGGGAGAGGGACTTTAGTATATATATATATATATGAAGGGACGGTGGCTCAGTGGTAGAGTGCTTACCTCTTGTGTGTGGAATCCCTGGTTCGATCCCCGGCCCAGTAAGTTTGTGGTGAACAACATCGTGTCCGTGGGTTTTCTCGGGGTACTGCCGTTTCCTCTCACATTTCCATTCTACTAATTCTTCCATCATCATTCACTTGCCTTAATCAAGGTCTCCTTTAGCCCAAAGGGCATAATCACGGGACGTTAAACTGTAAGATTTCATTTCGTTTCATGTCATATATATATATTCTTCTTACAAGATGTTGGTAGTGAATTTACAATGCATTTGTTTTAGTAAAGTTACAAAGTGTCCTGACAAGTTAACTGTCGTAGTATCATTGATAACTTACAGCCAGCACAAAACTATATGAGTAATATTAATGATTGATATTTGTAGAGTTGTAGTGACGTAGTTAGTCTCAGTTCGATCTCCGATTGGGACAGGAGATTTTTCAATTCAATGAGGCGCTGCGATTCACTCAACGTGTGTAAAATGGGTACCTGGGGCGACCTAGGGACTGGAGTGTAGTGCTTACTACATCATCTTCATGAGCACCAAAGTCAAGGAAGTATAGAACCCTTACTTCCACACACAACCCTTGGGCTTTCACACCCTTCCCCGAAACAGGAGCGATCCCCTTTATTTACTTTGCTTTTAATGATTGATATGCAACAAGTATCAAAATATTAACGTCGTGGTTGTAGCAAACACCTCGTAACAAAAGTAACTTCCTCTCTCTCTATCTCTCGCTTATCGTGATAAGCCGCCAAGTAACACAACAGCAATAATAGTTACGAATAATTGATTTAAGAAAGTTATATTTTTTAAAAAAATCAGAATATTTCAGATGTTGAATTCAAGAGTTCCAGTCATTTCCGGGCTTATTTCTGTTATAAATAAAAGAGCGTCCAAAAACAGCATTATAATGAGTGTTTTCTTTTACATAGTACATTTTAAATGAGAAAACGCTGTAAAAAAAAAAAAAAAAAAAAGAACGAGAAAAATAAAAACTGAAATATGTTTCCGTTTATCTTTAAATACAGTACAAATATTAGCATGTAAAACTCAAATATAATATATATGTATCCCAAAATCTCATCTCCAAGAATTAGGTATCCCTTATTATGGATTTTAAATATTAATTAAACATTCATAATAATGGTTGTTAAATATTTATTTGTAAAAATTTTGTATTTTCATCCTTCAGTAATATATATAGTGGCGTATTTATGATTTTGTTTCGGGGGGCTTTGTCTGAAAGTTTAAAAATTCTGCAGATATTTCATATACTTTACTATAGTAAGTAAGATTTCGGGGGGGCTTAAGCCCGGAAGCCCCCCTAAATACGCCACTGTATATATATATATATATATATATATATATATATATATATATATATATATATATATATATATATATATATATATAGAGAGAGAGAGAGAGAGAGAGAGAGAGAGATTGAGATAGGGAGAAAATCCGAGCCCTCTACTCAAGAGAATCATATAAAAATGCTAAGTTTAAAATTTGAATGGTATAAATACGTTGAACATTGTGGCGTCTAGGTGGAGACAAAGGTACGAACGAACATCAAAAGATTCATTTTTCCAACATGTAGGAGTCATGTAACTCTATTTTTGTTTTAGAGGACGCGGTGACTCAGTGGTAGAGCGTTCGCCCCTGGTGCATGGGTCCCTGGTCCGATCCCAGCTCGAAATATATTGACTTTGTAGTGGACAAACACCGTGTGCGTGGGTTCTCTCGCGGTTCTCCCGTTTCCTCCCGCTTTCTTCATTCCACCATTTCATTCATTTCTCATCATCACCGTCTCCTTTAGCCTACCGGCAAAATCGTTTTACGTAAAACTTAAAGATTTCATTTCATTTTCATTTCTATTTTTGTTTTATCTTTCTTTTATCAATCACAAGACTTTCTCTCCTGTCGTCTTTCGGAACTAGCAAAAACGAAAGAGAACTCTTGTGTTAAAGAGCACCCTTAAATAATGTTTATACCGATAGTAGGCAGCCAACAATACACTTGAGCATGTCTGGTTGCATAACATTGTAGAAAAACGTCAAACCTTTTTATCCTGTCCTGTTATGTTCTTAGTAATACACCAAAACAACTTGTATTGTTTGGGACAAGGATAAAATATATATGTTTTCAGCAAAATGACACACACACACACACACACAAACAAGACACCGTTATGTCTAAAGCTCAAAGAGAAGAAATAAGGAACGAAGAACGATGATATAACATAATGGTGTCTTCTATAACATAACATTTCGTTCTCAGTTTCAAATGGAAGCTTCTTCGTTTTTCCTCCCATTTTAGACGTGTCTTTCCTAACTAGAGAAGGAACGAAAGTTTTTTTTTTTCATTCTTACTTCAGCGACCGTCTGTTAGTGCGTCGTCATAGTAATAGCATGAGTAGGAACCGTCACCATGTTCTTCTTTCTGCTTGTGACGTCTTGGTTCGGGCGTGGCGCGTGGAGAACTCAGGCCTTTGTGCATGAAGAGGGGAAGCAAAGAAAAATCAATAATAAGATATAAAAGGGGAGAAAAGAAGGAATAAAAGAAAGAAAGAAAGAAAGAAAAACAGCAGAAGGAAGCCTCGTACAGTAGAGAAAGAGGGGTTGAAGAAGATTTTCTCAGTGAAAATTCTTCTGAAAAGGTGAAAGTAGCCCGAAATGTGATGTGATGCGTTTTGAGATTTCACGCGCTTTTCTCATCAGGAACCGTTACTTAGGAACCTCCATTATATCATTCCCTTTTTCATTTAGACTTGAGACGCGCATGACACATAATAGAGCTTCTTTACTCTTCTCATTTCGGCAAATATGAGTGTCTCGACAATGTGTTTTTTTTTTCTCTTTTTTAAATCATATTAATGTTCCAGACATGAATAATAATACTGTAAATGATTCATATATGTTTTACCAAGTCAAAAGTAGTATGAATTATATCAAGTATATGTTAGTTTTGCAAAAAGATCATTCACAAATGTTTAGTTGATATTAAAATTTAATTTTATAATATTCGAGGATAAAGAAAGAGCATCACCTACAGGCATATGTGATAGCTGTTTCAGGTACTTTAGATATTTTTCTGCTTCTCTCTATCAGAGGTTGGTTTTTACTTGGTCTACAGTCTGTGTGTATGATCTTCCTTTCCCAATTTTCTCCATGTACTGAAATCTATTCTTAAATTTCCGCTGTATGTTACTCCATTCTTAATAACAAATAAAATGAATAATTATGCATATTTGTTTTTTTATGTTTTTGAGTGACGATAGAAGAAAAGGAAGTACGGTAATCGAGAAATAGAACAAAAATTTTGAAATTTTAACGGATTTACAGGTTTCATATTTCCTGTCCATGCTTTTAAAAAACTGATTTTTGGATGTGTATCAATCTTTCTTGTTCATTCTGATGTAACACTTGTTTAAAGGCATTTAACGTAACCGAACCGAATTTTCAAAGATCCTCCAGATTTGTTCTCTGTCTCTCTCGAATTTTCGTCTTAGCTTCAAAACTAGCGGTAGTTTGCTGGAGGAAGTGAATCTCTCCATTCTCGAAAACTGCCTTCAACGATTTTGTTTATTTTCATTAACATGGTACGATATGGTATGAGTCATTTCACTGGGAAAAATGCAGAAAGTGTGTTTATTCTCAGGGGCAAGCTCTTTTCTGACGAATTGAAGTATACGTAGATTAATTGCTATGCCAACCAATGATTTAGACCTAATAGCAAATGGAATGTTAAGGATTATTTTTGAATACCAATAGAAGGTAAAAACTTAGGTTCTTAAGAAAAATTTAGAAGTGGAATGGGGTAAAATCGATAAAACGCCTCTTGAATCTAAACGAAAACTATTAATAAAGATAATCTAAGATATAATGCCTCTTAGTTCTAACAGAATTTTATTAAAGATGTAAATGCACTAAACGAAATAGAAATATGAACTTTATGAGCCAAATTAAGGGTGAATAAACACACTTTTTAAAAGAAAGAAAACAAAGAAAGAATATCTTATCTGAAGCAATGCTTAAAAAATAAAAGAACTAGTCGCCACATTGTATTCTATAAAGGAATTCAAATAAAGAAAATTTGTAATGAAAATAAATTTACGAAATAAATTACAATAAGCTCTGTAAATTTACCAGCATTGCTTTTGGTTACAGAAGATGTGAAGGAACAAACAAACAAATACAAACAAAACTGTAAAATTTACTAATAGGTATTAAGTTACCTCACTTGACTATCATAAAATCACGTGACTTAAGATTTATCCATTTACAGTGGGCGTCGTCAATCATATGCTGATGGCGTATTTGTAAACTATTTGTGGTTCACAATTTCGCATTTGGTACTGGAAGACCCGGAGGGTTTAAATTCTGAGATGAAATTAATTTCAAAATGAGCTTTACGTCTATGCTTTGTGGTAGTTTTGGTAATTACAAAAAAAAAAAAAAAAAAAAAAAAAAATCAACCAGAATCAATTGTATTATCAATATAATAAAAGCTTTGTTTCCACTAGATTAATTTATAATCTCAAATTAGTATTTTGAATAGGTAGAACACTCAATTCGTTCAAAAGGAACTCCGATTTGTTACTAGGATAAGTAAGTTTGTAGTGGACAAAGTTGTAGCCATAGGTTTCTCTAGGGATTATCGCGTCTTCTCTTACATTCCCTCTCATTACACATATTTCTATACATTTTAATTAATCATCTGCCTCCTTCAGCTTACAGAAGATATTTGTGGACAATTAAACAAAATATTTAATACTTTATGTACTACAAGCCCATCACAAAATAATAATATTTTAACATTGAGACTGATACAGTATAAATTTTCCTTAATCTGTGTCCTGGTATAGAAAATACCGGTAATTATGATAAAAATGTCGTAATGTAGTATCTTTTAGCAAATAACTGAATACTTTTTTCCCCTTTCTTTTGTCATACGTTTGTGTAATTTTTCTGAACACCGTTTCTGGTCTATTTTATCCAGCTAAGAATGATCACAAAGCCAATGTAAGTGAGAATTGTGATCGCCAGTTATATATATTTCCCCTTTAGATCCAGGAAAGATTGTGGATTAGGAAATTGGAGTAAAGTATATATTAAAAATGTAAGTTGAAGACAATACCGAGTATGGAAGAACTAAGTAGCCCTGGCTTAACTGCATATATGTTCACTTGTTTATTAATATTTTCCTAATAGGGGGAAGTTTAGTTATTGTTGTGAAGAAGTCAGATTTTCGATCAGTTTATACTTTTGTTGTGTCTGAAAACCATAGGATTTTTTTCAAACAAACTATGTATGCAGTATATAATTCAGAATTGGTTTTCCCGAAAACTACAACATAACCCTAGATCACCGTGTTAATAAAATTACAATTCTTTTACGATTTTGCGTATAAATACGGTTTCCGAATGTGTAGCATAAAAACTACAGTGCAAAAAACGCAAACCAATGTGTGCTAGACGGCCACTAAAAAGCTCGAATACTAAGCGAGTCAGCGTAGGGCAAAGCTGGTGGGCCCGCGCTGGGGTGGGGAATGCGGCGTAGGATCGACACTGCGTAGCATCGAAACTGCGTACGATCGACAAATTCAGCTCAAAACCTGTTTCGATCCTACGCAGTTTCGATCGTACGCAGTTTCGATCCTACGCAGTTTCGACGCTACGCAATTTCGACCGTACGCAGTTTCGATCCTACGCAGTTGCCCTGAAATAATTTAAGTTTTAATCATGCGCTCAAAAAATATATATTTTTTTCTCTCTCTTTAATTTGTTTAACCTGTGCAGCTATAAATTAGGATTATATTCATGGACTCCACACGACCTAAACTGCGTAGCGTCGAAACTGCGTACGATCGAAACTGCGTACTGTCGAAACTGCGTAGAATCGAAACTGCGTAGGATCCACACTGCAGGTAGGATGGAGAAGTTACAGGCGTATGGATTGAGAATCAATTATGATTTGTAATGATAACTATGTCAGAAGTGTAATACTAACTTTGAAACAGCTTCGACGGAATATAATGTAAAATAGTTATGTAATATGAAGAATTTAAAGTAATGAAGAATATGATGTATGATGAATATTGAAGGATAAGAATAATAATAATGTTTAACGAATATTTCGATTGTAAAGATATTATTTCGTAGAGATGCAAAAAAGCCGGCTTTTTTGAATCGATGGTTTTTTTCACATAAAAGGCCGGCTTTTTTGGAAAAAAACGAGAATTTTGGAAATTTTGGCTTTTTTCATTTTTATGATTTTTCTATCTAAATAGCTTTCTTATAGTATATTCTATACTTAGATAAGAATTCCATGACCTAAATGCCATATTTTGCTCTAAAATTCACCATCAAGATGGATAGAGCACATGTTTTACGAATTAAAGCTAACATGAAGAATGTAGTATTTGAGGGCAATTTTAGTGGCTATTTAACTTTATTTTAACTTTTGAGTTATCGATATTTTTTCTTCTCGATATCATTTCAGTTTGTCGTCTGTTTCATTTCTAAGAGCTTAGTACTCTAGCTTCTAACGCAGAAGTTAAACATACGTTTTTCTATATATCCGTCAAAGCGTACGTTTTTCAATATATCCGTCTAACCGTACTTCCACATTTCTGTTATACTGTAGCTGTGCAACGATTTAGCAATAATTTTCCGGATACAACCTTGAATACTAATTTACACAAATAATCAGTAGCGGATTTAGAAACGTACTTTGGGACGGGTTTCTCTGATTGTTTCATTTTCTAAAATCTCCTAATTTTATTTGGGAGGAGCTTGAAGTTTATGAGTACAGGCATAACTAATACTGTATTTCGTTTCGTTTATATATTTAGCGATAATCTTCCGGATACAACCTTGGAGATCATTTTATACTGAGAATCAGTGGCGGATTTAGAAAAGTATTTTGGGAAGGGTTTTTTTCTTACTAATGTTTAGTTTTTCTAAACATTCGTAATTTTTATTTGACGGCAGCTTAAAGTTTATGAGTAAAGGCATAACTAATAGATATTTCGTTTGTTTTAGACATTCCGTAATTTTGGGGAACAGGCTTCAGTCCGAAAGACCACCACCCCTAACCCTCGCAAAACCGTCACTGCTGGTAATTAGTAATAATAACGATTTATAAACAATAAGAAATAAAGTCAGCCAACTCACAGTACGCGCACTATTTCTACTTCATAGATGGAATGAAGAAAAGTTTTGTCAGAATGGTCGAATGCTGAGTTGAATTCCGGACTTCTCGATAGAAACGCAAAAGCTCCAGTCAATCATGTTTGTTATGCAGTTGTATTTATCTTAACTTAAATATATTCCGTAGTCCCTTTTTTTTGTGTGTGTTGGTGGGGTGGGGAGAGTTCCATAATGATATGAAGGGTGTGAGCCAAGAACATGGTAACTAACAAATTTTCAATTGCTGAGTTACGCAGCATCAGATAGGCAGCAACGCATACCGCTTCGTTTAATCCCTCAAGTATAGACTTATGTGAAAAATAAGCTTTCCGACTTTCAAAATGGATTGTGCAGCAGAAAATTTCTAATTTCTTAAAATAGTAAAATTGTGGGTTACCATGTTCTTATCTCATACCCTTCATGTTCAATCCCTCTTGTTAAAAATACAGAAAACTTGAAGACTGAATAAACCGTGATGGTGCTTATATAAAACTGTAGAATTTCAAGAATATACAAAACCAAAAGCTCTAGGTGTGCAGCCTTTAAGTGTATCATATAAATCTAAGTATTTTTCTTATGTTTTATTTTAATTTTATTTTGTTCCAAAAAGAGGGTATGGAATATTTTGAAGTAAAAATACTACATAGAATTTTGCTACTTATTTGAGTATTTTTTTAAAAGAAGTATTTACTTTTAGGGTTGGCTGGTTTACACCAGCTGTTTTTCTTCTTTTTTTAAAATAAACAACTGGTTTAAACCGAAAAAAATAAAAGGTACGAAAAATGCGAATTGTGTAAACTTCATGGTGACGTTTCCATACATCAAACCATCTGCATTAGTTTTATTTCCTTTTCACCTTTTAATCAAGGTGTCCCATGTTCAATTCTCGGTCGAAACACAACCCTTCTTTCATGCGTAAACAAAGTAGCGGTTCGGATGTCACTTTAAGCGAAAGTCTTCTCCTTGATAACCTCGGTATTACATAAGGATGTTAAGCCTGAACATACGAAACGAAACTAAATTGTATATTTCTGCTTGCCTGAATGCCTGTTGTTTTATAAAGAAGCCAAGGTTGCTTAAATATACTGATATAAATTGACAAAATTTATCGATTGCCTACGTAGCTTCCAACATTAGCTTGGATTTTACTTTCAATGATATGTACGCACTAAATTTGTAATTTAATACCTCAGTTTTAGCGTACTGATTATGTTACGTTGACCTTTAAATTTTACATGCAAAGCAATAACAGGATGTTTTCCGTTATTGTTTTACATTTAGATTAATGACGGGATTTTCCCGATGGCTAGGGCGGGAGTTTCTCAATTTAAGAAATTTACTGACCGGACTTCTTTAAGCTTGTGTGACCTCTTCCAGCATAACCCCGTTGTTGCATAATAACACCAAGGCGAAACAAACTTATTTCTGTCAATATGTAATATAAATACATAAAGCAAAATATCTAAACTCCAAAAAACCTGGTTTAAACCAAAAAAGCCTAGTTTAAACTCCCCCCAAAAAACGGGTTTTTGGCATTTTCAAAAACAACCATGGCTCTTACCAACCCTGTTTACTTTTGTATGTAGGAGGTTAAAAAAAATCTTATTATATACATTGGTTAATCCTTTGGAATTCATAATGTAAATATGTTGAAAAGTAAAACTGTTCGAAATATCTTTTCGAAATTCATGGTTTATTTTCGAGGTTTTATATTATTATCGGCATCAAGCACTAATTAAATGACTTTTTCTGTTGTAGAGAAGAGAAACAAAATCTGGTTTATCAATTTAAAGCAGAATTTTCAAAAAAGCCCAAAATTTCCCAAGGAAAAAAGCGAAGCAGAAAAAACCGAGTTTTTTTTTTCAAAAACGCCGGTTTTTTTCCGAGCCCTTGCATCTCTATTATTTCGTAAAGGCTGTCAGAAAGTTAGAGAAACAAAAGTCAGATAAAAATTCATATGCTGTTCTGTGTGTACTTGTCTGCGTAATATGAATGAAAATTTATATGATTTTATGTACAGCTTAACGACCTAATCACCAGTTATTCATATGTATGTCAACAACGTTACAATATTGTACTTCGCTTTGGGAGTTTCTCATTTGTACACTGAATCTCAAATCGATTTATAATTGGAACACGTATCCGTGGGAGTAGGAGCATTTCAATGTATTCCGTTACATTTCACAAAAATATTTTTAACCGTAAAAGATTCGGAATTAAACTACTATTCAAATAGAGAATAAAATTACGAAAGTTTACAATTATTACTGGAAATCAATGCTGTCATCCATTTTGAACATTTTAAAAGAACATAGTTTCTAATGTATTGAAATTTCATTTCTTATGAATAGTTTGAAACGTTGTAAATAGTTGTAAAGAACCTGAAGAAAATTCATCAAAATCCTCCTACAATGGGGAAGCCGTGTTAGACATGGAGTTAGTGGATGCAGATGGTGGCATTGGAAAAGTCCGGGTCTCCCGAGCACAGTGGTGATATCAGAAACCGGGCCCCAGCCATGAGGCTCCAGAAAAATGGGGTCCCGAAGTTTTGGGCGCGGGTTCTTTCTATACGCCTATTAAACATGGAATTGTATGTGGGTGGTGAAGTTGGAAATGTTCGGGTCGTCTGAGCACAGTGTTAACGTCAGAAATTGGGCCCTTGTCTCAAAGGTCCAAAAATGGTGTCCGGAAATTTTGAGCTTGGCTTCATTATATTTTTCTTTTAAGCATGGAGTTATTGGATACATATTGTGGTGTTGGAAAGCTCCGGGACCTGAGACTCCAGAAATGAGATCCCAAAAGTTTGGGTTCAGGTCTCTTTTATTTGCCTATTTAACATGGTGTTGTACTATAGTGTTAGCGTTTGAAAGGTCGGGGTCGATTAACGAAAGCGGTAATGTCAGAAATTGGGCCCTGGCCTCGAAGCTCCAGAAAATGTGGTTCCGAAATGTTGGGCTTGAGTCCACTCTATTTCTCGTTTAAGCATGGAGTTGTTGCATACAGATGGTGACGTTGGAAAGATCCGATTCCCCTCAGCACAGTGGTGGTCAGGAATCGAGTCCCCACCATGGGGTCCCAGAAATGGAGTCCCAATGTTTTGGGCATGAGCCCCTTCTATACGCCTATTAAACATGAATTGTTGTACGAAGGTGAAAAACTTGTATCTTCCTTAAAAAAAAAAAAAAAAAAAAAAAAACTTGTATCTTCCTTATAATTATTAGATAATAATCTCAGCTCCTAAACACGTATAAAAGATACCGAAGTTATATTTCAGCAAAAAACAATTACCATAAAATATCTATTTGCATGTGTAATGACTGATATGTATTATACTTTGCTTCCCTCCCAAATAAATTCATTTCACCATTCCATTTATTCTCATCATCTGCGTCTCCTTTAGTCTACCCAGGATGACAGTCGGACATAAAACTTAAAGATTGCATTTTCATTTTCACATTTGGAGACCCTGTATCTGTGTTCCTTGAGTGCCCCAAATGCTAAATAATAATGGGTTGGAAGGCCCATGAAGTTTAGTACCTGGTACACCCATTATCTCAACTTGCCCAAAAAGTTAAGGGCTCACGTTAAGTTAACGCCCCAAAACTTTGGTTTTCACACCTTATTAACTATATTGGCCCAAAAGATGAAATTTGTTAGCCCGTCGATCTTTATTTCGACTAGCCCAGAAAGTTGGGAGGCTCTGGTGAAGTTAGCCTCCAAATTTTCGGCGCCTATATCTCATTAACTATGGGAGAACGAAAGCTGAAATTTGGTAGCCCATCCAGCCCGTAGACAGTACTATGTAGGCCATTCATTCTATGGACCAGCCCAGAAACTTGAAGGGGGGGAGGGCTCACGTTAAATTAGAGCCCGAAATCTTTGGCGCGCATATCTCATTAACCCTTTCGGGACAAAATCGATTTTGGGGTTTTCGTAGACTTTCAGTTAAAGATTTATTGCCCAAACACTGTTAGCCCGATTGATATCGTTTTCGTCTTGTATTTTAGAAGAGGGACATGGCTATTTTTTGGTGTAAGTTAGATTGCAGTGTTGCTAACGGGAGGGACTATTGAAAAAATGTAGGAGTGAAATTTTTTTTTAAAATCCCTAGTCGAATTTCATGATTTTTTCTAGCTGGCAACACCGAAGCCACATGGGTTCAAGTCACCTAAAAAGAATTTTCTGGTATGTTGACAAGGTACAGTAAAAACCTGAAGTCGCTGGCTGCCATACAAAGAGAGAAAGAAAAAAACTCTCTCATAATACACATGAAATTTTGGCACTTCTTACGCGTCAGAAGCAAAAATCAGCATACATGGTGGTTCACCGGCTTCCCTAATTATCCAATCGTGCTTCTCTATGGTGCGTTTTGTAGGCCAAGAATGATTCCAGACAGTTGTACGTTGGTTTGAATATAGCCAAGGACACTGAAATAATAGGGGGGAAAGGATAAATTTCCCAAATTTTTCACAAACAATTACAATTAACATTAAATTACAATTAAAAAAAGTTTTAATCATTTGTTTTAAATATTTTGTTTTAAACAGAACAATCCTAGAAGTTAGTAAATTTGGGACGAAGCCCAAACTAGCAAAAACTTGAACTAATTACATGAACCTTCGATTGTGCCACCTGCAAAGTCTATAAAAGAAGTGACAATTCACAGCAACTAGGTAACTAAGAAAATGTTAAGCTAAGTCAATTGAACTTAACGGCAATCTTCTGAACAAGGAATTTGCCAACTTGATCAGAAGTAGTGGCTTTTGGGGGGAGGCTTCTCCTTTCTCCCTGCTGAGACAAGACTTAGCTTTTTTGGTCCTCCTCAATAAGTCATAGTCCCCCAAGAAAAACTTCCTGGGTACACCCCTGTATGATTATTTAATTATATTTGTCACTATTTTATTTGTCAGTTTCGTTTCTATGCAGTTTCGATCGTACGCAGTTTCGACCGTACGCAGTTTCGATCGTACGCAGTTACGATCCTACGCAGTTTCGACGCTACGCAGTTTCGGTCGTATACAGTTTTGATCCTACTCCGGTTTTTCCCTATATAACTTCAATAAAATACTATTACTTAATATTCTGTGATTATAAAATAATTGCTTTTTTATTGTTCGATCATATGACCTTATCTGTTTTCGATCCTACGCCGGTTTTAGTTTCGATCGTACGCAGTTTCGACGCTACGCAGTTTCGATCGTACGCAGTTTCGACGCTACGCAGTTTCGATCGTACGCAGTGTCGATGCTACGCAGTGTCGATCCTACGCATGTAACCCCTGGGGTGCGCCCCCGAAAGGAGCAGACGCGTCACAATGATGGGTATACGCGTAAGCGAGGGTAGTGGAAAGAAGTGCGTTTGTGCGATGATACGAGTATCAATAGCACTTTGCATTGTTTCATGCTAGTCACGCCCCACTTGTAATTATAAAATACAGATTCTGTACACTGTGCAGAAATGTCGTCGGTAGAAAACAGCATCTAATAGAATCAACTTTCATACGCAATTACTTATTTTATCCTTCATAAAGCACTTCTAATGATTTTGCATTAGTAACGCTACACTTGTAAACCTAAAATAAAGCTGTATTACTTTGTATTTAATTGTCGCCTGCAGAAATTTGTTTCTTATAAACATGTCTTTTCATGTAAAGCATTGAATTTTATCGGTAAATCTTCCAAAATGTGGTGCGCCAAAAGTATACCTGCACCCCCATTAGAGATGAGCACGAGACGAGACGAGACATTACTTTTTTTTAGCACATTTTCGAGACGAGACTCAAATCTTGTCTCGTGCGCATCCCTAACCCCCATAAATTAAATGGGGATTATGGTTACTTCCAATATAAACAGATACATTTTTCGAGACGAGATACCATTTTCACGACACATTTTCGAGTTAGCCTCAACTCTTGCCTAATAAGGATTTTAAGCTTCAATTTCTGGTAGGAGCTCTAGCGGTTCAGATCCCATGTTAAGATATAGATCTATGTCTTATATAGCTGCGGTGCTTAGCAGGATGCAGATCTTCAAATCAATTAACTAGCTTTCTGTAATAATTTGTATTTGTAAAAAAAAAAAAAAAAAAAAAAAAAAAAAAAAAAAAAGGTTTATACGTCCATTTTTCCTAGTGACATAGCAAAACCACAATATTAAAAAGATTCACTGCGAAAGAAAGCATACCCATCCGCGGAAAATAAAATAAAAACCTTCTGGTGCGTCGCATGTTTCAACTTAGAAACAAACAGATAGCGTAACGGACGCGGGACACTAACTTCTGTGAAGGTGCAGAGCAGAAGCGTATTTCCAGCTCCACCCCAACCATAGAAAAGGAAGCGAAGTAAATTACGAACATTTGCATTATATATATGTATATAGCGGTCTCATCTAAAATACGCGTGTGTATGTGTGTGTGTGTGAATTATACGATATGGGGCTGCAACCACGCGTGAGATTGTATAATATTTAGCAGGAGAGGAACTGGAAGTGAAGGAAGATGAGGGGAGGTTACTGGAGTGAGTCATTGGTGGAAATTGGATGCATTTTGTGTTGTCATTGTGTAAAATCATATTAGCGTATTCACAAAATCATTTCTTGATTTGAAGTGACTCTAAAATCAAAATTTATTAAAATATTCTCGTACTTTTGAACATACAGTCTCATCAAGTTTCATGTGGTATTAGTTCATTACAGACACTCAACCTGTACCCCAAGTGTTACCTGGTAAACATCGATTAAAAAAAAAAAAAAAAAAAGAAAAAAAGAAAAAGAAAGAAAGAAAGAAAGAAAGAAAAGAAAGGTTTTGCCAGACGTATCAACATTTTGATTGAAGACTAGGAGCGTCCCTTTTCAATAAAATTGTTGTATCACTTCAACGTTGACTTGTTTGTAGGTGAGTTCACATTAAATTTGCCCTGGAAAGCATGGTGCACGAACACGATGACACACGATTCGTTTTGTTGAATTTAATTCTAACACACACCATCTGCATTGCTATCGGGTGAATGCCATCATGAAGTTTATTTTACTGTTCTGTAGTGGTACCAAGATTCTGCAAATAAACACGAAATAAATGTTTTAAGGTAATGTGCTCTTCGACATATTCTAATATGTTTTGATTGTATAGCAACTTCAAATCAGGGACTATTTGTTTGGATATGTTTTAATGTAAATAGTTTGTGTCTAAAAGTGTGACCAGCAGTCCTGGCTTAAAATAAACAATATTTAGACGGATGAATGTTTCATATACTGCAAGAATCACAACACGGTGATCTAGGGTTATGCAGGCACGTAGCCAAGGGAGGGTCCGGGGGGTCCGGACACTCCCCCCTTCGAAATCAGAAATGAAAAAAAAATTAACGAAGGATGAAAAAAACGAAAAAAAGAAAACTCAGTGTTAAAAATAAAAAGCTACAACAAACTTTTGTTACTCTTTTGTATGAGGAGATTTGTATTATTTGCAATACATAGTGGCGAATAAGTGGAATATCCTGGGAAAGACATTGAATTTGAAATTTGTAGAAAAGTCAAGTAGTTGAGGCCATAATGAAAGGAAAATTGTTATCTTTGAAAGAACAGAGGAAGGAACGTAGATATTAGAAAATCCTTTTCAATACTTTTTTTTTATTACAGTATTTTCTTTTACTCGACATTTCTTAAAAGTTTGTTATTAAAATACTTACTAGCATGTCCTCATTGTATTGTCCTAACAAACCAATATATGTTGCAAGGGAAGTATTTGTAGTTTAGATTGATCGAGCTCCTGGGCATTCAGTACTTCACGTCACGCCCCCTCCCCCTTGCCCATTACGAAATCTTGGCAAAACGAACCAATATATGTTCTAGTAAAATAGTTTAGGATGATCGAACCGCTCGTGTGATGACCACAGTATATCATGCCACGGACCCCTCCCCCCTCCTGCGAAAGTTTGGCTACGTGCCTGTGTTATTTTGTAAATTGTAATTTCCGGGAAAATTAATTTTGGATTATATATTGTATAAATAGTTTAGGTTTGAAACATTCCTATGTTTTTCAGACACAACATAAGTATTAAACTGTCGAAAATCTGACTTGTTCACAACATTAATTAACCTTCCTTCTATTAGGGAAAATATTAATAAACAAATGAACATAAGGTATATGCATTTAAGCCAGAACTACTTTGTTCTTCCGTATATAGTATTGTCCTCAACGTAAATTTTCAATATATCCTTTATATTACTCCAATTTCCTAATCCTCAATCTTTCCTATCATTTTTGGACCTAAAGGGGGAATAAATAAAACTGGCGACCCCAATCCTCATTTACATTGGCTTTGTGATCATTCTTAGCTGATAAAATAGACCAGAGACGGTGTTCAGAAAAAATCACACAAACGCATGACAAAAGAAAGGGGAAAAAAGTATTCAGTTATTTGCTAAAAGATACTACATTACGACATTTTTATCATAATTATCTTCTATACCAGGACACAGATTAGGGAAAATTTATCCTGTATCAATCTCAATGTTAAAATATTATTTTTGATGGATTTGTAGTACATAATGTATTAAATATTTTGTTTAATGATCCACAAATATCTTCTGTAAGCTGAAGGAGGCAGATGATTAATTAAAATGTATAGAAATTTGTGTAATGAAAAGGAATGTGAGAGAAGACGCGATAATCCGTAGAGAGATCTATGATTACGATTTTGTCTACTACAAACTTTATTTATCCTGGTAACAAATCGGAGTTCCTTTTGAACGAATTGAGTGCTCTACCTATCCAAAATACTAGTCTGAGATTATAAATTAATGTAGTGGAAACAATGTTTTTATTATATTGAAAATTCAATTGATTGTGGCTTCTTTTTTAAAAGCAATAAAGCTAGCACATAGCGTAGATTTAAAGTTCATCTTGAAATTTAATTCCATTTATGATGCTACCCTGAATTTAAACTCTCCCAGTACCAAATGCAAAATTTGAAAATACAATTGATTATGGCTTTTTTTTTATTATTTGGTCTAATAAATATTTATTGTTTTAAATTCTCAGGGGGAAAACAAATTTCATATTTTAATATGGGGTCTAACTTCATATTTTTCTACTGGGGGGCCCAAATATCAATGATTGTCTCCCAGGAAAATTTCCAAGTTACAATGCCCCCAGAAAGCTAAGGCAAGAAAACACACCCAAATGTCCTAATTCTTGTATATTTGACGAGTCCTCCTCCACCGGTGTGCAGCGATAAAATTCCAATTTTCACTAATGTGGCTTCCCGCAAGAGCCGCCACTGCCTTCCCTATTTACAGCCATTTAACTGCACAGAAGTAGTGCTAACAGAAAGAATTTGCACAGTATTTAGGTTTAAAAGAAAACAGACCATTGGAATAGAACAAATAGACAATATATAATTATATGGGTTCTTCCAGTATTTTATTTTATGAATTGCAGTAAGGTCATTCATTTTTTCTACCCCCCGAGTGTCTTACATAATATATTGAATGGCTTTTTCTCGCACAGATTCAGCTCTTACAACACAGCCACAGTTTCAGGCCATGAAACAATCCTATTCTTATACACCTGTAATGTAAATTCTGTGAATTTGTTTTTAAAAAGAATATTTTTTTATGTGTCTTTTCGAAGTATATATAATAACACTGCATCTCTGAAAGACTCAAATACATTATTCTTTTAGTGCTCATGCATAGTGCTTTTATGCTAAAATGCAACTGTGAAATGACAATGTGTGAGTTGTGATGCGAATGTATCTGTCATGGCGTTTCTTATACTACTTCTACTGAATTATGTACCACTCGAATCTTTTCTTTCTACGTCTTTCTCTCATCTTTTTATGTTCCTTTCTTGTTACTTATTATATCTGACGAAATACTGTGTTTGTACACGCAGGATACATCGTTTTTATGTTAATAGTTTCATGTAAAGAACAAAGATGTCGTTTTAGTAAGAATTAAAAATGTAACTAGTAATATAATGCATTTCTTGCGTAATGACATACGCTTGTATGTACACATTTTTTTCCTTAAAAATGCTATAATAAGCGTTCTATATTTGTTACTGGAACTCAGCTTCTTAAAACAAAATGTATCTTCTGATACTATCGTCTGTACGTAACTATGATCACCTTGCACGTGTGAGTATGGTGAACCGGGAAGAGTTATTGAGGTTATTATTATGAGGATGTTATGGGCTGTGTTGGAAATCTGAAATTACAAGAACTTAAGTGTTCGTACTTTAAAGGAAATTTGCGATAAAACTCGAAGATTCAGGGATATTCTCGCGCTGACTGATTGGTCAATGTAAATGCTTATTTATTTTATTTTATTTATTTATTTATTTTATTTATTTATTTATTTATTTATTTATTGTTCTTCAGAAACAATAGTTTGTGTGCGTGTTCCCTGTGTTCAAAATAACATAATCAGGAGCGTCATTTCAGATTTTGCTTGCGTGGGGCAAGATCCCTTGATATAAGTAAAATTTTGCGTTTTTCACTGATTTATAAAATCTATAGAAATCTCAAACTCAAAGGGGGCAGTTGCCCCTTCCTGCTTCCCCCTAAATGACGCCCCTGAGCATAATTTGCACCCATTGTTGACTAGATGTATTAGGGTATAATTTTTGGAAAAAATGGAGGAAAAAGTTTGAAAAAAAGAGAAGGAAATGAATAAAACAAATGTAGTTGTCACTTCCTTTAATATAACTAATCCCATCACGTGACTTCACTCATAGGAACAGGACACTCAACAAACTAGGGAAAATTTGATTTAAAAAAGGGAACATTTTGTCAGTCGAGGGAAATTTTCTTAAGGAAGCCTACGAACATTGGCTCGTCTGTTAAATTGACTTCACGTTAGCGACATCTCTTGGCGTCAGGTAGGAGACAGCGCAACTAGCGATAATTCTTATGCTAACTGTGAAGTGTTGGGAGCGCGAGGCGCCTTGGTTTTATAAAATAAAGATTTAGCATTAAAAATTATTAGAATTTGTGTTGCCTCTTTCAGAAATGTTACGAGCAAATCCAATTTGGGCTTTCCGGATTATAGGTAGACGCCATACCAGTAACGCCACCATAAAAATTAACTACGTTCTGTATTTTTATTTTATTTCTTTTTTTTAAAACTTGTTACAAAAAATATAAGTACAATAAGCTTCAGATGTACATTCAGTTACGTGCATTTACTTGCATTATTGCAATGAGTTCTATCGAAGTGAAAAATAGTGTATATTTCAAACGAATATCGAAGTCTTCACTACTTCCTTTCTCATATCGCTGCATGTCAAACTATGCAGTGCATCTAAAATATCCGTCTGCTAGCTGTATTTGTAATGCACAATTGATGTAGCTTTAGTTAATATACGTAGAGCATGAGAGAGTATGGGAGCACTAGTGGGGAAATGCATAATGCAAGTAAGCCTTGCTAACGCAGCTCGAAAGGTTAAAAGACGGTATAAAGAATTCATGAACATGTCTTTCCATTCTGAACTCAACCTATTTCTATTGAATTTACTCAACTGCTGCCTGCCTAGGAAAACGAAAAGAGAAAATAAAAAGGCAAGAAATGACAAGATTTCCATTTAAATTTTAAACTAAAAGGAAAAAGAAAAGAAAAGTATACTGTGAAGTCCAAGTGTAGTGCAATCTGTGAAAACGTATTCAGGGACAGTGATTCGTTATTGAAATGGATTGTATTATCTACCAACAGAGGCTTAGAATCGCCTCGAAATTTCAACCACTGTTATGATGAACTTCACTATATTGAGCTCCATTACACTGTTGATTTCGGGCCTATTTCGCTGAAGATGGTGGTCTAGCAACACTACGAAGGAGGATCAAAAACTAAGGTTACAAGGCCGATATATCTGGAATTTCGTCTGTTATAGAGGAATGAGGAGTGTGCGGTAATTGTAATACATGGAGTTGGCAACTGTGCACAGTTTCAGCCACCCAGGCCCGTAGCCAGCCCAAAAATTAAAGGGGGGCCCGGTAGAAGTTAGGGGGGGCCGACCCAATCATATTATACTTCATCACCATATTATAGTTCATTTGCAAACCTACCGTGAAATTTTATGGGGGCCAGCCAAAATTTAGGGGGGGGCGGGCCCCCTCTTGCCCCCCGTGGATACGGGCCTGCCGCCGCCTATGGAGCTAGTTGTAGGTAAACACGAATGGCGACTCGTTCGGAAGTAAGCTCAGTTATTCGATTTGTGTGGGCGAAACATGTAACCACGGCTGAAATTTACTGGCAGCTGGTACAGGTTTAGAGAGAGTTTGTAATATCTCGTCAACATGTCACAGAATGGTGTCGGAAGTTTGCGATTGGTAGAGAAAATGTCATGAACGGGGAAGCACGGTGGCCGACCTAGCACGGTATCAACAGATTGGAATATAGCTCGCGTGCATAAACTGGTTCAGGACAACAGGAGGATCACGTTACGACATCTGATGACAGAATTAACACTAGCGTCCGCAGGACATTGGGAATGTGGGTGCCAGATCTAAAGTACCACCATATGAAATGTCGTCCTCTCTCCCATTTCCCCTAAGAAAAGATAGCGTCATTGTACCCGACGCTGCGTCGGCGACGCACTGCACACATGCAGACGGGAAATAATTTACACGTAATCTCTTCTCAGTTTGTAATAATTCTACATGAAAAAAGTTTGTCTAATGGGGGTGCCAAGGCACCCATGGCACCCACGTTGCGCACGCCTGTTTGAATTAAGAATATTGTTCGGAAGCGTTCGTCACATTGTGCACGACATTCTGCAGACGAGGGGGTGAAACACTTAGTGACAACGTGGCTGAACAGGCACGGAGACGATTTTTACCAGGAGGGAATCTTCAAACTCATCCCACGATGCGATAAGTGCGTAAACTGATATGGAGACAACTATGTCGAAAAATAACCTAATGCATGTACTATATGTTGGCTGTATGCAGAATTTGTAACCTTACTTTCTGATCACTCTTCGTATTATAGGCCTGATATATATATATATATATATATATATATATATAAAGTTGTTTTACACTTGTATTTACCCTTCCAGCAGATGTGTATGTGCCTTTGGTGCACGCGGTTCCGGCTTTGATTCTCGGTGGGAGACCACCAAAAAAATAATTTCATAATGTTCACTTTCATTAATCATCCGTCTCCTTTAGCCTAAAGGTCATAATTACGAGGCGTTAAATTGAAAATTTCATGTCATTAAAAAAAAAAAAAAACATACAACTTGGAGCTTGTTTTGTGAAATTGCCGCTAATTTCTTCGATACTAATCGGTACGATAAGGATTCTTCGGAGTAGTAGCTTACCGTGCTATAATTTCTGACACTAACTTTATGTTTCAATTTCTTAACAGGTTTTCTTCTCATTCATTAACTTAAGTCACCTCCTATTCTCTACAATATTATTATTAATTGATTTCTATATTTTCGTTAAGTATTGTCTCGCATTCTTTACGTATTTTGTTTTGTGTACATTCACAGCAAATAAACTCTCTATAAAAAATACCATTATTAGCGCTTTATTTTACTTTAATCATTTCATATAGACCCGTGATGTCGTAGGAAGTTGAAATTTCCACCATAAACGAGGAACTGCTTCAGATCGTTTATTATTAGTGCTTTGTTGCTTAACGTTCCCTGTGTTAGTGGTATTTTGCCTAAAATTCACTGTATCAGTACTATGTTGGCTAACGCTCAATGTATTAGTGTTATGTTGCCTAGTGTTGAGTAACCTAAGGTTAACGCTATTAGTGCCATTGGGCCGCGGTGGCTTAGTGGTAGAGTGTCACCTCTGGTGCATAGGTTCCTTGGTTCGATTCCAGCTCGCGCCAAGTGAACTTTGTGGTAGACAAACATCGTGTGTGTGTGTTTCCTTGGGGTTCTCCCGTTTCCTCACACATTTTCATTCCACCATTTCCTTCATTTCTCATCATCACCGTCTCCTTTAGCCTAGCTGGCGTAATTGTACGACGTAAAACTTAAATATTTCATTTCATTTTTTATATTAGTGCTTTGTTGTCTAACATTCACTGTATTATTGCTGTGTTGCCTAATGTTCTCTGTATTTGTGTTATGTTGCTTAACGTCTTACAGTTAGAGGGAAATGTTAATCTTCCATTTTCCCCCCAATTACCATTAAATGCGAATGAGGAGTTCCCCCAGTAGCGTACGCAGGATTTTATTTCGAGAGGGTCCAAACTCAATAGGAAGATATTTTGTATTAAAATTCCTAAAATTGCCCATAAATTAGGCTAAATTTACACAATTGTCGAAATTTCGGGGGGGGGGGAGTCCGGGTCCCAGAACCTACCCACTGCGTACGTCCCGGAGTCCCCTCCTTTTTTTTTTTTTTTTTTTTTTTTTTTTTTTTTTTTTTTTGTCTGTTATGCAATTCAGGAAAAATCATACAACTATCTTTCTATTCATAACTTTCGACATACACCTTCACACATTTACATACACACACACAAAAGAGAATAATTAAATGCCATCTTAAGGGAGGAACACTCTATCGTAATTGATCATTTCTACTTTGGTTTTCTCTGTACTTAAGACATAATATACGCAATTTGTTTGTGATGACTGTATATATATATGAATTGTTTTACTAAATTTTTAACTTCTCTTTCTTTTACAGGTGAGTGTGAGCATACCAAACTTCATTATATTAATAATCTAAGGAAGAAGCATGTGAGTACTATACATAATATTTAGAAATATGTAGTAACAGATGCAAAGTTGTACGTTTGAACAAGGAAGGTATTAGAGCCCTGAGAAATAGGCTGTTTCAGGCCCGTATCCAGGGGGATCTAGGGGGCCACCCCCGCTAAATTTTGGCTTGTCCCCTAAAATTTTCACGGTTGATTGGCAAATGAACTATAAAATGGTGATGAACTATAATATGGTTCCATCGGGTCCCCCCCTAACTTCAGCCGGCTCCCCCTATATTTTTTTGCTGGCTATACAGGCCTGGGCTGTTTGTATAGTGAAAATACAGAATTCAAATATACCAGTATTGGGTAGAGTTGTGGTTAGACTCTGAGATTAGAAAAGTGTCAAAAGAAGTCTAGAAGAATACCGTAGTCTACAGATTCTGGCATCATAATTATCGGGTACTCAAATTTCTGCTCTGAGTATAACGATGGCTCAGTGGTAGAGCTGGTGTATCGGGTTTCTGGTTTGATCCCAGGCTAAGTAAGTTTGTGATGAGCAACATCTGGCCGTGAGTTTTCTCAGGGTACTCCCGTTTCCTCCCACTTCTTCATTCCACCATTTCTTCCATCATCGTTCACTTGCTTTAATCATCGTCCCCCTTAGCCTAAAGGACATATTTGTGGGACGTTAAACTCAAAGATTTCACTTCATTTCAAATTTCTCCTCTATGTGAAAACCCCTTGAAAACAAATACTGTTTCCTATAAGTACGTATTAAGTGGCTTGTTTAAAAAGAACTGATATCTTTTGTTATAGAATTGTTGATGTTAATAATAATTGAACGCTGTGGCAACGGGAATCATAGTAAATTGCCTGCAAATTGTAGGTCCACGTCCCATGTAATTTTGGTACTGAATTACAACAACAAAAACCCCTATCAAACTAAGTATTTTAGTTTTTAGTTCTTTGCATCTTTGATTTGAACTTGGTCTCTTTGTATCATATAGGCATATTATTATTATTATTATTATTATTATTATTATTATTATTATTATTAGTAGTAGTAGTAGTAGTAGTAGTAGTAGTAGTAGTAGTAGTAGTAGTAGTAGTAGTAGTAGTAGTAGTAGTAGTAGTAGTAGTATTTGATTAGTCGGGGCCGGTCGGTGGAATGGTCTTGTAATCTTTGGAGGCAAATGTCATGGTGGGGAACGATTTGTATTGTGAGAGTTGATCTCGTATGTGATAATCTTTGCATCCGCCAAGTGCACCGGATTTTAAGTCCACGTTAATAGTGGGTCTTGTTCTTCATGACCACAGTGTTGTATAAAAGGACTCAAGAAATTCAGATTTAAATGTTCTTTGATTGATTCATTAATTATAGTTTAGCGTCTTCTGAAGCTGTATGAAACGTGAATTTGTATTTGAGGCTTAGATTAGTTATACGGCTAGCATTAAGTTGTCAATCGCAAGGTCCCTGTCTCTTTGCGAGTTCGAGTTCCACTGAGAACATGGATATTATGTGTTGTCTTTTTTACTATAATATCATCATTAATTTCTAATCTCTTTTAGTCTAAAGAGCACGACTCAAACATCCAATCCATTGACAATTAATTAACTAGGATCGAACCTTGAACGACATTTCACAGAAAGCACGGACGTTCGTCGCGTGTTCACAATAAAGACGCACTAAGCGACAGCATGAATTTTCTGTATCGTACCTCCCATTTTATCATTCTGACCATTATTTCATAACTATTCTTTCTTTATCGTTTCAATTAGCCCAATACACGACAAGATCAAAGAGCGTACATTAAGGTTCTTCATTACAGCGAAATTAAACTACCGCTAATTTTAGAGCTTTTCTGTAATTTCTTCAAAATAAATAACAAATATTCGAAAAGCAGAAACGTAATGAACTAGACAATACGATTTTACATGTGATACCGTTATCACAACTTATCTATCTGCTTTTAATTTGCAACTGTAGATAACTTAGCATTTTTTGCGGGTTCTGTAAATAGCGGCATACCAAAAGTAGATAGGTGAATTGTGGTAAAGGTATCACATGCAAAATTGTATTGTCTAGTTCACTACGTTTCTGTTTTTCGAATATTTTTTATTTGTTTTGAAGATATTACAGAAAACCCTAAAATTAGCGGTAGTTTAATCTCACTATAGTGAAGAATTTTAACTATGTGTGGTGACGAAATGGGAATAATACGAAATTGCGTATTCAGAAAATGTATACAGTCTTCAAGCCCTCTTATTTCTTTAATATGAACTAAATTTACCACTTCTCATTGTGGATGTTAAAAAACAAGTACTTAGGTCTAATTGCATAATACCTGATTTCACTCCGTTTTGTGTTTAGCATTTTAAGAAGAAAAAATAAAAAGCTTCAAGTGGGCAATGTACTGCAGCTCGCACCATCTGCTCACTTAATTGTTAATATACTGATCTCCCTCTAATTGTTAATGTTATTACTATTGTCGCGGTACACCACGGGTTCGCCTTGAAATCCGTCTTTTCATGAATTCGGTATCTCAGGATGAAGTCTTTGCCGTCAGTGTTTCTTATAGCGATCCGTAAATCTCGTAATATCAATAAGGTACGGGTGTTGTTAACTCAAAATTGCAATATCTGAGATACACCTATTGGCAATAATCATTTCAGATTTTACCAAGGTGGGACAAGTTTATCCACCGAAATAAGCGTTTCACTTTTTTTTTCTTTTTTTTTTAAGTATCAGTATACAGTTTAAGAAAATAATTGTGTTTCTCGAACTTAGGGGGCCAATTGTCCCCTGTCCTCCCCAAATGGTGCCCCTGCAATGAAGAAACGAAACGTCAAACTCTTTTTAAAAAATCTACAATTTACTCCATTCGTAATAGACTACATAAGAGGTTATTTTTCTATAGAACTAGCTGAATATACCCATTCTTCGCATGGGGGCTGTATTTGAAAGTCAACGCCGGTGGGAATATCACTATTCATTTCAGCGATCGCGAAAACTATGGGTTTGACACTAATATCGGTCATTTTAGGCTATTTTTACATGTCTCGGTATAATTTCCCCCCCCCCCCCCGGCGACCCTGGTCCGCAGCGGAATATGGTTTTATTTGGAAGTTAATGCGATCAGAGTTTCACCATTGATGTCAGCGATCACGAAAACTATGAATTCGACACTAATATCGGTCATTTTCTACTACTTTTACATGTCAAGGTTAACGCCCCCCTGAGACCCCCCTGGTTCGAATTAAAAAAAAACGCTTCGCCTTGGTCTGGGACCTGGACCAAGGTATCCATGACCAAAATTTAGTAACTCTCGGTCAACTTGTCTGATTCCCAGGCCGGTCCCGGTAAACGCCCCCCTGAGACCCCCCTGGTTCGAAATTTGAAAAAGCGCTTCGCCTTGGTCTGGGGTCTGGACCAAGGTACCCGTGACCCAAATTTGGTTACTCTAGGTCCACTCGTCTGGTCCCCAGGCCGCACACACACACACAAACTCTTTATTTTATTTATATTAGATAGTATGGAAAGCTAACGTAGGATTTGGCAGCACTGAGAAAAACAAAATAAGAAGAGAAGTATGTTTGTGCGTGTGTGTGTGTGTGTGTGTGTATGTGTTAAAAGAAAAGGGGAGGGGAAGGGTGAGATGGGAATGGAGCCTAATAGAAAGAAGAAATGTTCCATGAAATCGACTGGCAGAGGCAGAAAGAAGTTTTTTGGACTTTTAGCTTAACACGCAAGCAAGGAGCTTTCGTACTCGCTATAAGTTTTAATCTAACTTCACAACATTTGGTAGAAGATAAACGGTACCAGTAGAAGTCTAGCTGAGACAGCGTGGAGCCTCACAGTCTTGTTTTTATCCTGAAAAAAGAAAAAAGTTTAAAATAGAGGTCACTGAATATACTAGTAGAAGTTAGCTATTTCCTGAACTGATCGGTGTTTAGGGATGGACTGGCCCGCATTGCAACCGGCTAAACGCCCATTACCTTCTCCCTTGGATAATTCTTCCGCCTCCCCCGTCAAAAATATTATTTAATAACGAAAATATTATGGATAAATGCCCGTGAAATATACAAAACAATTCGCATATCTTGTGAATCTTTATCCTTAATATAACTTTTCCCAAGGCGCGTGTAATTGGTCGGCTAACCTAAAGTTACACTTATATTGGCGGAGCGCCGTGTCTGGCTTCTGTAATCAAACTACAATAATACTTTAGTACTGTATGAAATGTATATCAAGAACATGTCTTTGTAGTTAAAGTTATTAGTTTTTCCACTTAGACTTCGGCTTCCCCGCGACGTCTTTCGGTGTCAGGCAGGAGCAAGGGCGCCTGAAGGAGGGCAGGGTGCCTGCCCCTGGCTCACGAAAATGTATAGGCCTACGTAATATAGCAAACCACGTACCGGTATATTAAATACCAGACGCAATATAGCAACCATAAAGATGCCTGACCTAGAAAATTTTCTTCGGGTGCCCCTGGGCAGGAGGCAGAGTAGCGACCGACAATTATTTATATGACTATGTACTATTAGGAATTAGCGAAACTGACAAACTGAGACGTCTTATGCCTATAGTAAGGACTAATAATATGCAAATATTTCCACATGGATGTTTATGCAACCCGTCACTCTTAAATGTTTTGCAATTTACATATTAGCGTTACTCACAGACTGAGATGGTTTTGTATTATTATATCTCTATGGGAACAAATGACATAATCCTTCCTCTTACCAATTCGTATGGTCTCCCAACATCGGTAAAAAAACATCCCTTTTATGTAGCCAGTCCATTCGTGTTGGTGTTCCAAGTGTAACTACAATATATTTATAGGTCCTATATAGTCGTTGAATGTAAATATTTGGGAAGACCAATAAGCAAGACTGTGCGATATCAATGAAACTTAAAAGCTTCACCACCCTATATATATATATATATATATATATATATATATATATATATATATATATATAATGTATATAATGTATATATATAATGTACAAGTTCAGTCAGATTTTCGTGTTGGAATTGATAGTCAGTGTATATATGTTTCTGTGTGGTGCATTCGGCGTAAAAGTAGCATTTTCTATAGAAAAATGAGGAAAGAGCAGAAGCTAGTGCTGTTGAAATTCGATTATTCTTTGTGCTGTTATTCAAATATCTAAATTCATTGTCAATGTTAGAGTAATAATATTCGAAGTGGGAGGAACTAATTCTGTTAAAATCATATTCTAACAATTCTTGGAATACCGTAATTATTTTTTATTCGAATGATTATTTGTTATTTGAGTAACGAATATTTGATTAATCCATTTTTAACAACGAAAATACTCCAGTAATGAATGTCCCAAGAATCCATTATTCGAATATAAGATATTCGAAAAACTCACTATTCTAATAACAAATATTCGAAGAATCAATTATTCCACAAAAATATTCGAAGAATGTTTTTTTTTTTTAAGTACACTGAGAAAAATCCGTTCTCGACAGCGGTATATTGTACAAATATACGGAATCCTCTTGCTTACTACAAATCAGTACGAAGCATACGTTATGCATATGCTACATACGCTCCTCTGCCCTTAGATGTTACATCATACCATTGCAGGATGTCTGACATCTAACAGTTTACCGTATGTTACATACATATATGTATGCTACCTTCGTCAGCTATATGTTTTATACGTCCATTTGTATGTGAGATCCTGACCGTCTACATTGTTTCATATGGAAACTACGTATAAATGGAATGCTTATACGGAAAGTATTATAAAACATGCGTTTTCAGTTATACGTCTGCTGTACGTTAAGTCCAAAAACTAGAGGAATTACACATGTAACCTACCTTTTTAAGTACGTCACCTACATTTTTTTGTCAGTGTACTGAACATTCGAATAATCGATTATTCTAATAACGAATATTCGAAGCAGTGATGATGACACTAGAAGGGGCAGCCCCAAACCTGTTCCCCCAGAGATGTTGTAATGTAGACCAAGTAACTTAAAAGTGTTATTTTCTGTGTACAAAAACCAGCTGCTCCCCAAAGAAATGAAAGCTGGCGTCGTTGCTGATTCGAAGAACCTATTATTCGAATAACAAACATTCGAAGAATTCATTATTCGAATAATGAATATTCAGAGAATTCATTATTCAAATAGTGAATATTCGAAGAATTCATTATTCGAATAACCAATATTCGCAGAATTCGTTATTAAAATAACTAATATTCGAAAAACTGCTGTTATTCATGAATCGAATAATATATATATATATATATATATATATATATACAGGGGCGGATACAGGATATGATCAAGGGAGGGGCAAAACCATATTTTGCCGTTTTATCCAGTGTAAAGCAGGATTGAAGCCCATTTTATCCAGTGTATATCTGAGCTTCAAGGGGGGGGGCTGTAGCCCCTATAGCCCTCCCCTTGGATCCGCCACTATATATATATATATATATATATATATATATATATATATATATATATATATATATATATATATATTAATGTAACGGCACTAAAACAAACCTTATACCTTATTTGTTGTCGTCTTTATAGTCTCTTTTCCTTCTCCAGATTCTCGGTTTAAAAGAGAACCTCGAGTGATTGCACTTGTTGCTTCTGCAATTTTCTTCCCCTTATTTTTATTATTGTTATTATTATTATTATTGTATTATATGCTTCCTCGTGTCCTTATACAGTATATGTTCCTGTTCATGTGTAATCAGTAGCCTGTTTTACGTCTTTCTTTCTTTTCTCCCCTCCCCTCCTCCCCCCGCCCCGTTAGTTGTTCATCTTCAGAACTGGACACGCGACTAACGTACTTTTGATGTTAACTCTTGTACGTACAGAACCGCAATTTCGCTGCTACCTCACTTTACCTCACCCTACTTGTCGAGTCTTTTTTCCCCCTTTCGTATCGTTAGCAGGGAATGTGTATGAATGTGTGTTATAAAACTCTTAATACAACAGTAATAGGGAACGAGAATGCATGAGCGAAACAATCTTTTTTTTTTTTCTTATACGAGAGGAAATACAATGCGAAGTCATTTGAATATGACGTAATAATAATTTTAAAAAAAGAAGTCCTTATGAGAGGATGAGTCAAGAACGGCGTGGAGTGAGAGGGGGAGAACTACGTATATGCATACAACGAAAGGGAAATTGAAATAAAAGTAAAGAAGAGATGCAAGGATAACCGGACTTGTTTTATTTTCCAGTGCAGTCGTCTTTTTTTTCTTTTTTTCTTTCTTTCTTTTTATTAAACATTGAAACTTGTTTCTATTTTCTCTCTCTTTCTTCGTGCGTACGTTTTCTTTTCAATGTTTGACCCTTTTTACTCTGTAAATTGGTTGTATTCATCAATCACAGCTTGGGTCAAGATGAATCAAGATTATATAAAAGTCAGGTTCCATCGTTCCTTTATTGTTTTGTGTTGGTGCATTTCTCGCTTGAATGCTGCTTTTTCTTTGTTGGGCCCACTGGAATGTATACGTGTGCGTGCGGTTTAAAGATAGGACAGGGTTGCTAACTTTGGTATTATTCTGCACAACATATTACTTCTATTCCTTCCGTTGTATATATATATATATATATATATATATATATATATATATATATATATATATATATATATATATATATATGCGTGTGTCTGTGTGTGAAAAAATGAAATGAAATCTTTGAGTTTTACGTCCCATGGTTATGCCGGTTAGGCTAAAGGAGACGTTGATAATGAGAGATGAGTGAAATGGTGGAATGAAGAAAGTGGGAGGAAACGGGAGTACCCCGAGAAAACCCACGAGCACGGTGTTTGTCCACCACAAAGTTCACTTCGCGGGGGCTGGGATCGAACCCGGGACCCCAAGCACCAGAGGTGAACGCTCTACCACTGAGCCACCGCGCCCCCCTGTGTGTGTGTGTGTGTGTGTGTGTGTGTGTGTGTATCGCTATATGATTTGTTTATACAGGATTTTCAACGAACTTTGTAAGTTCGTTACTGAATTCTCCATGTCTGTGTATGTGTGTGTTTGTCTATCTGTCTGTTATTTGCGATTATTATTATCTTTTTTTTTTATTATTTATTTTGAATCCTCCATTCGATAGAGCATCAAAAACTACTTGAGAAAGTGATGGAATTTTTTGCGTCACCCTTACCGTTCCTGAGATGTTGGCCAAAAAATAGTTCCGATTTCGGGAGATTTAAGGAACCATATCTCGGGAACCATAAGTCATAGAGAGATGATATTGATGTTGATCAATACCTAAGAAGGAGGTGAACATTTTGGTACTAAATAGTAACTGGTGGCCATTGGCCACCTGTTAATATCGGTACCAAAATGTTTACCATTATCTTCGATATTGACCAACACCATCATCATCTCTCTACGACTTACCGTTCCCAACATATTGGCCAAAAAAATAGTTCCGATTTCAGGAGATTTAATGAACCATATCTCGGGAACCGTAAGTCATACAGAGATCATATTGGTGTCGATCAATACCTAAGAGGATGGTGAATATTTTGGTACCAAATAGTAACCGGTAGCTCTGGCTAACTGGCCACCGTTCCCCATATATTGGTCAAAAAAGTTTGAATTTCAGGAGATTTAAGGAGCCATATCTCGGGAACCGTAACTCATAGATAGATGATATTATGCGAATTTTTGTGTTTTCTTCCCTTCTGGACTAGTCTGCCTCACTTTTTTTGGGGGGAGAGGGGTATCCTCCCCTCTTGTGTATTGAAATGTCCGAACCGTCGTAGATGTGAAGCTTTTAGTTGCCATTACCTTCACTAACAAGTTCTTAATTGAGACAACTTCGTGCGTTACGGTCTCTTGTTAACGTATTCGACTTCAGGTGAAAATTAACCTCTGTAATACCATTCAAAAAACTCTTTTTCTTCCTGCATATATTCAAAATATAATTTCTCAAACAATACCGGTATAGTTTAGTTTCTTCTATTTCATTGCCCAATGTCATTCTTCACATCAGTTTTCATTACCCTTTCGCTTCATCCAATTAATCTGTTGTATTTTTGTACTTTTTCCTGTATCCGTATTTCAAAAGGTTAGTTGTTTTTCAGAACTAAGTTGCATAGCCAGTGGCGTATTTACGATTTTGTTTCGGGGAGGGCTTTACTAAGTTTCGGGGGGGGGCTTTGCCTGAAAATGTGAAAATTCTTCAAGATATTTCATATACTTTACTATAGTAAGTAAGATTTCGGGAGGGGTTTAAGCCCGGAAGCCACCCCCCTAAATACGCCACTGTGCATAGCTATGAAGACAAGAGTACCAATGTAATTGTAAACCGTATTTATATATTTTTTTTCGTGTTCAGTTGGCAACATTGAACACTAAGACGTTATGGTATGGGAACTTGGCGGTTGAAAATTGAATATTTTAGAACATGATATTCGCCCATTCGTTATACTTTAACAATTAACGTTACGTTCTTTATCATATTGATTCTTTAACGTAGCTATAGTACGTTTTTCTTTCTTTCTTTTTCTTTTTCTTTTTCTTTTTTTTTTTTTAAAAGAAATGTTCCAATTCTGAAATAAAGCATGTTAAATGAAAAGTGTTCTGCTGAATGCTAGTTTGTTTTTCAGAGCTTCGGATTTTGTGTGGGCTGCCTTCTTGTTTGTTTGTGTTCGTCAGTTCTTTTGTGAACGGATATTACGTGGTTGGCAAACAATGTGGCACATTGTAAGGAATTTTACATTAATCTTGTCACCCAATATGCATGTCATCATTTTAGATTTTCCCCTATTATTCATTGTGCATTATATAAGTAGAATATATGAATGTATGTATAAATACAATATAAGCATGAAAAAACATCTTGTAATGTATTTATTCCGTGAACACTTTCGTATTTATTCCGTAACACTTTCTTTATGCAGAGTAGTTTTATTTTTCACTTGACATTTCTTGTCTAAGTATTCTGATAAAGAGGCGGTAGAAATCAGGATTTTTTCAACAAAAAGTTACATTTTCAACGCAAAAGCAGAATAATACAACTGCCTAATACTGAGTAAGCCATAAAATAAGTTTCCTCTGGCGACTATGGATAGAGATGTTTATACAAGATAAAAATATACTGTAATAATAAAGAACGAAGCTTATTTTATTTTACCACATAACGAAGGACGTTAAAGTCTTTGAGCGCGAGGTCAGAACTGTACGGCAGATGGACAAGGCGCTACCAACTAAGTACCCGGCCTTTTGAGGCGATCACAAAGCTTATTTATTGCTCATGCGTACGCTTGCAATACGCTGACCATGTATTTAAATGTAGGTGGCTAATCTCAAACGCGAAAGCAATAAAAACGCGGAGAAAACGTCAGCTAGAGCGTGTTTGGTGCGTTTCGGAACAATAGACCGCCTGCTGTTTAAAAGATTTCAAAAGGAAGGACAAAAAAGGAAAGACGTGTTGCCAGGCAAGGGGATTGTAGCAAGAAACAGTTGCTTGGAAAATTGTTTGTGCAGAGTATTGGAACTCTGCTAGTATAGACCTGGACCTGGCAAAAAGACCCGGAAACCCTGACTGGCTCAAAGTATGATTTACAACTCTGATAAAAGTAAAATTACTGAACAGCCACCTTGGCCGCGTTCGCTACAGGGGGTAACGCATCAAAAACGCTTTCTCAAATAGCCACTCTGTAAGGACTAGGCTAGTCGACAAAGCGTTACCCCCCACAGTGAACGCGGTCTAAGTGGCTACACGGTAATTTTAGTTTCACCAAAGTTGTAAATCATACTATGAGCCAGTCAGGGTTTCCAGGTCTTTTCTTTTCATTTCCCGCGCCAGAAGTGGTAGACCTGGATTCGATTCTAGGCAGAAGGTTATGTGGTTAGGGTCCCACGTTGAGCTGTAGTTCACGTCTGATGTAGCCTCGCTGATATAGTCGAAAGAGACGAAACAAGAGGCATTTTCTTAAAGATATCCTCTGTATCGAAAACAAATATTAGACCCCAATCAATAACGTCCAACATTTACACTACTTTATACTTTACTAGCTATGCACGTGCCTTTGGAGAATGGGGTTCCGGATTCGAATCCTGTGGAAGATCATTGAAAAGTTTCAGCGCATAAAGGTAGTTTAGATTCCACCTTAAACTGTAAGTTCACATCTTGTATAGCTTCGGTGCTGAAAGGACCGCTAAATTCCAAACCACCAAGTATAAAATTTACATCATGATATTTTTAACCAATTCTCTGGTTTAATCTTTTAATTTTTTTCCTCTCATGATTTTGGCTAATTCTGAAATTCCTACTCTCTTCCAATTTTAGCACCTTATTTTCAGTTTCAGAACAAAGTTAATAAAACACGAGCAGTTACAGTTAAAATAAATAAATAAAATAAAATAAACATATCTTTTTCAGGAATATTTCTAAGCTGCATGGAAAGAAATGTCTGGAAACTGAAACATTATGTGTTTGTTTTACAAAACTAAGTTTCGAAATAATTTGGCAACGTAGTTTTTCGGTCATTTCAAAGACTGGAAAGAGAATAAGATGTATTGAATCCCAATTTAAAATTATGGTCTTTGCTGTTTAAAACATTTTCGATATACCTAAGTACCAAACTATTAGAGGTGGCATTTTCCGCCTTTCTACTGTGCACACATCTATGGCTTAGACCATCTAAGGGCAATTGTTCCATGATCTACCCCATAAAATGACGCATAGGCGACCCTGGCCCTTTCGGACTGTTGCGCCTGAAGGTTTGGTATATATTAGGTATATTGGAAGTTGGCACAACTTTAACAAAGTATTTATTATTATTATTATTATTATTCATAGTGAACATCAATTTGGCTCGATGTAGCTCTACTTAACAGTATTAAATGAAATCATAAAATAAGAATATTCTTACCTTCTTCATTCTGAGAATTCCGTTCCATTCCCTTCCAGTCTGGAACAAATATCGCAGTCACTTCTCTCCACATTTTTATTTTTAAGTCGCGATTCATGTAGTTCGGATCTCTTAAATCATATAGGCATGGCCTATTTTGTATTTCGATTATAAACGCCTCTGTGTTAAACACACTAACCATGACTGGATATGTACACAGGACACGTTTTCAAACACAACTGAAAATTTCTCTTTGTGATTACACTTGTGGTTATCTGTTTGGGGGTGGAGTTCGAGCTTCGGAGATAGGGGCTCAAATTCAAGTTATTTCGTTGTTTCATCTTTTGCCTAAAGCCAAATATTTTGCTTATAGATTACCATGGCATCAGCTAACTGTCAATCAAGTGTATCACGAGAAATCACCCTATTGTGTTACATAGATTTTTCTGTAATTAGCTAATTTTTCGGAATTTCCTTCTATTTTTGTGAATTTTCTTTTGTTATACACATACATACTTTATAACAGCAGAGTTCCAATCTCTGCACAAAGCGTCTTCCAAGCAGCTGTTTCTTGTTACAATCCCCTTGCCTGGCAACACGTCTTTCCTTTTTGTCCTTCCTTTTGAAATCTTTTAAACAGCAGGCGGTCTATTGTTCCGACCTGCACCAAATACGCTCGAGCCGGCGTTTTTTCAGCGATTTTATTGCTTTCGCGTTCATGTTTAGCCGCTCAGATTTAAATACATGGTCAGCGTATTTCAAGCATACGCAGGAGCAATAAAATCGCTTTGCAAACGCTACAAATAGCCGGGGACTAAGAGTGACAAGACGGTTTTGCGTAGCCCCGGCCGTATGTGGTCTCGCGTTGTCGTCCAATAGAAGGCCAATCCGCTTTCTGCAAATAGCGTACTTCAATCTTGCCAGTGTCTGACAATACCGCTGAGCATTGATATTTCCAACCTACATATTTCCAACCGGGTTCGATTCCCGGTCGAGCAAAATTTTTATTTTCGTTTTCTGCTTCAACCAATAAAGTAGCCATTTGTAACTATAAGTAAAATATTAATTCACCATATGTTTATAATGTATTATAACAATAGAAATTTTCAATCTATATATATAAAAGAGAACGTACAAATCCTTTGTTAGCTCATCACGCTAATACGGCTGAACCAATTTCTTTCATTTTTGGGGGGTTATTAAGATTTGGACCCTAGATGGTTTTTATCATATCACTTTAATTTTCAATTACCAGTGTCTTGAGATAATTGACCATTCAAGTGTCCATAACGTACAAATCCTTTGTTAGCTCATCATAGCTAAATCTAACCGTATTTATATGCAACCCACATGACCGTGTCACTCGGCGGGTTAACATAAATGACAGGCGATATAATGTTAACATTTACTTCAATCTTCTATGGTTTTTATCATATCACTTGAAAGCGAAAAAGTAAAAATTATCTAAGTAACAAAGTTTATTGCGTTCCGGGGTGACCCCAGCGAAGCGGGGTGAACGCTGCTAGTCACTTGTAAAAATCTTTCAATGTTCCATGTGAACTAGCATGAAAATTTAATCTATTCCGTAAATATACTGATATCATGAGTTGTATTATGGTTACGACAGTCGTTATGTAATAAATGTTCTTGACGCTTCTTGTCTACATCTGTTGTCAGTGTGCGAATTACTAAGGAGTTGAGGGAGAAATCCCTTTTGCTAATACTGGATGTTGCTATAACCAAAGATTTCCCCCCTCATTCCCCTTGTAATTTGCACACTGTCAACAGATGTAGACACGAAGTTTCCAGAACATTTTTTACACAACGACTGCGGTAACAATAATATTAACGGAAGAGATTAAATTTTGTTTCCTAGTTAACATGGAACATTGAAAGATTTTACAAGTGATTGAAAATTTATATTCTTTTAATACATTATAAACATGTGGTGACTTAATATTTTACTTACAGTTACAAATGGCTACTTTATTGGTTAAAGCAAAAAACGAAAATAAAAGTTTGACTTGAATGAGAATCGAACCTGGGACCCTTTGCACTTGAGTCTTAGATTCTTCTCACTCTGCCACGCCGTCCCGTAATAAGCTTGCGCGTCTTACGATATATTCGGTGAGCAGAAAATTTTTAGACGTTTTACTCGGTTATTTTTGGCCATTGCGTCCTCCCAATTTGTAATTTTAAATGTGCACTACCACCTCGCAAAAACTGGCCCCGAAGTTCACTTACCAAAGTCTGTCTTCTCCTTGTGAGTTTTCTTTGTTCTCTGAAGTCTATGTTAAGCTATTCTCTTAAGAAGATTAACCTTAGAAATCCGACTAAATAATTAATTGCATTTCACATGTTTACAGGTTAAACATTGTTTATCTTACAAAAACGACAATTTCAGTGTTTGATTTATTTCCCTTTTGGTGCAGTTATCTAGAAGTGTATTTTCAATATAGTTCTTGAGATTCTGGTTTCTGAAAGTGTTAATCCTTAAACAAGTAAGAACTTGTATAGTACGTATTGTAAACTTGTATATATAATACTTTGGTAGAGTAGAGTTTCTAATTCTTTTAAGTAGATGAATATATTTTCCTTTCTCTCTCTCTCTCTCTCTCTCTCTCTCTCTCTCTCTCTCTCTTGATATTCTATTAAAATTTACAATCCAAAAGCAAAATCTTGTCTTTTGTGATGCGTTCCTAAAAATCATAATATACTGTACTTCTAATACTAAAAGTAGCTATCAGTCAAATACAGCATTTACTCAAAATCATAATTTAGGGCATTTAGAAGTATCAACGTTAAAAAAAAGAAAAAGAAAGAAAGAAAAGGAAAGAAACATATTCTCTAAATCAGTGGCTCTCAACCGATGTATCGCGACACACTGGTGTGTCATGCAGTCCCCTAAGGTGTGTTGTGAAATTTTAGAATTGAAAAATCATGAAGAATTTAATAGTAATTAGTTAAAATCGAGATAGACTGTAGACTTTCCAGTCAATACCTCCAGCGTAAAGGTCTTCATGGGCTTGGGTCGAGCCCGCGAGCTTAAGTCCGGCCTGACCCACGGGTTGGACTCGGGTCTACAAAGCATATATTACTTCGGGCCCGGGTCGGCCGTAAATTTTTTAAATATACAACCATATTTCTCGGGCCTTTTCGGGCTTAACTTTGTAAATATACTGTACAAGATATTTATCTAATCGTTATTCCTGAAGAACTTTTAAAGCACAACTGCAAAATTAAACCTCTAATTGCTGTATAATAAAAATACAATTTTGCTTTAATTATTAAGTTTCTGTAATTCGGGCTTTTTTTCGGGTTTATTTGATTATTACACGAGTTCGGGCCAGGCTCAGGCCTGAAGGCTAAAACATATTTTGGACTCGGAGCGGTCCTCACATTATAATTCCACGGGCTGGGCCGGTCCCGGGCTAAAAATTCCGGCCCGTGCAGACTTCTACTCCAGCGGTAGCAATGATGCTCAGTGCTATGTAGAGTTATTATTAAAACTAATTGGTTTTAGTATTATAATAGATATTATCATTATTATTTATAATAATAATACTAATATCAAATAAGTGTATCACGATATACTAGGTATTCAGTAAAATCTATTATCTATCAGTCAAAAAAGGTTCAGAACCACTGCTCTAAATCACAGCTTAGAATCACTCACAATGTACAGTTTGAACGTATATACTGTTGTCTCATGTAAGTTCAAGAAGATATGTACAATTGTCGTAATATCGATTTTTCGAATATACTGGAAAAGAATGTTTATTCCCGTAAAATTCAATGCAATGACACATACCAAACAAGCTTTCCCTGCCATGCTCAAGTACGTTTCTGAAATTAAACTACTTACATACTCTTTTCGGTATACCGGCCCTGTTATGATGATGCTAACAGTGTACAAAGAACATGCTGTCACATCAGTAAAAAAAAAAAAAAAAAAAAAAAAAAAAAAGTTCTTTACTAAGTGAGTCACTTTATTTTTGGTTTCCCCCTCATATCATTTTTTTTTTCGTAGTCAATCAAATACAGTACAGTATATACAAATATTAAACTAGATTTAACTCGAACCAATGAGCAATGTTATATTAAATAAATAACGTTATTTTGCTTTCTTTTTTCACAAAAAGAATCTATTTTTCCTTAGATGTTTCGAGCAAAAAAAAAAAAAAAAAAAAAATCACTTTCCCAGTAACGTCCACGATAAATATAAAAACTAACTGACGTCTTGCTGTCGGCTACAGCAAACATTAACTGTGAAACTGAAAATACACACACACACACACACAGGAAGGCAAACTCGAAGAAAAAACCTCAATTAAAAAAATCGATATACTCACTTCAACTCTAAGGCAGCGTTCTGCTATTGACTAATCGATAAAACCCTGTCGGCAGTTTAGTTAGTGAAGTCAGACGGTGTGTGTCTCTCTCTCTCGAAACCTAAATGACTTTATATTAGAATTGCAATATATGTGTATATATGTTCAGTTCTCCGCCCCTTCTCCAAATTTGCTTTTGAATATAAAGCTGTACCTGTGAGGGATATGCAGTATTTACTGTGAAATTCGTTTCTGTAGAAAGATCGTTTAATGCACAAAAACAATTGAGATCGTGTCCATTTTTTAGTACGTATTATTACATATTTTAGTTCTACGTATTGAAGTCAATTATATTTTCAATTGTATTCCAGTTATGAACTCAGCAAATAGCAATTAATATTTGCTTTCAGTTTGTTCACTTTACAGAACATATGTTTTTTTGTTTTCCGTTTTCATAATTGAGTCATTAAAAAAAAAGAATACGTTAAACTAAACGCATAAAATATTTGAGAAAAATCTAATATAACTGAAGCATTTTAAGAAAAATAATGTTTTTTTAACGTTCCTGAATGAGTCGTAAAATGCTTTGTGTAGAGTATTGTAGCTACTGTATGAGTCACAAACATGTACATTATGCAAAAGTTATGAAAAATGACTGAAAGCTTTCGAAATGTGGGTGTGGAGAAGAATGGAGAGAATTAGGTAGGTTGAGCGGAAAATGAATGAGAGGGTGTTAGAAATGGTGGGAGAGAAAAGAACAGTTTTATATATTATTAAGAAGCAGAAGATAAACTGGTTGGGACGTTGGCTATGAAAGAACTGTATCATGAGGAATGTGCTAGAAGGTATGGTGGCAGGAAAGAGAGGGAGGGGGTGAAGGAGACTACAATTAATGGATGATATCAAAACAGAAAAAAAATATACGTGAAAACAGAGAGGTTAGCAAAAGAGTTTGGAGCATGGAAGCTTCTCAGCTGCGGCAAGTGATCTGCCAATAATAGTAGAAAATACTATGATGATGATGATGAACGTTCCTGAATTGTGTTATATAGGTAAAAGAAGGCAATGAAAAGTAAAATGACAATGGAATAAAGTGTAAAGTGTTAAATAAATAATAAAATTTCATGCTATACGGGATTCAGATGAGTGACAACTTTAGCTAAAATTTCTTACCGAGGGGGGAGAGGGCAAGCAGAGAAGCAGTGAATTTTTTAGGGGAGATTTTGTTTTAATAACGAAAAGGATATATATTACTTTACCTACATTACGATACAATATATCTGGGGAAATAGTCAGGGATCAGGCATCACTACTGGGGAGACAGATTCCGCAGCTAGGGATGAGTACGTTCTCCTTGCTCACCTGTCTGAGTTCGTGAAGATGAGTCTTGTTTACAGTCAGTGGGTTTGCATTTCCGACCATTTGACTGTCAGCTGGTTAACGTAATGTTGTGGAGTACGTGTACAAGGTGTTACGTCAATATTTTGGGAATAAGAAAAAAGTTCATAGGGACCTGTGGTCGTAAGTGTATAATTTCTTAGTTATAGGGTACCGAAAACGTGAAACCAGTGAACTTGAAAAGTTCATAGCTTCCCCCCATTATTATGGGACCTATCGTAGTCGGGTCAAGACATAACTGAGGAATTAGTATGTGAACTATCCAAACATTCATCTCCGGTACTTGCACAATCATTTTTAGAGAGGCTCTTTGGGAGTACTTGATCACTCTCCACCTACCTTTCTAAAAATTGGTGTCCAAATACTGGAGTATTCTTGAACATGGATATTTGTATAGTTCACATACCGGTTCCTGGGACCCGACTACGATAGGTCCCTTAATAGTGGAGCTATGAACTTTTAAAGTTCACTGGTTTCACGTTTTCGGTACCCTATAACTTCGAAACTATTCACTTTTGAGCACAGGTCCATATGAACAGGGCCGTACCGTGGGGGGGGCAGCGGGGAGAAGGCCCCGGGCGCCGAAGGAAGGGGGCGAAAAATTCGGGAGAAAAAAGGAAAAAGATAGGAAAAAATGCTTGGAATATATGTATGGGGGTGCCGTCGTATACTCTCGTCCTGGGCGCTGATTTTTCACGGCACGGCCCTGCATATGAACTTTCTTCTTTTATTTTGATGTGAGGAATCTGTTCCCAAAACATCGTGACACATTTTTGTAACACCCTGTATACGCTCAAATCCTTTAGTCCATTTATATATATATATATATATATATATATATATATATATATATATATATATATATATATATATATATATATATCGGGAATTAGTTTTCCGTTTTCTTTGGATGAATTTAAATTTTAATTATGTGATTTTTTACAAATTGATTCCTCAATTCAAATTTTAAATGTTAAAATGTCTCTGGCTTTTTCAAAATCCATTACCCTACGTAAATTTGATCTTAAATATTAAAATTATCTGTAACAAAATTTAAATTCAAAAAAAGTAAGCTAACATTTAAATAGATTTGGAGGTGGCACCAGTAAAATCAAATCAAAAAATTACCAGTTTATATATATATATATGGGGCAGGCAGACGGTACTTTTTAGAATAATGCAAATGGGCCTTATGAGATTGTAATATTAACACATTTGTTCGTCTGTCACTCCACATGATAACTTTTGAAACAAAGAACAAATTTTTAAATTATGTTTATCACAGGAGAAAGCTAGAGCAACTATCTCGGTCAGGTATGTTCATGGGTAAAGGTGATTTTGAAGGTAATCGTAGAATGCTAGAAATTAACAAATCACACCGTTAGATGGCAACAAACATTCTTCACTATCTTTAGCAGAATTTATTGAATATTGATTTTACTAGGTCTATTTTATAATGTATGCCATGTATCATAATGAAATCCGATATCCGCGCAGATAGAGACTTATATACACTGTTTATCTCACTTAAGAACATGCAACATATCGATCGATTCTGATCCTACATCATAGTGTTGGCATTTTCACTATAAGCGGATTGGGTAACGTGAGAACAGCGTTCAAGGTCAAACATCAATTCTGTTGCTTTGCATAACTGTTGATTTGAATGAAAAATCGACGGCGGAAATTTCAAAAATGGTGTGTGATTTGAAATGTATCTTATTTAACTACTTCTAATATGTATCCTGGTTTTTTGCTGCCACTGCATACAGATAGATACATATAGTATATAGCGTATGATGTATATTATATTTGTGATGTTTTTAATATATATCCGCGCAGATAGTGTATATATAAAGATCAAATGAAAATAACATTTTTAGGTCAGTCCGAGAAATGTTAGTTTTTAGTGATTTAGTGAATTTGGCGTAAACCCAGTTTCCTTCAGCAGAGAGTGGCCTTCCCTACTCACACACACGAACACATACATTATCGTGTCATTGTCATCACAAAAGCAACATGTAAACTTTCTTAATTTCTCTCATCTACGCTGATTTGGATAAGGAATTCATTACACCCTCACATAAGTCATGGTTCAGTCTTGACTTTAAAAGGGGTTTCTCTTTGTGTAAATGTTACACATTTTATGCAAAATCTTTACTTTCTAATTGTTTCAGAGATCTCATTTTCATTTCTGCGCTAAAATTTGGATGACACATATTGCGTCGCAATTCTCTTACCCCTCTTTAAGGGTACTTCTGTCAATATAAATTTCATTTGCTTCTTTTAAAAGAAAACAACGGTGGAGAAATGTTGATCAACAGCTAATTCGATTACACGCATATATTAAAAAAAAAAAAAAAAAAAAAAAAAAAAAAAAAACATACGTCCGCCCTCTTTGCTTACAAATCCGCTTTGTAAACCGACATTTAAAATATGGTATTCTAATTGCGTTTGGGATTTTTTTTTTAAGAAAAAACAAGCAAGACGTACTAGAATTTGCATAATGAACGGAGAAATTCCAAGTGATGGTATATACAACCAAAAAGAAACTTAAATTTGAACGCTATATATTTGGAGTGAGAAAGAGAAGAAATGAGAAAATTTGCTTTAACTCAAGATTAGTTAGTGTTTTCATCAAAAGAAGAAGAAGAAGGAAACGGAATATGAGCAAAATGGTTTATAAATTAAAAATTTCTTTCTTGTCATTTGCATAAAACAACTTGGGACTGGAATTGAAATAAGAACCGCGGAGTTGGGGGAAGAATTTGCTACAGAAGAGGTTTCAAGCCAAGTGAAGTGGAATTACGTGAGATAGCTAGCTTTAAAGGTCAAAAGTTCACCATAAATACGATTGTAATTTTGCTGGTGCGAGAGAGAGGAACGACATAGATTAAAATAAAATGATATTTTGAAAAAATGATTCAATAGTATTGTAGATTTAGAATTTTTAAAAGTAGTTCGTTATTCTGATAATACGAATGATAATACATGACGAATGATAATACAGTTTTTAAAAAAATATTTTTATGTAATCATACACTTGAACTTGATTTATATATATATATATAATAAACGAAGTAAAGAAGTTCTCAATTCAACTCGTACATATATGAATTTATTTATTGTGGATATGTTCACACAATACCTCGATTTTTATTCTATTATTTACTTAGAAAAAAAGTAGTTTTGGGGAAGAGTATGCATCTCCTTTGGTCCCACGTAGGTTTCAGGATATCAGAATCTAATAATAATAATCTACGGAGGTAGATGTCCACAGGTGACAATGTTAATATTGTAATTAAATGTTTCTTCACTTATAATTCCGTAACTCGTACACTGATTTGATGCACCTAAACTAAACATTTCGTAGTACTTTAGAGTTCTACTTTTAGTTTACGTACTTATCAAAACTACCGGGTAACGAGAAAGTACTTAAATAGAACAATTTTTAAGCTCTAACAAGCATAAAATAATTGTTAGAAAGTCCCAAAAATATTACTGTTATCAACAACAATTTTTGAAGCCTGTTCCAACCGAAATAAATATCTTCGAATGTCTAATACAAAATTATAGTTTTGATGACATTTTTATTAGGTAGTAATTCTTTTGGCTTGCCAAAGACTTCAAGAACTTCTATTAATAATATGATAGTAAAATAATGTTTTACTTTCTTTTAAAAAAAAGATTTTCTACTTTTTTAGCAGTGGCGGATCTAGAAAGTAAAAACTTGGAGGGGGCATCCAGAACCCAAATTATGAGAAGTACATCATAAGTTTACTATAAACTGTCAAAAATATATAAATAGCTTCAATTATTTTTGACACTCATAAAACTGAGGAGGGGCTAGGCCGCCAACTCAGGGCCAGATCTGGCACTGCTTTTTAGCGCTTTTTTGAAGTCATTTTTTCCCCTAAAAAGTTTGTGTTATTTTCTTTAATCTTCCGCAAACAGTTATATTTTTTCTTCGATATTGATTTTTTTTTTTTTACTGCGTATATTTTCATATTTTGCATCTGTCTGATTTTCATAACATTCTAATTGAAAATTAAATATAAATAAATACAGTAATAGACGGAATAAATAAAAACATTAATAAATTTGGCTTTGTTGATAGATTTAATTGCAGTTCTCGATATAATGTGTGCATCATTTGCTGAAACTAAGCATAGTAGATTTTGTAAACTTCAACAATATGCAGAAAGATTCAAGTAACATTAATGTATAAATCCAACCACTCTTCCTTTTAGAGTGTCTTATTTTCAAAACATTTCTTTGACAACTTCCCATAATATTCACATACCAATGTCGCCATTTTCGACTCTGAAAATGCATTAAAATTTATGATTCAAGAAGTCAATGCGCTATAAAGAAAGAAGAAGCATTTGTTATTTATGAATTTATTTGCAAGTCTGTTGTAAGATGCATCCCATATATGAACGCTTTATAGAAGAATGCTGTATATATATGTTTTTTTCTTTTATTATTTGCTTTTACGTTACATAGCCGCCATACTTTCTTACATTTACGCTATGTGCAGAATGTGATAACGTTGCTACAATGACTTGTTACTTAGGTTTGAATGTCTTCTTTAACAATAGGCCAGGATGTTTTACGGGAAAATAATTGTCGAAAGATTCTTCGTTCATGCTTTTTCCTTTGATAAGAGCATAGAAGTAACTTTAAAAAAAAAAAAGTGTCATCTTTTAGTTTTCTTGTTAATTTATTGTCTAAGAGACGCGCCATTAATACCTCAAATCGTGATGTTTTAGTTATGAAGAAAATGTCCATAGAACAATGAATAAAATGAAAATAGCCTTGTGGATAATTCTTGAGAATGCAATCATTATTAGCAAGTAAATTTTTAATGGACAAGCGTTTTAATTTCTAACGTAATTCACTAAATTTTCTTACTTAAAGGTCCCACATAGCACACAACATGTCCATTGGACATCATTCAAATAAATTTTATATGCTACTTTTAATTTGCAAATACTTCTGTTAATTTAAACTCTAGTGTTGCGATGTTCTTTGTCTGGTAGGAGTAGTATAAGTTTTCTGTGTTTACTTAGTGTCGTGAGGTCAACTGAGGAGATAAATATATTGAAGAGTATCAATGTGCTCAACTCGTATCATTCATTTGAAGTATTCCATATGACTAGCCAGTGGCGTATTTAGGATTTTGTTTCGGGAGGGGGAGCTATGCACAACACGTGAAAAAGCACATACATTTTTCCTTTTGGATGCCGATAAATTTTAAAGAAATTGTGCATATACGAAATTTATTTCGAAAGGGGGCTTGAGCTCGATAGCCACCCCCCTAAATACACCAGTGTGGCTAGCCAAGAGATCCCTTAACGAGTTTTAGTGCCACAGCTTTTTCAAATTATCATCTTAACTTTTAATGTAGAAAGTAATGCTTCGCTGCTATTTCATAAATGTAATATATTATATACATGGGACCTCGATAACTTGAAATTGAAGAGAATAGGCAAAAATTCGAGATACCGAAGTTACGTGTTCCTCATTAAAAATGATTATATAACCTCAATAATTCGAAGTTTTATTCGTTCAATCTGGAGAACTCGAAGTTGTGAAAGTTCCGTAAATTATTATAAGAGGCCTCATCCCGGCGAAATTAAAATACCGCTAATTTTACAGTAATTATGTGATATCTTCCAATACGTAAAAGATAATCGAAATGTGGAACAAGAGCGCCCTAGACAATACTATTTTGCGTGAGGCACCGTTATCACAAGTCACCTAGTGGCTTTCCGTTTTCAGCTGTTTAGAAACGCGAAAATAAATGCCGATTTTCAAAATGGCTCGAAATCGAAAGCAGATAAGTGAGTCGTGATAACGGTTTCTCATGTAAATTATTATTGTCTAGGGCGCTCTTGTTCCACATTTCGATTATCTTTTATCTATTTGAAGATATCACATAATTGCTGTAAAATTAGCGGTATTTTAATTTCGCCGGGATGAAGACTCTTAAATAAGATGACGAGTAAAAATAAAATACTATACATTTATTGTTCTGGAGGGGGAATTTCGTGTCTACACACATGAAATATAATTACAGTACACATTAGCAACAATGGCAATTACGTAAAAGGATAAAGCTATAGCTTGGAGTTTATCGTGATCACATCAAGAAAAATTCAAATGATAGAGGTAAACTTTGACTTGTAGAGATTCGCGTATAACGAAAGTTCGAGTTACCGAGGGTTTTGAAATATGATTATGAAACCCTCAAAATTCGACTTATCGAGGTCGTAATTTTTAAATATTCGACTTATAGAGGTTACTTTAACATTGAGTGTTACGGAGAGTTTAAGAGAATGTAAAAAAATCGAGTAATCAAGGAATTCGTGTTTTCAAGGTTCGAGTTTTCAAGGTTTGAATTATCGAGGTCCAACCGTGAGACGGGATAATGTGGTGAGGGAACTATACTGTAAGGGTTGATCTTCCATGATGTTATGCGCATCCATCAACTGTTTCGGATTCAAGGCGTGCGGTCGTGGCAATTCAAAGCTTTATGTTAATAGTAGTTCCTCTCCGTCGTAACCTTGTATTGCATGAGGACGTAAAACCCAAACTCGGGGGACTATATACTACATAGAACATACTACTTTCTGAAGAAAAAAAAAATCTTTGAAAGACAATAATATTTTAGAATGAGAAAGCCAGGGATTTTCTTATAGCTTTACGAGCAGAAGGGTGAAAAACTCTGGTAAATGAGTAAAAATGGTGGAGTAAAAATCATGAATTGTGGACAAAGGATGACTTGTCAAGGATCGTTAGTTCGAACTTCCAGATTTCTGTGTAGAGGAAGAAAGAAAGAGGAAGTTGGGGATAGAAAGAACGAGAATTGGTACACGTGCGCTCATACTATTTTTTTTCAAAAAAAAGAGAAAAAATCCTCCCCCTTTATCACGGACTGTTGCACTGCACTTTAGTTCATCCCTTTTTCTGTGTCCCCCGTGGCTATAAATTTGGAAAGAGCGTTTGGAATTTTTTTTTTCTTTTTTAATAATAGGAGGGTAAAAACTGCGTTACTTATATGACCTTTGGGCTTTCAATGTTCAACCCTCTATGGCAGTTTTTTTTTTTTTTTCATTTTTAAATATATATTTCCGTAATTTCAAGAATTCTGAGAACTCTCTGTACCAGTATGTATTCTTGGAATTTTTAATGAGTTCATAGCAAAAACAAAATGATTTCGTTTCTCATTGTAAAATTAAAATAAAATTCCTAACTCTATAGGGACCCAATATTAAAACTGGAAGTAGTTAGATCTATATAAACATTTCTCGATATATCATATCGTTTTTGTTTCATGTTGGGTAATATTAAAACCAGAAGTCTTCTATGTCTCCCACTTCCGGTTTCAATATAAGGATAATGGGGGAAATTGAACCTAATTTTGGGACGTTTCATTCAAATAATAATAATAAAAAATATTCTTGCTATATCTTATCGTTCTTGTATTATGGGGATCCAATATTGAAACTGAGAATGGCAGGTGTCTATGCTGAATTCACACCAAAAAGCCATTTCTTGTCACATCCTATCGTTTTGTCGTATGGGGATCCAATATTGAAACAAAATGGCAGATCTCTATAATGAATTCACACCAAAAAGCAATTTCTTGCCATCCCTTACTATTCCTTTTGTTTGGGAATCAATATTGAAACTGGAAATGCCAGGTCTCTATGCTGAATTCACACTAAAAAGCTTTTTCTGGCCATTTCTTACTATTCCTATTGTATGGGTATCAATATTGTCAATTGATTCCCATTAGCCTATTGGCCATAAATCTGCAAGACAGGAACCTAAAAAGAAAACAAAGAAAAGCCTAAGCTAAAAACCAATCACCCCTCTTTCAAAGAATTTTGTCTAAAGGTAATACCGTATCGTAATCTTTAAATCTGGTAATATACATGCGTATTAATATAACGTTCTAATGACGATTACTCACAACGAAGATTATCATAAACATTGTGCTATATTTCGATTTATTGATCAATTTGATCAACTACTTCCCAATATCAAAATATCGATATCGACTGCTCGACATATTGACATTCTCCGATATTACGGTTATCGAAATTTTTCGATATTGCGTGTATTATGATAGTTTATGATATTTCGACACATCTGTCAAGTTTCGATATTTTATCGATGATGATTTTTGGATATCACACAGACCTACTTGTGATGCTTCGTCTAAATTTTAGTGAGATTCAGGAACCAGGTGGCTACGTGGTAAATCCTTGGTTCGATCTTAGCCCTTCCACAGGTGGCCTTTGTGGTGAACAAACGCCGTGTGGAGAGATGACGTTTTCTCGGGGTTCTACCGATTCCTCTCGCTTTCTTCATACCAACTTTTTGTTCATTATGTCGTCTCCTTAATTTCAAAACATATCGTGGAGCGTTACCCCTTTTTTGCGAGGGGAGGGGAGGATATATGAGAAGAATTTTTTGGAGGATAGACATTATGAACCATGGGGAAATGGGCATCCCTGACTAGAGAATAACCGAAAGAGAAGCTGTAAGATATCAGAGAAGGAAGTAACAACTGTTCAGACAATGAATGGCATCTTTAAGAAGAGAGGAAAAAAGAGTAAAAACAAGAAAGAAAGAAAGAAAGAAAGAAAGAAAGAAAGAAAGAAAGAAGTTTGGCAGTGAATGAATGAATTATGAAAGAGAACACACCACGTTTTCCCGATAAAAGAAAGCCGTTATTTTTAATTTCGGCACCAGCGGCTAAACAGTACAACAGTTGCAGCCTCTGAAATTTCTTTCTTTTGGAGTAAAGAAAGCTAAAAATAAGTACGTTTTCTTCACGATTAAGGTAGTTTTTATGTGTGAGTTTGTTCCTCGCGTATACTATGATGTGCTTCGTATACTGTGTTTGTATGTATGTGTGTGTGTGTGTGTAGCGACGCTTGGGATGCTAGAAGGATATAAACGAAGGTAGTTTGAAGCAGGATGTGAACATTATTACCACGTGTATAACTTTTTCTTTCTCTTTAATGAGGTGGTTTTGGGAGGGTGAGTATCTAAGCTAACAGTGAAACGTTAGAATTTTAAAAAAAGAAGAAAGAGAAAGAAAAGGAGAGAGGAAAGACTAATAAAGAAGTTTGACAAATTTTTATTGAACAGCTGTGAGCATACTTCTTCAATGCTTTAAATATCAATATATTCTCTTTTCTTCCCATCTCTTCATATATGTCTTTTTGTCTTCGAGTAATTGGTTGTTTGGTTTATTATTAGTCATTTTTTATGGTGCCAAATTAAACGCCTGCTCTAGAAAATAAATATTTTCTCCCCTTTATCTTTGCGTTAACGTGCTTACGAACGAGTCTTTATTACTTGTATGTTGTAACAGATATATGTATTTATGTATTTTCTAGTTTTATTTGACTTCCATACAATGCTATGTATAAACAAGGGAAGCTTTCTAGAATAATTGTGCCATAATATACAGGGTGTTTCAAAACGACACCGACATCGTTTGGGAGGTGATTCCTGACACCAAAATAAGACAAAAATTATAGACCAACCAGGGTGTACAAATGCTTCCTTTCGGAGTTATAGGCTGCCGAAAACATGAAAAAAAATTTAAAGGTCCATAGCTCCAATACCATGGGACCTACCGTGGTCGGGTCAAGACTTAACTGAGAAACTAATGTGAGGTATACAAAAATACAAGTTTGAGAATCCTGCGGTACTCACACAACAATTTTTATGGAGCGAGTTTGGCTACGGGTATGTAATTTGAAGTACTCAACAACTACTTCTAAAAAAAAAATGTTGCGGAAGTACAACGGGATTCTGAAACATGGATATTTGGGTAGGGCACATACTATTTCCTAAGCGAAGTCTTGATCCGACTACGGTAAGCTATGGACCTTTAAAGTTCATTTTTTCATGTTTTCAGCAGGCTATAACTCCGAAATGACGGATTTCTGCACCCAGGTTGGTCAATACTGTTTAGCTTATCTTAGTGTCAGAAATCACCTCACAAACGTTGTCGATATTGTTTTGGAATACCCTGTATATAGCTAATGGAGGCGGATTAAATAATGAAGGTTAATTATTATGAAAGAATTCGTAAAATGAGAGTGTGGATGGATGCAATAATTATCTAATCAGCTCTTCGAAATAAAATCTTCTGAAAAAAATGTCAAATTTATCCTAACATTCAACTAAAAATGAAACAATGTATTTTATAAGAAAGTTGGCTACATACTGTTCCAGCATTCGTCTGAGTGAGCTGAGAGAAAAAGCTTCGAAATTCTGTCAGAATGGTCGGCTGCGGAATCTGAACCAAGCACCACCGGATTGCGAAGCCAGTACATTAATTGGGGTTAATTACTCCGGGAGACCTAATTCGATTCCAATGTTAAATTCCACATAAATCTGTATGTAGATGTGTCGTGGAGCCGCACGCTTCGCATTGGTCTAGTTGCTACTGTGTTTCTTTGGTGCACGGAGTTCTGAGTTCGATTCCCGGTAGGAGAGCCTTGGAATTTGAACGCATTACGTTAGTTTGAATTCCATCTCACACTGAGGTCCACGTGTCGTATAGCCTCGGTTCTGAAAAGGAACGCTAAACTTCTACTAACCAGCTCATGAGGCCTCGGGAAAGAAGAGGACATCGAACTAGTTAATCAATCCAATTTGCATACTGCACGTGTCTTGCGGGAAAATGGATTTTATTGTGTTATTTTCTCGTGTTTCTTCTCTATTATTTTTAACCTTTTTTTCCTCTTATATTTACCTTCTCCTTTTCGTCCCCTACCCTCACTCTTTCTTTCTCTCTCTCTCTTGGAGCGCTTGTGTTTATTCAGTAAACGAGGTTTCTGTACCAAACGGAACATCGCTTGACTTCCCCGGTCTCTGAAATGCACTTCTCCAGGAAGCACTTGCGATGAGGAACGCGGGGGGAGGAGACTACATTTCGAAGCTCAGTACAGAGCCGGTGACGATGCCGGATGTTTCATTGTTCTAATATCCGCCATGCAGAACTTCCGGTTTTCAAGTTCAGGTGAAAAATGCCTTTTTTTAAAAAAAAGTAATAGAGGAGGAAGAGGGAGGGAAGTACGAATATCGAAGGGATGACAAAATGAATGTTTACTTGTTGGTATGAATTTGCATTAATAGTATTAAAACAATGTGTCTAACGTCTTTTTTTTTTTTTTTTTTTTAATTTTGTTACAGACTGTTTTATATTGAATACTGGCCTAGCTTGATAACAACCATTATAACACATTTGTATGTTAACATGATCTTGTTAAAATACAATTGATCGTCACGCCACTCCAGAAACGTAATTTACATTTTAAAGAACATACTACTAGACCCCCTAGTATTATTAATAAGATCTTTATTATTTTGAAATGAACGGCATCAGCCCCTGTAAAAATTTATAAATAGCAAAACAGGTTTTATTCTATTATAATAGTAATTGTGTTAAAAAAAAAAAAACATTGTCCAAAATATGAGACATATACTAATTGATAATTACAATTAAGCTGAACAAAATGCTTTGCGGAGTAAATCCTCATGCGTAGTCTTGAGGAAATTGAGGAAATCGAATTTCTTTGTAAACGTAAAATAAAAAAAAATGCTGTACAAGAGTCATGCCACTTATTGAGATGAGATTGATGATGTAATATACTCTCATATTATGATACTAGCAAGGTGGCAAATACATTGTGTATGGTTAATGGAATATAGCCTAAAGCAGGAATGCAAATCAGCAACAAAATTTTACTAGCCCATATCCCACAAGAGAAACAATTTACTTACCTTCGGTATGATACTCGCCCGCATCGATGAACCACTCGCCCCGGGCGAGTGCGCAAGTGGTTCTTTGCATCCCTGGCCCTAAAGTTATGACTAGGCTAATTCTTAAGAGCCTGGCATATTAAAAATAATACAAAATTTACCATTTTTCTTTTGCTTGCTTTTCATAAGTGAAAGGAGATAATGAAATGCAACTTACCACAATCACAGATAATGTTATTTTACAGCAGAAAATCTGAACCTGAAGAATTTTCATTGTTGCCAGAATAACAATTCCACTAAAATCTAATTTAAGGCAGCTACTAGAGGAACAAACTCAACTACATTTAATTACGTATCATGTTGTCTTGGAATCCTGTGAACTACTTTTTAAATAATAGTTATATTTAGTGTGGAATAAACAAAATAGTTTTAACATACAGCTATTAATATTTAATAAGAATGTTATTTAAAAAGTACTTCACAGGATACCAAGACAGCATGATATGAAATCAAATACAGTTGAGTTTGTTTCTTTAGTCGCTGCCTTAAAGTAGATTTTGGGGAAAATGTTATTCTGGCAACACTGTAATTTCTATGGATGGCAATACTGAAAATTATCCAGGTTCATATTTTCTGTTGTAGAATAATACTATCTATGATTGTGGTGAGTTGCATTTCATTATTTCATTTCACTTATGAAAAATAAGCAAAAGAAAAATGGTAAATTTTGTATTTTTTTAGTATGTCAGGCTCTTAAATCGTAATTTATTTTTTAACTAATATAAATATTGTACAAACATAAAGACATCTATCAATGGATCACATGGAACTAAAGAAAATAGGATGATTGTGAGTAAATTATCATACATACTTTGCCAGAAAATAAACAAAAGAAGAACTAAAAAGTGTACGTTCATTGCAATAATAATTAAAAGCTTTCATTTTGTTGAAAGACTATGTACTATTATCATTATGCATTATTTACCTTATACTATTAATAAGACTGTATTATTTATTTATTGTGCTATTAATAAAACTGTGTATTATTTATTTATTATACTATTAATAAGACTATGTATTATTTATTTATTATATTACTAATAAGACTACGTATTATTTATTTATTATACTATTAATAAGAATATGCATTATTTATTTAGACTATGTACTGTACATAGCAAAATTCACTGTTAACTAGCATATTTCTATCTAGTGTTGTTTTTTTCTTTTCCTAACGATGACACGCTTGCTCCTTTACTACCATATTCTACTTGTAACAGCTAAATACATCGGTTCGATTCTGTTTTACAAGTGTTCGGATCATTGCTCTGGTCCTTGTCTTATCTCTTTGCCTTGTAACCTCGGGTTTCTCTTTCTTTTCAAACCGTTTTTCCCCATTTGCTCATCCAGTGTTAGTAGGTTTCTTTAAGAAAATTTCCCTCAACTGACTCAAAATTTTCCCTTTCTTACCAAATTTTCCGTAATTTGTTGAAAGTCCAAATTTCTGTGATAGAAGGTATGTAATAAGATTAATTTAATTATATTAAAAGAAGTGACAACCACATTTGTCTTATTCATTTGCTTCTTGCTTTAATTTTTCTGTCTTTTTCTTCATTTTTTTTTTTTTTACACAAAAAATGCAAATACACCCAGCCTGCAAACGGTGCAAATTATGCTACTTTGAACAGCACACACAGAGAAACTATTGCTGTTGTATTGGCTTATATCTGAAGAAGAAAGAAAACAATTAAGTATTTAAATTTGGGCAAGTTTCCGTACACACCTTTGGCGTGGGAGATCCTGGTTCGATTCCCCGCGGGAGCTCATGTGGTTCGGATTCCACGTTAATCAGTAGGTCCCGTATCGTATAGCCTCGCTGCTGAAAGGGACGTTAAACTCAAAATCAACTCAACAGGGTCAAGTTTCCCTGAATTTTCAAGTTTTATCAAAAAATTCTCTTTTTCCCTTTTTGCTAAATTTACCTACTAAATTTCCCTAGATTAGGGAAATTTCCCTTACATTACGAACAGTGATTCACTCAGGGCAGGACTTGCGATGGCGTTTGTTTGTTTGTTTGTTGCGTAACAAGAGGCGTCATATCAGTTTATTAGTATTGTTAAGGATCTTGTGCAACCTTTCTGTTTAAATTATTGGTTTATATTGGGAATTATGTTTGTTTTTTTTCTTTGAAATGAAATGAAATTTTAATGGTTTTTGGTTTCACTGATGTCTTTCTCTTCAAATCTAATCGTAGGGTCCACGCATGGGGACACAGTGGTTGAACACTTACGTCTAGTGTCGGGTTCGAACCCCCGGCCAAATAAGTTTGCGATGAATAACATCGTGTTCGTAGGTTTTCTCAGAGTAGTCTCGTTTCCTTCCACATTCTTATTCTACCAATGATTCCATGATCATTCGCTCATTTTAATCATTCGTCTCCCTTAGTCGAAATGACATAATCATGGGACGTTAAACGGAAATATTTTATTTAAAATCTAACCGTATTTTCTCATCTCTGACTTCAAGAAAATCAAATTTTGTTAATAATTATATAATTTTAATGTTTAATAATCAAAGTTAGTTCAAGTGATATTAAATCTATATATTTAATTTAAATTCATTTTCGAAAGATAATTTTAACTAGACCTTAAGAAGAAATCAGTAAAATTACATATAACTAAATATTGAAGACCTGAATTGCATAACATCGCAAGTCCACTCTTTCTCTTCGTACTTTGCGTTTTTTGTTGTTTATGCTAGCATCTATTCACTGTGTTTAAGGGCTATTCACTTGCATAATACGTAAATCCAAATTAAAACCTTTAAGAGGCTTTATCACTGCGAAATTAAAATACCGCTAATTTTACAGTAATTCTGTGATATGTTCAAATAGATAAAAGATAACCGAAATGTGGAACAAGAGCGCCCTAGACAATATTATTTTGCATGAGGTACCGTTATCACGAGTCACCTAGTAGCTTTCCGTTTGCAGCCATTTAGAAACGCGAAAATAAATGCCGGGTTTCTAAATGGCTTGAACTTGAAAATAGATAAGTGAGTGGTGATAACGGTGTCTCATGTAAAATAATATTGTCTAGGGGGGTCTTGTTCCACTTTTTGATTATATTTTATCTATTTGAAGATAGCATAGAATTACTGTAAAATTAGCGGTATTTTAATTTCGCCGTGATAGGGCCCCTTATGCCAAGTATAATCTTCTTGTCTTTCTTCTAAAATCACAAAAGTACTCCGGTGGACTTGAGATGTTCTGCAATTCAGGCCTACAGTTCTCATTCATTTTAAAGAAAATAGAAGAAAAAATAATTCCCGATATAAATCAATAAATAAAATATAGATGGCACAGACAAATATAAGAAATAAAAAAGAAAGTAATATTTGTGTCGTGTGTTGTAAATTATTTAAATTTTCCAAATAAAAGAGAAATATTGTGTTTCTCCTAAAACATTTCGATAGTAGAAAACATCTTGTTTTGCATAATATTTGTTAATATGTAGCAGGATATGAAACAATGAGGGAATATACCTAGGTATATAATTAATAAACGTTTAAATTAAATAGAAATTATTTGTGTGGATATGGAACATTTGCATTTTAATAACATGTGTTACAGTCACATACTTTCATAGACTCATTATCTTGAACTTATAATCTAAAATGAGACATTTTTCTTCCTTTCCCTTTAGCTCCACGTTTCCTATCATCACTACTTTATTTTTCTTTTCTTTTCTTCTTCTTATCCTAGCTTTAACTGTTTGTGTTTAACCTCGGTTTATTCGTCTTCTCAAACAGTTTTTCCCATTCATTCAAATTTCTTAAAATTTATTTTCTCAGGGGAGGTGGGCGCGGTGGCTCACTGGCAGAGCGCTCATCTCTAGTGCGTGGAAATCCCTGGTTCGGTCCCAGCTCATGCTGTATCAACCCTCTGGTGAGCCCGTGTTCATGGGTTTTCATTGGTTCTCTAGTTTCCTCCTATTTTCAGCCTTTCTCTTTTCATTATCTGTATCACCGTCTCCCTTAGCCTCGGAGGATAATTTTGCGACACTAAACTAATAATAATAATAATAATAATAATAATAATAATAATAATAATAATAATAATAATAATAATAAACGAAAAAAGGAAAGTAAATCTCTCAAAGACACTAATAGTTTATCTTCAACTTCTTTTATCTTTTATGACACTCTTTCACCATCGTGAACTTCTCTCTTCTTGTCCCCTAAGTAAATTCCATAAGAGCTTCTTTCTCTAGTTTCTTCACCAATTATTTATATCTTTGTGTTTGAAAGTTTTTTTTATGACAGTGGTGAAGAAAATTATATATACATTACCGGAACTGTAACTCAGGTTATTAAAATATAGGTGTTCCCTATTGGTAAGATTTTATTTTATTTTAAATACCTAATTTGTACACAGTTCTGAAGCTACAATGAGTAGCATTCAAGTAATAAGCGTTATTACTATATTCCATTCTCTCCCTACGCTGCTTCGAATCAAAAATTCCAGAAGATAATAGTAATCAATGGAAGAAAAAAAATAACAATTTTGAAGATGCGCTTTTATGTTCTGTGTATCAGGTGTTGTTTCTTTTCTGTATTTTCTTTTTTTAAAAAACAAGTTTGCCTCTATAGCTTTTTGTTTTTATTATCTTCTATTCATATATTTTTTCTTATTAGTTCTTTCTTTTTATTACTAGCTTTGTTTGCGTCAAAAAAGGTATTGATCTAATGGAAATTACGTTCTAAAAATGAGAAGCAAAGAGAGAGAAATAACTAAATAAATAATAATAATAATAATAAAATAGCGAGAAAGAAAGAAGAAAATAAAGAAACAAAATTAAAAAAAAAAAAACACGCGAGAACCGAACAACAAAGTTTGTTGGCAAGTTTCACGATACGAAATGGAATATACCGTAATGTTTCTTTCTTCTTTGCTTGTATTTTTTCTTCTTTTTATTGTCTTTATGAAACGAAGCAATGACATCTCCTAAAAATTGGTTTTATTTCGTTTTGTCTCAAACGTTTGCCCTTTTAACTTAGACTACATTAATTCTAAAACTAATTCCTCTGTGACTTTTTTTTACAGAATATACTAATTTAGTAACTTTTAAAGAACATTGCAACAAATAATAATAATAATAATAATAATAATAATAATAATAATAATAATAATAATAATAATAATAATAATAATAATAATTTCGAAATGAGCCTTAAAATTTCCAGCATAATATTCTGTTCAAATTGTAGACTATACTTACAAGCAGGGGTAAAAGTGAATATGAAAAGGTAGGGGGATGCATGACGTCACGTCATCTTCCTTGCCCACCTTTGCACATTGTAATTTTTTTAGGAAGTAAGGGATTGCCATAAATATTTTTAGAAGTGGGGGAACGACGTCCACGCGCGTTCCCCCTCACTTTTACCCCTGCTTACAAGAATGTCACTATTAGAGGAAACCAAAGAATAATAGTACAACCTGATACTTAACAGTGGATATTTTTATATACACGTACAGTACGTAAATAAATAAATAAATAACGACATATTTTTTAACGTCATAATTCTTTTTTTCGAAAACTACGCATGAAAATTTACCCTAAAACATCCATTTTGTCCAGCTCAATGTGATAAAGCTATTGAGTTTCTCTTGAACAATATTATAGTTGAGCAAAAGTTGAAATTTATAATATAATTTTGGGTAATAATTCATCAAGCATACTGTATAGACTACTAAGGATGACCAATCCTGGAATTTTTACTTTCTGGAATCCGATAGTAAAATCGGAAAATTTTCGAAATTCGGAATTTAGGAAATTCTGGAATTCGGCAAAATCTGGATTTCGAGAAAACCGGAATTTGGAAAAATTTCGGAATTTAGAAAATTCAGAAAAATTCCCGATTTCGGAATTTTCTTGAAATCCGTTGGCCATCCCTACTATATACTGACGTCTTGTGAGTGTCATAATGTAAAACTTAATTGGTGTATACTTTAGTAAAGATAGATCTATACCACATTGACTTAACATCTGTTTTCCGTGCTGCTATCGGCTGAAGGAATTCCATTCCCTTTCTCTCGCTTAGCAACAGCTGAACGCTTATTGGCTCAACGCGTTGGTATGTGAGGGTGTGAGCTTTAGTTCGCATTTTTGTCACGGATCAAGACATTTTGGCAGCACTATACCAGTATCATTTAATAGGTGGTGTGACTATCCTACAGCATCGATTTTTAGGTTTACAGAAAATCAATTTTTTTTTTTTTTTTGCGATTTCTTCGAAAACTACTCGTACATTCAGCTATATAATCTTATTCAGCCATAAAAAAGATCTATTGGTTGGTGTGTATCTAATCTTTGGATATTTTTTTTTTCGTTAAACACTAACAATATTATAGAATTAAGCTTATTTTCATTGCACGTAGTGTCCTTCTCGTGGCTAAAAGGTTAGTATATAATCAGCATTCTCGCTTTTGGTGTGGCTTTATCCGTGTCCGATTCCTATGGTTACTGGATTTTCTTCATATCTTACTTAAACAAAACAAACAAACAAACAAAAAAAACTTCGTCTTATATGGTATTGGAACTGAAAAAGTGATATAGAATTCCAATTTATCAATTACAACGATAACATGTCATCTTTAGTGAGCAGAAGGTACTTTTAACTAGCTGCTGTTCTAGCCAGGCCTGAAACCAGCCACAGAGATTTGTGGGGGCATGAATATGTTGGGGGGGGGGAGCAAGTCATCAAAAATTCTCTTATAAATATCTAAATTGTGTGTTTTTGTGTTGAGCTCTGTAGGAGCCACGAAAAGTTTAGGGGGGCCAGGCCCCCTAGCCCCCCTCTGGTTGTGGGCCTGGTTCTAGCCTATGTGAAGAAAATAATATAAACAAAAATTTTATGAATGATGAAAAAACTGCATCAAAAAATTGTGTTCTTGGCCAATAATTAATTTTTGGATCAGGAGCCACAAAATTTTTGAACATCCCCTGAATCGAGTTTTCGTATTTTCTAAGCACGGAATAAGCACGTCATACTGAGTTAAGTTATAGTTCGAGGTTTGTCTACACTGTATGTAATTCTGCAGATATAAGGCCGGAATTAAAAAAAAAAAAGATTTAAATATATTTGATCTTTTGATCCAACAAACCATCTGTTTCAGCTGAATATAAACTTTATCAGCTGTTATAGGCAACGAACAACTTTGTACAGTCAGCGACAAAAAAAAAAATTATTTCCGTTTGGTAAACATTATTTTGGGAATAATGGACGTATTTCTCGAATGTATATACAACGATGGTATGGCTGAACATACAGAAAACTGCATTCTTCTTAATCTACTGAAAACTGTACTCAAATTGTCCTTCCATTCAGAAGTTATTTACGAAATTAATTTCGTGAAACGGAAATAACTTTTGTCGCTAACTGTACGTACTCTTAAGCGCCATAAAAGTCCGGTTTTGTTAACTTTCTCGAAAACTAAACATTCACCTTTTTGTCTTTTTTTTCCAGTTCATTGAGATTTATTGATTGGTATATGCCTTATCGTTGATTTTTTTCGTTAAAATCTTATAAAAATTGAATTATATTTAACTAAGCAAACCAAAACTGTAATTTTTTTTTATATATATATTTTAGACATACTGTACATAGAGACAAAATGGAAGAACCGTTGTAGATATTCAGCCGAGGAAGAATTCTTTTTTTTTTTTTTTTTTTTTTTCAGTTAAAGCATCGATTGAAAAGAAGGTTTCGCAGAGGAGCTTCACGTATCGATCATCAATTTGTACACAATATTGTAAACGTCCGTTTTTCCTCCTGTTGCTTAACCGACCACACTACACTAATTGCGAGAAATTGAATCTTCGATTTCCAATATGGCAGCATTTTGAAAAAAAAAAAGAAAAATAACGAAGATAATTACTAGCACTGATAATTACACAGTGAACAAGAAGGCACAATTCACCGGATTTTTTTTTTTTTTTTTCATGAACAACAAGCAACAGCACATAGGCCATTTTAATGGTAAGGTATTTTATCATTACAAGCAGATCAGTTATCGCAAAATGAGAAACCTCCATGCACCATGGTCCTCAGATAATGTCTTAATACAGGGATTTTTTTTTGTTTGTTTGTTTAAGATTAGAATTAGGAATTAGATTTGTGGGCTTTTGGTATCTAATGCCCTGTTAGCTCGTCACATATGAGGGATGACCTCCTCGACACTCGCACTGTCCGAAGAACGGAAAGAAAGAACTGGGAAAGGAAGAAAATGGCCTGGGACTTGCATGCTAGGTACCATCTCGTCATTTGCCTGGTGTAAATGAGGAAAATCTCACTCAAAACGAGTGATCTGAAAAAGCTTTTACACTTTTTCGACCGAATGTTCCTACCGGGAATCGAAGCCTGGACCGCTCGTACTCTTCTACTCGAATGAAGATGGTAAAATGAGAAAATAAAACCCCAAATACACAGAAATATGATACTATGTGTAGATTTCCTGTAGCCTCCTGTTTGGGACGTTCCTTTTCGGAGCGCATGGTCGCATTGACATGGGAAAGGACAACTCCTTGGTTTCAAACTACTACGGTGAGAAGTCGGAATCCATTCTTAGTAAGTCTCGTTCATGCCCGGGCCGTGATTATATCGGTGTAAGATAAAGCATGGAACATAACTCACTGTTTTGCCTACTACACACTTACGTAGCCTGAGACTGAACCAGAAACTCTTCACAAACAGAGCCGAGCACTATATTACTGAGTTGTCGCGTCTTAAGAGGCCCCGTCACGGCAAAATTAAAATACCATCTAATTTTACAGTAATAATGTGATACTTTCAAATAGGTAAAAGATAATCTAAAAGTGGAACAAGAGCACCCTAGACGATGTTATTTTACATGAGAGTACGTTATCACGACTCACTTATCTGCTTTCGATTTTCAGCCATTTAGAAAATCGGCGTTTTATTTTCGCTTTTCTAAATGGCTGCAAACGGAAGGCTACTAGGTGACTCATGATAACGGTACCTCATGCAAAATAATAATGTCTAGGGCGCTCTTGTTCCACATTTTGATTATATTTTATCTATTTGAAAATATCACTTAATTTCTGTAAAATTAGCGGTATTTTAATTTCGTAGTGATTAGGTCTCTTAAAGTTCTCTTCCATATATAGCGCGTGTATTCATATGATAAACTCACCTTATAATCACCGTCTGTTGTATGTAGAGATATCCTGTAAATTAAAACAAACAGGTCATTAATTTTTCAATTTGACCGTTTAACACCAACGGGTGTTGTTTCAAAGAAGTTGCCTTCTGTGTGTAAATGTTAGGTATAAAATATCTGTCCATCCGTACGTATCTTGATCAAGAACGTTTTAAGTACCTTGTTCTTCTACTTCTTTCTTTCGTTTTTGGGTGATGATAGTTTTTGTGTCCTATACTGAATACATCTTCCATAACGATATAAAAATAAATTGTAGCTTGCTATTGAATAATTCAATGTTATCAACTTCCAGATTTATACATGCACATATATGAATGTGTGTATATATGTATATACTTATTGTATGTTGTAAATAAATCACCAACGAGCCCCCTACGTGGTAGACGTGCTTTTGAATCAACTTCTACCTGACATACAGTAGCTAAATACCGGCTTCCGTTTATCTTTTGTCCAGGTAGACCCCATCACTCGTCGTTTTCTTTTCTTTCTCTCTTCTCTTTTTTTTCAGTTCATTTATCTTGTCAGACTCGTTATCTTCCATCCTTTCTTTGTCTGTTTCTTTTCCCTTTTAATTTTATTTTAAAGTTGTTCTCTCCTCATGGCTTCACCTTGATTGATCTCTTAAAATACTAAGTTATCAACCATCTGGTAAGTTAATTTTATATTATTATTTTTATTATTATTATTTAAGTAAGAATGTAATTTGTTTTGATAGAATCGTACACAGAACTCTAAAGGAATCATTTGGTTTATTACCAATACAACGAAGTATAGGCGATGATAGCAGAACCAAGGCCTTGGTGTCGAGGGGGAGTTACATTAACAATATAAAATAAACAGAAAAGAAGAGTAAACCTTATACGTCGACATGATACAAAGTAAAGTACCGATTACTTGCGGAGTTACGTGGTAAAGGCATCGCGGATAACCCGAAAAGGACTAAAAATGAGATGCAAACAAGGAAGAACATATTTCAGCATAAAAACTATGTTTTAATATACAATAATAATAATAATAATAATAATAATAATAATAATAATAATAATAATAATAATAATAAAACTTTTAAAATATGTTCATTACAGTAGAAATCGTTGCTCTACGTTGGAAATATTGATTTTTACAATGCAACTTACTTTAATGTTTTACCTAGGTAGAATAATACTTATTTTCATGCGTAATGTCAGTCCGCGTCGACTACTTACGAAAAATAATTGAGCGCGATTGCAGCAAGGGAACCGAAACCAAGGGAAATCGACATCCAAACGTCGAGGACTTAGGCGCCCCAACCTCATTACAAATGTCGGACGTCGTAGGCTGGACAGACTGATAAAACAGGAGAGACAGCGAACTTTGGCGGAATTAACATCAGACTTTAATGTTGGGCGAAGTACAAGTGTGTCTGAACACACAGTGCACCGAACACTCCTAACGATGGACTTCGCAAGCCGACGACCCACCGATGTGCGAATGTTAACACCACGGCATCGTCAACCACGACTGAAATGAACACATGACCATCGCCATTGGACCTTGGGCTGTCTGATTTTCTGATGAATCCCGATACCTTCTTCTTCGTGACGATGGGAGGGTGCGAATCAGTCGTGTTCCAAGGGAACAGCTCCTTGACACCTGTACTGCGGGACGGAGACAAGCTGACGGCGGCTTAATTATGCTCTGGGGAACATTCACGTGAGCACCCATGTGTCTAGTGGAGCTTGAGCAATGCACCATGACAGTCGAGACGTATCACACATTACTTGCAGACTACGTACAGCCCTTCATGACGATCATGTTTTCCAACGGTAGTGGCATTTTTCGACAAGATAACGCACCATAGCACAAGGCCAGGAGTGTGATGGAGTGGTTCGAGGAACACAGGGGCGAGTTCCAAGTGATATGCTGGCTTCCCAACTCGCCGGATCTGAACCCAATCAAACACATCTGGGATGTGATTGAATGTGACGTCAGAGCCCATCGCACCCCTCCCGGAATTTACGGGAATTAAGCAACCTGTGTGTGCACATATGGTTCCAACTCTTTCCCGCGACCTACCAAGGATCACTGCGTCCATGCCAAGACGCGTCGCCATTGTTATCCGTGCCAAAGGTGGACATACTGACAACAAGGAGGTAGTCATAATGTTTTGGCTGATGTGTGCGTATATTTTAACTTGTATATTTTGTCCCAACTCGAATATCGAGACGTCTAGTCTCGAATTCGAGCCGAGTCGAGACAACATATTCTCGAGACAGGCTTAAATCTCGACTTGACTCGACTCGTGCACATCCCTAAATAAATAAATAAAAATGACTGTATGTGGTGCGTAATCTGAAATTGAAAAGAGAATAACTATTTTCGTACCATTATGCTTATAGCGAATTTTACGTAATATTGGTTAACAGTTACATTAAAAGAATTCACTTAGTATGTCCACATACTGGGACAGACTTTCCTACAGCGCTATGTATCGCAGAATTTAGAAATCTACCCTAATAGCATTCGTAACGTTTAATAGCCTTACTCAAGCCTTCAAGTCTAAGTCTGTAAGTCTTACACAAACTTGCATTTACACGACTGCAGACCTAACCAAGGCTATAGCAAACTTGCTAGCTCCTTGATTACAAGCTTGAGTCAGACTTGCCGATAATAATGTAACGTAAGGTTAACCTAACATAAGGTTGATCTTAAAATTCCTTTAAATTGACACACCTATCAAGCACTTAAAATTTACACTTGGCAAATCCATACATACAGAGAATCTCTAAGCATAAGTGTAGCACGCATGCATTTTTGCGCAGCCTTCATTCTTACATCTGTTCTGAGCATATACTGGTTTATACTTCAGGCAGTGGCGTATTTAGAGGGGGCTTCCGGGCTTAAACCCCCACGAAATCTTACTTACTATAGTAAATATATGAAATATCTTGCAGAATTTTCATATTTTCAGGCGAAGTCCCCCCCTCGAAAGTTAGCAAAGCCCCCTGAGACAAAATCGTAAATACGCCACTGACTTCAAGGCTAGCTGGACGCGAAACATGGCTTCAAATTTACATTTGACAAAGCCATACATAGAGAGAATCCTTAAGGATATGTCTTTCAATAAACGAAATTAAGGGCAAATTCACATTTATCATAGATGTGCTTGCTTACTGGGTAAAAAAAATATGACTCCAGAAGGTCTTTATAGAGCACATTTTTTTTTTACCATGACCATTTAATAAAAAGTAAGAATCAATTTTGATTTAGACTGTATATCAGTAAACGCTTGCAAAAGCAGCAACAGTGCTCAATTCTTACTTTATCTAACCTATGTTGCGATATCGTTGGCCTTAGGTAGTTTTCGCCAGTCAAAAGAGATTGGGAAAGGGCATTCTGAATAATAATAATAATAATAATAATAATAATAATAATAATAATAATAATAATAATAATAATAATAATAATAATAATAATAATACCAAAAGATAATAGAAATGTAAAGTTGTGAGGAATATATTTTTACTTGTTCTAATAAAGCAAGTTTCACAACTGTTTCTTTGGTTAAATATTACTCATTGGAACCAGAAATTAATCTGCAGGAAACGTCTTTTTTATATTTCGTAATTCTGGTTTTCTATCTTTACCTAAGAATAATTTATTTCTGGGATGTTTTCCATGCTTTCTCTCATTCTTTCCCTTTTTTCGCTAACTTTTGTTCTTCTGGTCGTAACTTCATCAATCAATTTCTTTTTGGCCAGGCTTGCAGCGTTGAAACATGGTGGCTAAGAGAATAGTGGAGGAAGCGAAGTGGTAAATTACTTCTGTCTGCCCATCGCGAACGTTATCCTGGGATACAAAAGTAACATTTCCACAGACTCCCTACTCTATTCTAGTCTCTATATATGTGTGTTTCTGGCTTAGTGGGTGTAGAGGTAGAAAGGCAGGGTTTCCAGCTGCATTGTAAAATATTTTTTTATTATTATTATTCATATTAGATTGAAGTAATACTATGGTTAATCTAAGAATGGCTTAGTCATCAATGCCGAGACATACACCACACCTACTGTAGCTACAAATATGAAATTTGGACAGAAACTTCATTTTTGTTACGAAAGTAGTTTACGAATAAGAAAATGCTCTTTAAAATGTTTGTCCCAAGGAGGTCTCAAATCATTTTGCCAAAGATCACGAACTTTTGAAGTTCGAGAAACAAAACCTGGAATCTTCATTAAAAATACTTCAGCACTTGTTTCGTTGATTGCAAAGGTACCACTTTTAAAGAGAGTCGTCAATGTCTAGGTCTAATACTATGAATTAAATAAGTCCACCATTCGCGCTCGAATATTCACTTGATTCCCATTATAATATTTCTTAATCAAGAAAAAAATGTTAAGTTTTGCGTCCCACGGTTATGCCGGCTAGGCTAAAGGAGACGATGATGATGAGAACTGAAGCAATGGTGGAACGAATAAAGTGGGAGAAAACGGGAGAACCCCGTGACAATCCACGAATACGGTATTTGTCCACCGCAAAGCCCACTTGGCGCGAGCTGGGCTCGAACAAAGGACCCTACGCACTAGAGGTGAACGCTCTACCACTGAGCCACCTTCTTAATCAAGATACCATGTCTCCTTACACTGAAAGATTTTTGAACACAGTCTATACAAAAAGATTTAACATAACACTGTTTGAGCTAAGCGATATCTCTTATACTCTACACGATAAATTTTACAGGTTCGCTTATTAGACTCCCTCATAAGAAAGAAAATAACAGTAACAGTGATATGTGTATATCACGTGAAAGAGTTTGGTTTCTATGCCGTGATATTTTCTGGTTTAATATTGAAATCGGAAGTAGTGGTAGATTAGAGATGGAGATGGAATATATTCTTGGAACACTTAATTGATTGCAGAAAACAGTATTCTGCTGTCTATTATCGGTTTTACTCTATGGTGATCAACGTTCAAACCGGAAGTGGCTGATTTCTGCCACTTCCGGTTTGAATAGGGGTTTAAGAAAAAATGTGGTCCGCTTTTCGTTATCTCTTATCGTTTTTGCTCTATAGAGTAAATCAATATTGAAACCGGAAATTGTAGTAGATATTTTATCACTTCCGGCCTTAGTAAAGAGTTAATGATAGAGATGAATTGATCAACGTTAAAACCGGAAATCTATTGATTTCTGCGACTTCTAGTTCCGACCTCCATTACCAAACTTCATTCCTAGTTTTTGACCCTCTATATTTTAGGCAAAATTGATGATGAACCATCAAGTAGTTTCGATTTTTTTTCTCTCTCCCAGAGACAAACGGACAGACTATGGTTTTGTCTCCTGGACGGAAGGACACACGGACAAGCAATGTGTGAAAAGATGTTTTAATTGATAAATCAAACTCTTTTTTTTTTTTTTTTAAAGTAGCTTTTCATTTTTGTAATTCGAACTTGTTTATACTCTGATATACATACCTTGCTCTTATCTTTCAGTGTAGTACTTAGACACACACACATGCACACTCGCACAAAGCAAGAAAGAAAGAAAATGATAGATGTAGTAAGGAAAGAGAGAGGATAGAATTATACTTGTTGGAATTATATTAGCAAACTCATACATACTCTCCTTGTGTACGGGGAAGTTTCATCGTCCCCTGACAATTGTGTCATTTAGGGAGGGCAGGGTGGATTAATACACCCCTGAGTTTGGGAAACATATGCTTTTTAATAAATCGTATATACTAATAAGTCGTGATACTCCTATGTTAATGGACAATCTTGCCTCCTCCTCCCTTTGCAAAATCTGAACTGACGCTACTGTCTCCTGGTCAAGACCGATCTGTCCGTGTCACAGTTCTGATTGCCTCCGAGTCTCCCGAATCCACAGAGCATAATTATAATAATGAATGTGGTAGTATTTCGTCGTTTATAATTGGACTACAAAGTAGACGACTTGTTTAGCAAATTGTTCGATTGCAGCAGGACTCCGTGAGTTGGTGTCGTATTACATCATACTCCGTTGTTTGTGTTCTTCCATTTCGTTCTGTAATCTTTATTTCATCAATTCTGCTTTCATTCACGTATACTTATGATCCTTTTCCTTGATGTTAGTTTGTTTAAGTATAGTATACAGGATGTCTGTGAAGTTTCTGTGTACTATCATGCTTCTATCTAAGAAATGTGTGATCTTTAAAACAATTTTCATATCCTAAGAAAGATTTTCACCAACTAAGGTGCAGAGAGTATGCAGACATGTTTGTGCGACCTAAGAGGTCATTTAAGAAACAAACAAAAAAATTTGTATGTAGAGCATTTCCTAGTGGTGTTTCTTTAGGTCCACTGAAACTTACAGAACACCCTGTATTAAATGGAAGATTTCGTTTTCTTTTCCTGAATTGCATTTATAGAGTAGTAGAATTTCCCTGAGCAGGATCCTCAAAGTAATATCGTAAGCTTACAAGAATTGCTGAATAAGCATTTTGGATGTTTTTCTGGCTTAAGTATTCTCAGTGACCCTCAATATTGGATACAAACTTGGAGATAACCTTTGGAAAAGTGTTATTGCAAAATGTGTCTGGCAACCCTGGTAGAGTAGACGAGAATGAGTAATTTGGGGAAATAGTCAAGTCCAAACGGGTTGGGGGGAGGAGAAGAAGGGTTTGGGGGAGAACGAAGGTTCTAAGCAGACCAAGTAGATCGATCAGTGAATTGCTACTGCTGTTACTAGTAGTAATAGTAGTAACAGTAGTGGTACAGGTATATGGAACGAAAGTAGTGAAGGAGAGATTTTAGGTGGCGGGAGATTGGTGATGGCGGGGATAGTGTCAATGGGGGGGGGGGCAGTAAGAGAGAGAGATAAAGGCTTTTTTTGGTCACAGGTGGTGGAACTACCCAGCGCACTCTACCGGAACGTCCAAATAACGACAACGGTCGAATGGCAAGATGGGATCCAAATGAGGCTCTACAATACACTTCTGGTTGCCTCGACTTCTTCCATCAATGTTCGTCTTCTTCAGCTTCGCCTTCTCTCTCTTTCTCTCTTGTTCTCTCTATGCATCAGGGTTGATTGAGGAAAATAGAACACACTCACGTTCTCCCAAAATAACCCTGAATGGCACGAATAAAGTAGGATTCAGCGAAAAGGAAACAAAAAAAAAAAAACCTTTTCCTACTTTTATATTATCGTTCAAAAAAAAAAAAAAAAGCAAAGTTCGAATTACTGTCTTGTTCATTGAGTTAAAGCTTTTAGGGTTTTATGACGGGTTCACTCTTTTCCTTTTTTTGAAATGTAATAAAAAGGACTCAGGGAAAAGAAAGGCTGAAATTTTGGTTCGTATTGTGAGAGAATTATACTTTTGTACGTGACACTGTGGGATTAAATGATTATTCTATATTTCAGATTATTCAAAGATTGTACCTTGCATTCCCCGCCTCCCCTTTCTTTGTACGAAATTGTAGTTCTAACCTTTTAAAGCGAAAATCCATACACAACATTTATTTTTTCTCTCTTTATCTCTGAAATTTTTATGTGTTCAACTAATTCATTTAAATCCAGTCCAAATGTATAACATGTGCCTGGAACATGCTAGTATTTTTTTTTTGTTTGTTTTTGTTTTTTAATTACGTTTTTCGGATTATGCAGACAGTAAATATTATATTCGAATTACAAATACAGCATAGTACAGAGGTTGCTAACCTTGTTTAGCTGTGACCACTCTTCTGAAACCCTACATACTTCATGACCCCCTTCTCCCCTCTAATTGGTCATATAGTAAATTCCCAATTATCCGCAGAAGTAGGAGGCGTGTTAGCTACGGATTGTCCGCATATGGCAAAAAAAAAGACACAAATTAATACGAAATCCTTTTGATTATATATATTTTTTACGGTAGGGGTCCTCACATACAGTTATGACATAAAAGTAGTTTTTCTGTACTTACAAGTTTGTTGCTGTACTTTTTCGACTTTCAAAGCGAAAATCTTTTAACTGTTTTTTTTTTTTTTTTTTTTTTTTTTGCTTTTTTCCAGTTAAAATTACCTTTTCTCTGTGATTGAGTTTTTTAAAAGAATATTTTGCCACAAAGTGATACATTATCGTACAGAAAAGAAGTAAACAGGCAAGGAATTTTGGAGATAATCGATATAGTTTACTGTACGTACTTTTGTATGACTGCTTCTGCGATTTCAGAGGAAGAATTATTTCATTTTCAATCGGAAAACGAAATGAAATATTTAAGTTTTACGTCCCACGATTATGCCGGTTAGGCTAAAGGAGACGGTGATGATGAGAAATGAATGAAATGGTGGAATGAAAAAAGTGGGAGGAAACGGGAGAACCCCGAGAAAACCCACGAGCACGGTGTTTGTCCACCACAAAAGTCCACACGGCGCGAGCTGGGATCGAACCAGGGATCCCCAAGTACCGGAGGTGAACTTAATTTCCAATAGGGTAGGCATTTTGAATATGAATAGGGAAGATAAAATGTCAAACATGTAGCAACTGCGAAGATTGCTACAGCTAAGTTGTAAATGGTTACTAGAAGTCGTGCTGTATTCATAATTTCGCAATGTATTTCTGTCAATATCTTGCGCCGCTTTTGCTCTCTCTTTCTCTTCGCATCTCCCCTTCCCACAGATCGGAAACTACCGGTATAATACGACTATAAAAACAGTGTATTTAATTTGAAAACAATGTATCATCACAGTGTGTGCATAACAAAGTATTACACTACTATTCTGATTGAGGAGGACAAAGTGGTCTCACCTCTGGTGCAAGGGGTCCGTGAATCAATCCCAGGCCAGATGAGTTTGTGGTAAAGAACATCGTGTCCATGGGTTTTCTCGAAGTTGTTCCATTTTGTCCCACATTATTATTTCACGAACATTTTCATAATATCATTCAATTTCTTGAATGATCCGTCTCCTTTAGCCTAAAGGGTAGTGCTGCCCACGGAGTACGAAAAATTTATCGTCGCAAAAGATTTCATGTCATTTTCACACTGTTTGAGAAACTTGCCTTGTGTTAATGAAACACGCTTAATATTATTGACCCACACCGTATTAATTTTGGAGCAGCCTCTTGTATTGCTTTGCCTCGGTCTTATCTGCGAATAGCCTTCAAACATCATATCGTAACAACATTTTCTTTTTATTGTTTGTAGGAATTAATTCTTTTAATCAAACATTCGCATTAAAACTTTAATATAACACAAAGGCAAGCAGATGTCTTATAAATTTTGAGGGCTAAACTGTACCCGTTAAGAAGAAGGGAACATTTTAAAATTACGGTATGACATGCATAACTAACGTCCATTGATGGTAGATTTGAAATGCGTCGGTTCTTCTTTTTCTTTTCCTAATACACATCGATTACCGAAACTCGTGTGTGTATATATACATATATATCGATCTATGTTCTTAAAGCAGTTTAGAAATGTTTATTTCTAATTCTAGGCTAACTTGCCTTGTCAAGCTTCAACCTGTCTCAGGTGTAACAAGTGAAGTCAGTCGACGAATACTTTTAAATAATGCAAAATGTGCCAGGGCATGCTAAAATACACACTCGTTCCATATTTGAATAATTGGTTGTAACTCGAGTCGGTTCAGAATCATGTGACTCGTTTAGATCCTTTAATAATACAGAACTTCTTGAAAATATCAGAATGAACATAATGTAAGCGGATAGAAAAACGAATTAACTGATTATTTTCAAACGAGCAGTAATTTGATTGATTTATAGATACATTAATGGGGACATTAGTTCCGAGGCTATTTGCTTTCCGTCAGGAAAATGCAAATGTTTGACGTATCCTTCTCATAAAATAAATAAATAAATAATAATAATAATCGAAAATAAAAATTCTTCTGTTAGCAGCGTAAACTCAATATAAGCTCAATGAAATTATAGACACAACGAAGTCTATATAGGCCTATTTAAAAGAAAATAAATGGGTCGCAAAATGCAAAAAAGGATTAAATAAAACAGAAAACATATAACAAGAAAAACTAATAAGAGAACAAGAAAAGGAATAATAATAATAAACACGCAAAAGCTAAAAGCCTCATAGAACGTTAACTATTCCAATCCAGCGAATAAATGGAAGAAGACGGTTACGATAAACGGGAATATCCTCCAAAACTGATTAATATTATGAATCAGTCCTAAACGTTTTGTGAGGTCTCAATATTCCAGATATTATACAAGAATGTTCCGCAAACTCAGTGGCACGATGCAAGAGGAGTAGAATCACATTTATTCTTTAAGCTCTCTGTTGTGCACGTTCTAAGCAAAGAATTTTTAGTAGTTCTGCATACTTAGTGTTGAGTTGAGTTGATTTGATTTTGAGTTTAACGTCCCGTTCAGCAGCGAGGCTATATAAGACGTGAACCTACTGATTAACGTGGAATCCAAACCACATGAGCTCCCGCCGGGAATCGAACCCGGGCCTCCCACGCCAAAGGCGCGTATAGTGTATACAGATCACTATATACATAGATACGTTAAAGTTCCAGGTGCTGAAGTCGTTAAATAGTTCTTTCCCAAGATAAGTAACGGCCAGATGACAATACAAGTAGTGTCCTAGTTACATTTAGAATGTAAAGAAAAGTTATACCGAAGAAAATCACAAGATCTGTAACAACACGATATAATTCATGTACTAATTTAAAATGACATAAAATTTAATAAATTCGCACTATTCAAACTGATTTTTCAAAACAATTTGGTTATGCATATTTAAGTGAATGCGTTTGCGAAACGTTTTCATCGCAAACACTAACAAGTGGGTGCCGTTAGACTATGTTTAATGCTTTCTTATCGTAATCAGGACTCCGGTCAGTACCTCGAGTAGAACCATTTTTTCCATTTTTTTTTTATTTTTGTTGATCTCCTCTTCAACCGAATGTCGAGATGGTGCTTTTTAATATAGTCATTTCCCATAGTTTTAGTATACACGAGCGAATTTCTCGTCTGAACTCATACTGGAGACCAATTTACTACGGGAGGCAATAGAAATGTCCACGAGATCAGATGAAACAGGATTTTCGTTATGAGATCTTCCAATAGAAATAGATTTGTATTGTAATCAGAAAGGTTCAGGTTAGTATCCTGGTTCCACTCAGTTTTTATGTGTTTGTTTCTTTATATATAAACTAGCAAGTATACTAGCAATCGAATATCGAAAGAACCTCTAATATACTTAGTTCCGATACTTGAGCACCTTCGTGGCTAAGCGGTTAGCATACGTACCTTTAGCGTGAGAGACCTGGGTTCGATAGCCGGCAGGAACTCACGTGGTTCGAAACCCACGTTAAGCTGTAGGTCCACGACTCATATAGCCTTGATGCTGAAAGCGACGCTAAACTGAAAATCAATTCAAATCAATTTCCATAGTTATTTATTATATAGTCTACTATTGAATTTATGTTCTGAAGTCTTACCCGAGACAATGTGTACTAAGGGCTTTATACTGACTGACTACCTTCCATTGTTGCTATATATATACCACATTGGCTTGACACCTAGTCTTCTGTTCCGAGCGCTGCTGTCGGCCGAAGGAATTCCACTCCCTTTCGTTACGGTTCTCTCGCTTAGCAATAGTTGAACCTTTATTGGCTCAACGCGTGGATGTGTCCAGGGTGTGAGCTTTAGTTCGCATTTTTGCCACGGATCAAGACATTTTGGCAACACTATAGTTACTTTCTTCAGCATAAAATACCCTCATACAGATTAGTGCTGCAACTTCGTTTTGTCAATTGAAATATTTGTCAATTGTTCATTGTAATTTTACTGTAAAATCTTGATAATCTATTACACGGTGTGGGTAAAATTTGAAATTAATGCTGTGGTACGTCATTATGCAAAAGTTGCACATGACTGGTTGAATGACGTGTTTCCCAGGGAGTGGATTGGAAGAATAATATATCTTGAATGGGCACTACAGTTTTGCGACCTCACTCCATCCATTTTGTGGTATGAAATTTTTCAAATCTGATGTGTATATACATTGTGGAAATCTGAGATTTGGATATTTTTTGAAAGGGTAACCAATGCAAAAAAATAATCTGGATTCCCACATGTTGAAGGGAGTTCACCAAAAAACATAACTGAATGTTTGAAGAAGTATTTAGAGATCATGGTAGATATATGCTTAAGCATTGTATTCAGACAAAGTATTCTTTGTCAATTTTATTGGTTGCTGACTTTTACAGCTATTTTGTAGAGGGTAAGTTCTTATCGGAATAGAAAATGGGATCACATGTACCGAAGAATACTTTTGAACTTAGTCATGGAATTGAAAAGTTTATATTATATTATTATTATTATTATTATTATTATTATTATTATTATTATTATTATTATTATTATTATTATTATTCAATATTTTATTCTAATTTAATTTATTTACTAACGGCAGAATATCATATATATAATAATAATTATGTTTATTTGGAATATAATATTCAGGCTGTGAAACGATTGTAATCTAAAAATGAAATGAAATGAAAGCTTTGAGTTTTACGTCCTACGGTTGTGCCGGTGAGGCTAAAGAAGACGGTGATGAGTAATGAATGAAATGGTGGAATGAAGAAAATGGGAGGAAGCGGGAGAACCCAGAGAAAACCCACGCACACGGTGTTTGTCCACCAAAAGTTCACTTGGCGGGGGCTGGTATCGTACCCGGGACCCCAAGCACCATAGGTGAACGCTCTACCACTGAGCCACCGCGGCCCTTACTGTTGTAATCGAGTTCTTGATATACCTTAGGGGGTCCGTGAAGGTAAGCAGAAAGGTAACAAATAGAATCTAAGTTAGTAAACAGGTTGGACTAGGTAGTATCATTAAAATAACTTTCTTTGATGTCTCCCGCCCCCCAAATTTTACATGCCAGAGACGCCAGTGTGAGAAATAGGTGATGAGCTAACTATATATTATACGCAAGACAAGAATCCGAAGGGTGGCTGGTAGATATTGCCCTGTATTTGCTATTGTGCCACAGAGTTTAATACAGTTGTCCAATATTAGGAAAATGGATCCCGAAAATCTGATATAGACTAAAATTCAGTTGAAGAAACAATATAAAATTTATATGTTTACATATCTGGGAATATTTTTAAATAGTGTAAGCCTACAAGTGTGTTATAGTGCCACAGTGGCGTAATCTGCAAGGTTTCTATCTAGTGACCGTAGAAATTGGGTTCTATCGTATATTTGGTGAAAGTGAGATTTATTTCTCTTTTTAGCACGACTCAGTGTTTCACTGAGCCTCTGTGAAAAGTGGGGACGTTGAGTTAGCTGAAGGCAAAGAGATGCAAATAAGCAACAAAACTTTACTAGCCCAAGAAAAAAGCTACTAGCCCACATTCCAGAATAGAAATCATTTACTCACCTTCAGTATGATATTAAGTACTCGCCCGTACCGATGAACCACTAGCCCCGGGCGAGTTGTTATTTGCATCCCTGGCTGAAGGCATAAAATGAAAGGAATATAGTAGTTACCTTCTCTATGTGATTTCATTGATTGTCCCTAATGGGAAAAGGTTCTTTTCTTTATAACTTTACAAATGTTAGTTGTTCTGGCCCTACGTCTTCGGCGTGTCTACAACTTGTCTGCACGCTAGCGACATCTCTTGGCATCAGATAGGAGGCAGCGCAGCTACTGACAACTTAAGCCTGACTGACAGACTGATGCGTCTTGTTTTTATAATAATGCTTAAGAGGCCTCATCCCGGCGAAATTAAAATATCGCTAATTTTACATAATTAAGTGATATCACCCAATAGATAAAAGATAATCGAAATGTGGAACAAGAGCGCCCTAGACAATATCATTTTACCTGAGATACCGTTATCACAAGTCACCTAGTGACTTTCTGTTTTCAGCCGTTTAGAAACGCGAAAATAAATGTCGATTTTCAAAATGGCTCGAAATCGAAAGCAGATAAGTGAGTCGTGATAACGGTATCTCATGTAAAATGATATTGTCTAGGGCGCTCTTGTTCCACATTTCGATTATCTTTTATCTATTGGGAGATATCACTTAATTACTGTAAAATTAGCGGTATATTAATTTCGCCGGGATAAGGCCTCTTAAACGTTTTGAAGTTTGCATCACATTGCAGGAGTTAGCGTGACAGATATACTAAGGCGTCTTCATTATATAATAAGGAAGTTGTAGATACGTTTTTATTTAATAGAACGAGTTGATGGAGGATGTAAATTTACAAATCTCCTACACAAACATAAAACAACGTTGCTCCTAATCCAAACCTCGTCACAAACAAAAGAAATTACGCCAGGATATGTTACTATTCCGTTCTTTCGTTTGAATCACTGACGCCACATTATTCATTCATTCATTCACTGGTTTCATTTTCTTTTCCTTGTTTCTTTTTTGTTGATTCATTTTGGCGTGAAATGTTTGTACTAGTGTAATGTAGCAGTAAATAGGCCAGGAAAGGGGGTTATTAAATGATGTATGAAGATGGTTATTTTTGTTCCGGTGGTGTTTTGTTATTATTATGAAATTTATAAAGAAAAAAGTGTTTTTTTTTTCTTATTTTTTTTTAAAAAGAAGCAACAACAATAAGAATTATTAGCTTTTTTTAAAAAAATATATATATATATCTGATCCCTTCATTCCGCTCTCTTCATCTCTCAAACCTTTTCAACAAAAGAAACAAATGTGGGTACGAGAGGGGCTATTGCTCATGTTGAAATGGGAATTTTATGCGTAATAAACCACTTTTTAAAAAAAAGTTGACTTACAACAAGGCTATAAAAGGTTTCTCACAACCACAGAGAGGGATCCATTTTTGACTCCCGAACTCTCTGGGTTTTGGCAATTGAATTGGAATTGGGTAGCGAAAAAGATCTTCCTTCATCGCTATTCTGCCGACTGACTGTATACGTGTAGGAAACAACGCGTTTACCATCAAATCAAAACTTTTTTTTCCTTTATAGAGACAAGAAATAAACAAGGAATTCTGGGTAGGGGAAGGGGAGAATATGTTTAAAAGAAGTTTTTTTTTTTTGCCTCATTTAAATGCATATAACGTGCAAGTTATCAGCTTAATATTGTAAAACTTTGTGTAATTTAGTCTCATATAAGGAAGAGGTAGAGCAATTAATAAAAAGAGTGTCCGGAATCGACTCCCACTACCAGTTTTATTATAAAAATCCACTATAAGAGTATTTGTACAAAAATACTACACAATTTGTTCTCTACTTTAAAAGGGTAGGTGAAAGGTAGTCTTTGACCGTAAGGTCGCAGACAGGATCTCCAACAGAGCCCCGAAGCAGGCAAAGTGGAGTGGAATTAGGTTCCCAAAGCTCCGAAGCAAGCAGTGGGTAGGTTAGATGGCCAACAGAGCCCCGAAGCAGGCAAAGTGGCTGAGGTTTGGATTCCCAGACAGAGCCCCGAAGCAGGCAAAGCCAGGAGAAAGGATAGGCGTAGTCCCGTAGCAGACTAGAGGCCCTGGGATAGGTTACTCCTAAAGTCCCGAAGCAGACAGTAGGAGGGTCACCAGAAAACTGGTACTGAGCTGGATTCTTCTGCCCAATTTATAGCGTCCCTTGGGTGGCGGTGGCGCTTCTGCTTCGATTTCGTCTTCTGCTCCGTAGGAGGGGCTAAACGTCGTCTGCAGGTGATAGCAGGTCCCTCTGGAACCATGTGGTGTTGTTTGTAAACATTGAAGCGTGGAACTGCTTGTTTACGACATCACATAGGATATTACAATATTCATTTTAAAAATATCATAATGAGGATTTTTTAAATTCTTGTTGTTGAAGTTTTAGTATGTCTATGTTAAAATGTTTTATGTTTATTTTTAACACGCTTTTATAGCTTAATTGTTAATTTTAATATGATAAGGTTATTAGTCTAATTTATGTATTTTAACACATTTTTTTGAGAGTAATAAAGTGCTTTTCTGTATATCAGTGTTGCGTAGAATGCGGTTATGCCCATCTCCTCAAAGCAGGGATGCTTATAGCCTGAATTTTAGGCACAGAATGCACCCATGGGAATACTGGGGGAGACATAATTTTTCAGTGAAAACGATACAATCAAACTAGAGAATGGTTAATTTAGAAGGAGAGAAATAAATTTAGGAGGGAAGAATGATAAATTCAGGAGGGAAGAACGATAAATTTGGGAGGGAAGGATGGTAAATTTAGGAAGGAAGAACGGTAAATTTAGAAGGGAAGAATGATAAATTTAGGAGGGAAGAATGGCGAATTTAGGAGAGAAGAATGGTAAATTTAGGAGGGAAGAACGGTAAATTTGGGAGGGAAGAATGGTAAATTTAGGAGGGAAGAATGATAAATTTAGGAAGGAAGATTTGTTAATTTAGAAGAGAAAATCGGTAAATTTGGGACGGAAGAATGGTAAATTTCAGGGCAGAGTACTGAAAAGAAACTCTAAATTCAAATCAACCCAATAATAATAATAATAATAATAATAATAATAATAATAATAATAATAATAATAATAATAATAAATAACTTACATGCCTTTCCACTCCCCAAAGCAAGATGACAGACCAAGAACTTCTGATCACGGATGTCTCTTCCATCTGGGTGTCCTCTTGAACAAAATGTTGTTCTTATATAAATTAATCTCGTTTAGGCGATTTTTTTTTTTTTTTTGAAAAGTTTATTTGAATTATTCGACTTGTTTCTTGACTTACATTGTAAATATGTATTACGCACAGTATTGATTCTCTCTCTACTTGTGATAACCCTGTCCCGGTTTCTTTCGCTGTGCAACTCTTTAATTTCAATAGCGGATTAACGGTATTGAAGTTGTGGCTTAAATTTCCAGCAGCATGTTTCGCCACTGATAAAGGTGTCACAACAACACATTCGGTAGTGATTTCTTCCACGTTTTATTACTGAAAAATCTTTTTACGTATTGCAATTTCGTTTCTTTTAGATTGAGAGAAACTGCTTTACTCCTAGATATATATTGCAGATACAGTATGACCCCAAGTTTTCCAAAACAACTGAGCGCATCGCTTTTACCAACTTTTAAAAAATGGTCCGATAATAACAATAATAAATCTAATGGGTGGCGATTCTTGAGGAAGTCGCATTGCTTTAAAAAAAAAAAAAATAAAGTAAATAATAATAATACTGTAATAATAAACTTTTATCGCTTCCAACTTAGGGAAGAAAACTTTATAATGTACTAATATTTGCACACAAGAATTACAACATTAAAGATGTTTTCTTCCCTTAGTTTCAAGCAGTTGAAGTTTTCCTATTTTTTTACCCACGTGACTTCCCTCAAGAGACGCCACTGATTCTAATACGTGTCAGATGACCATTCTAGGATAGATAAAAAAAAAAAAAATGAAAATTGAAACACATGCTTGTTCGATAAACAGTAAAAAGTAAGGAGATCCATGCAATAACAAAAATTTAAAAAAAGTTTATTTTTCGTTCTTTTGTGCAACTTGGGGAAATTGCAGTGATGACGTTGGAAGTAAAGCGTGGATGCTGAACGAGAGAAGAAACAACGGGAAATCTGGAAGGGAGGGGGCAGAAAAGGGGTTTATAGAGAGATTCTGCTGCTGTAGCGCGTACTACAAGGGGCTTAGGGGGAAGAATTGAGAGGCAGGAGAAGAGAGGGGAGGAGCGTCAAACGAAGCGATTTTCGATTTTTCGTCACTAGGCTCAAGTGCCGACATGGATTTCCGGGCATGTTGCCAAAATGATTTTTTTTTAAGTTCCTCGCGCGCGCAGGGTGCTTTTGCTGCGGAGTTTTGCGACCTCCTGGAGTTCAGTGATCTCCGTACCGCGCTCCCGGAACATATCCTGGAACGAAATGGAAAGAACTTTTTTTTTTTTTTTAAACAAAAATATTTGTCGATTTTCTCTCCGGTTATTTCACTGCGGTAGCAAAGCTGTATTTGTACTAAAAAGTACTAACAATAACATTTAAATTCCAAGAAAGAGGGACCATTATTACCTCTACTCTGGCCTGACTATTTCGATAACGGACACATGTAGATCTGGAAATAAACGCTAATATTGCGCCATTCATACTTTGTACTCAAACCTTTAGACATTTTTTTCGCCCTTCATAGTATGACCCTGAAAAATTCAAGTTCAAAATTGTTTTGAATTTACAGATCCCACTTGGTTTAGAAATAATTTTACAGTTTTGAGTTCGAGTTTCTGTCTTTTTACATTCTTTACATACAAGACCGAGGTTATAAAGGACAGTGCCTTGAGAGTGGAGACTTGAATTAAAAGTAATTCTGGTTGCATATGTAGTAGGCTAATTCTCGCGGTCGTGATAATTTAACTTGTCTGCAATAATAAAAAAAAATTCAGATTTACGTCCCACATTAGAGGCTAATGCTGACGATGATGATGAAAATCAGTAAAATGGTGGAATGGAAAAGTGGGGGAAACGGGAGAACCTCGAGAAAACACTCGCACATGGTGTTTGTTCACCACAAAGCGTCTTTGCGCGAGCTGGGATCGAAAAATGAAATTTTCAAGTTTTACGCCCCACGGTTATGCCGGTTAAGCTAAAAGAGATGTGATGATGAGAAATGAAGGTGAAATTAAGAAAATGGGAGGAAACTAGAGTACCTCGAAAAAAAAACCTACGCACACTGTGTTTGTCCATCACAGAGTTCACTTCGCGCGAGCTGGGATCGAACCAGGGACTCTATGCAGCAGAAGTGAACGCTCTACCACTGAGCCACTGCGGTCCTCGCTAGGTGGGATTGAAGTAGGGACAGCACACACTGAAGTAAACGCTCTACTATTGAGCCACTGCGGCCCTCCAGAATAATTAGAATTTTAGTATCAAATTATAAACCGCGATAAATCGATAATCGAGATATTCGAGTAATTCATTTTTATGTTTCTTATCAACTTTTCGCATAGATATGCTAATAAACATGTGCATGAGAATGTTTGTCAGTATTATGTAGGTCTATATATTAATTATCCGTTTCGTTTTGTCTCTAGTGTTTTTCATACTGTGGTTCGTGCATCGTAAGTAGTACTTGAAGTATGGATTTGTGGTTCTCTTAGATTGAAAATTAGTAAGAAGAAGTTGTGTATCATACACTGTAGTAGAGAATTTCAACTCGATACATATTATAAATAATAGATTATACAATGGAATAAAATAAAGGGTATACAGATTCCAATAGTAATATAGAAGGTACATATTATGGCATTTAATCAATTAATATTATACAAATTCTAATCTCTTATATACATATATTCAATTTGTAAAAAAAAAATGTAAATTTCAATTTCTAAAAAAAATATAAATAAATAATACTCTAATATTTAGTTTTTTTTCCATTTAGATTCAATATAAAATTTTAAGAAATAATACTACTTTTAAAATATAAATATACCGGGATATGGTAATACATTAAAAAATATATATACCTCGTATATATGATAAAAGTTTCCGAAGGAGACTAGAGTTGGGTAATCCGTAGACCATTCTCAGGCCCGTATTTAGATAGGTGCTATTCTGTGCTCGAGCACAGGGCGGCAGAATTTAAGGGTGGCAAAATTTAAGGGTGGAATTTCATCCGAGGGGTGAGGATGAACTTGAACATCATGAAAACTAATACCATTAAACTCAATGACCTCGAAAACTATGAATTCAAAACTATCTGTCATTTTCGATTAATTTTAAAATATCGCCTCTCCCAGGGGAGTGGAGTAAGACCTTGAATTTGAATTGGATTAAAACTGTCACTATTCATCTCAGCGACCCCAAAAACTACGAATTCAACTCTAATATTGGTCGTTTCCGGCGGGGGGGGGGATTTTGTGCGGATGGCGGCAAATTATTTAGAGCACAGGGGCGCACAATATATAAGAACGGGTCTGATCATTCTGACTAATAAAAATGGTCCGCACTTGAAAGAAATTTTGAGAAATGCTGATCTATAGGACTGAAACGCAGGATGATAGTCAGAAGAAAAAATCATTTTATTTTCGATACAACCGGGCCAAATGAAAATGTGAAACAGCAGAAACTTACGTTGTCATGCGCATGTCTGTCAGGTGAACAAGTTTTTATTAGTGTAACCAATAGAAAAACACTTCATCATAGTACATATATATATATATATATATATATATATATATATATATATATATATATATATATATATATATATATATATATATATATATATATATATATATATATATATATATATATATATATATATATACACTCTTATTTATACTGTATAATTTTCAAAACGTCAACCACAGGAAATGGTCATCAGTATTTAAAAAAATACCAGAAAAAATAGGAGAAATATTTTTAAAAAAACTAGAAAAAGAAAGAAATAAAGTAAGAGAGAGAGAGAGAGAGAAAATTCGTCCAAGCGTACGATGACGATTCTGTGTTCAGTGTTATGGAATAAATCCCGTCTGAATCATAAATTCCATTTTAAATAATGCGCAAAGCTTGTTAAGTCAAATGCACAGAGAGAGAAAAAAAGTACATGCTCGGTAAAACAGTTAGAGAAAGAGAGACAGCGAACAAAAAGAGACAGAACGAGAGAGAGAAAGAGAGAAAGTGAGAATGAGAAAGCACAGAGGGAAGTGAAAAAGGGAGGGAGGCGACAAGAGAGGGTGTATTCTATCAACTGTATATTTCAAACCACTCCATCTTATTTTCTCCATTTTGTTCTAGCTTTTTTTTTAAAATATATATATATACTATACGTATAGAATTATTGCAATCCTGTGTTGAACATTTTCAACGGTCTGGAATTGATTATCTGTCAAGAGAAATCGACTGGTACAAATACCACAATAAATTCTAATTTCTGTTTTATCCCACCGTCCTCTTCAACGCTTGGTCTACTTGAATACTATTTTTCCTCTTTTTCTTTTTTTTTTTCAAATTGAATTTTTAAGGAGTGGAGTTACTAACCAAAGCTTTTTTACATATTTACTCTGTCTGTCCATCTGTCCGAACATCTGGGAAACAAATAAATGTCTGTCCAACAGAGAAAAGAAAAATGTCAAAAGCTCTATTTGATAAATCACCATTAATTTTGGCTGGGAGTAGAATGTCAAAAGTCAGAAGTCAAATTTACTGATGAAGGTGATCCATACACCGAAAACGGCAAAAAAAAAAAAAAAAAAAAGTTTTAACGTTGATCAGTATAAAGCAAAAAGAGGTCATATATAACGAGAAGCGGTTTTCTGTAGCCAATTAGGCACCCCAAGAATACATTTGATCTCCATCCTTAACTCTCTATTAAAATCAGAAATGATGCGAGGAATCCAGTGTAACTTCCAGTTTCAATATTGATCTAAGTAGAGGAAAATGATGTGATAGTGAGAAGAATTTTTTTTATATATAGATTTACTGTCCTAAGAATAGGTACGATATTCTCTCTTAACCCACTCTTCAAACCGGAAGTGGCAGAAATCAATCACTTCCGGTTTTTTTTAAAAATTTTGATCATTATAGAGTAGAAACGATCATATATAGCAAGAAGCGGTTTTCTGGAATCAATTAAGTGTCCCAAGAATATATACCATTCCTATTCGGATCACCCTACTAAACCGGAAGTAGTAGAAATCTAGTACTACTTCTGGTTTCAATACTAATTGAGAAAATATCGTACCGTAGAAACCAATCTCTTTAACGTGGTGTACACGTGACGTGACACTGTTATTTGTTATGTAATACAATATATCCGACCGCCATATACGGATCGTTTGGATTTTCATAGAATATTGTTAGTAAAATAATTAAGTAGCATCTTTGTGAAATAGAAATAGAAATTTCTAGAATATGGTCTTTAATTTCACGCGGGTCAAAAGTCACGCAACCTATTAAACAATGTTAGTGTTACGATGAGTTTATTGTTAGAGTTTGAAATCTTCATATCTACTGTTAAGCAGTGGCGTACACGGAGGGTGGTTTCCAAACGAAATGTGGAAAAATGAAGATACACTGTACATCTGGGAGCTTGTACCAGCATTCTTGAATGAAATTTCACGTATGCTACCGGGGACGGATCTAGAAGGTAAAAATTGGGAGGGGGCCAACCAGAACGTAGATCATGGCAAGTATATCATGAGTTTATTTTATGGAAATAATAGCTTAAATTGCTACTAAAAAAAAAAAAAAAAAACTCGTGGGGCTAGAAACCCCCGGCCCCGTTCTAGATCTGCCACTGTACGCTACTATTAAGTGTATTGGCCAAGTGTAAACTCATATTTTAGGAAAGAATTTCAGGATAAAACATGAAGTGAAATTTGTAATTTAATGTTCCAGGGGGGGGGGGGATAAAAGAGATGGAGAATAATTGTGAATAAGACATACTGAAAATAGTTATAAAAATACCGATTTTATTTGATTCGCACATCCTATTGGGATTTTACAAAATATTGTAGCAACAATAAACAAAATAAAAATATATGAAGTTAGTTGGTTATTTTTTTAAAAGAGAAAACTTTATTTATTTTGTTGTCAACAAACTTTTTTTCCTTTTCCTTTTTTTTTTTTTTTTTTTTACATTCCTTTTCCTTTCGTACAAGGACACTATTATATCTTCTTACAGTCCTCATAGTCAGGATTATTCTTGTCTTTTGGGTTTTAGTTCCTTCTGTGTTTCTTTCGAATTTCTTGTCCGCCGAAAACCCTTGCTGCCTTGTTTTGCTTGAGATACGAGAAAAAGAGAGCATGAGGAATGGTTATGATTGTTGAAAGCTGACGTTTCTTATCGATTTTATTCCTTATACATTTTTTTCTTTTTTCTTTTTCCGGGTTTAACTTGAATTTTTCTTCGTCTTGTTGGTAAGGATAAAGTGTTGCAAACTACACTAGGATAGAGATAAATTAACCCTTGTCGTGGAAGGTGGGAAGGATTCTTCTCACTAAAGAATATTATATATGCTCTTATTTGCACCACACTGTAAACAATCACGGTCACGTTTACTGACCGATTACCGCCAATTCTTGCTGCCAACTGCCCGATTACCCGAAAATTTACGGTATTAGTGTTAAAGTTATGGTAATAGGGCATAAATACGGCTTTTTAATGGTCTATAACCCAATAATTTCACAACAATACCGTAAATTTTTAGAGTAATCAGTTGGCTGCCAGAATTGACAGTAATCGGTCAGAAAATGTGACCGTATAATTTTTACAGTGTACTAGGAAGTGTTATTCCCAGTATGTATATACGAGTCTTTGTCATTACGGGAAATGTAATTGTATTTGAACACTGTACTTGTTTTGAACATCTACTATGTAAGTGTGTGAATAGTTCTTGGGTTTTCCAACTTTTCTTGCTTTTCTTCCTTCAATAGTGCACTCGAATATTTTATATTGGCAATGAACATAGAAGAATGTAGAATATAGAAGCAACAGCAACTAATTTATTAGAACAAAAATAATTAACCTCAATTTTTCGTTATTTCAGTAGGTATTCGAATAATTTCGTTATTGTAATAAGTATTCGAACAATTATTTGTATTCCACTAAATATTCAAACAATTAAAAGGTATTCGTTATTCTAATAATTAATGAAACAATTAATTGTTATTCTAATAATTATTCGGACAATTATAAGTTAATCCAATAGTTACTCGAACAATTCGTTGTTATTTCAATAGTTGTTCGAACAATTTTTCGTTATTTTAATAATTATTCGAACAATTTTTCATGATTCTAATAATTATCCGTATAATCATCCCTTATTTCAGTAGTCATTCCAGCAATATTGAGTTATTATTCTAATAATTGCAATAATTATTAGAACAGTTATTCGTTATTTCAATTATTCTTCAAAGATTGTTATTCCAATAATCACTGAAACAATTGTTCATTATTCCGATAGCTCTTCGAACAATTATTCTTTATTCCAATAGCTATTCGAAAAATCATTCTTTACTCTAGTAATTACTCATTATTCCAATAATTCATCGAATAATTTTTTCTTTATTCAAATAATTATTCGAACAATTGTTCTTTACTTTGATAGTTATTTGAACAGTTATTAGTACTTGAGCAATTATTCTTTATTTTAATAATTATTCGTTATTCTAATAGTTATTCGACAAATATTCGTTATTCCAATAATTATCGAACAGTTATTCGTTATTCCAATGAATAATTATTCTTTATTCTAATAATTATTTGAATAGTTTTTCGTATTTCAATAGTTACCGTATTCGAACAATTATTCTTTATTCTAATAATTATTCGTTATTCCAATGAATAATTACTCTTTATTCCAATAATAATTTGAATAGTTTTTCGTATTTCAATAATTATCCGAACAGTTATTCTCTATTCCAATAGGTATTCGAAGAATCGTTCTTTGCTTCAGTGATTATTCATTATTCCAATAATTTTTCGAACAATTATTCTTTAGTCTGATAATTATTCGAACAATTATTCGTTACTTTGATAGTTATTTGAACAATTATTAGTACTCGAGCAATCATTCTCTATTCTAATAATTATTCATTATTCCGATATTTATTCGAACGGTTATTCGTTGTTCTAATAGTTATTCGAAAAGAATATTTGTTATTCCAATAATTATTCGAACAATTATTCGTTATTACAACGAATAATTATCTTTATTCTAATAATTATTTGAACAGTTATTCGTTATTCCGATAGTTATCCGAACAATTATTCTTTATTCTAATAATTATTCGTTGTTCTAATAACTCTTCGAACAATTATCTTTCGTCCAATAGTTATTCGAACAATTGTTCTTTATTTTAATAATTATTCGAACAGTTATTCGTTATTGCAATAGCTACTCGAACAAATCATTTTTATTCTAATAATTGTTTGAACAATTATCTGTTGTTCCTATAGCTATTTAAATAATTATTCGTTACTCCAATAATTATTATACCAATTGTTCTTTATTCATTCTTTATTCTAATAATTATTCCAACAATAGTTAGTTATCCCAATAGTTTTGGTTACATTATTATTTATTTTAATAATTCAAATACTTGTTCACTCTTTGTATCAATATATATATATATATATATATATTCAAAGAGAGACTTGTACGTATGTACAATCATTTGAACACTCCAAGAAGTTTATTTTCCTGATTATTTGAAATGAAAATGAAATATTTAAGTTTTACGTCCCACGTGTTATGCAGGTTAGGCTAAAGGAGACGACGATGATGACAAATGAATGATAATGGTGGAATGAAGGAAGTGGGAGGAAAGTGGTGAACCCCGAAAAAACCTACGCATACGGTGTTTGTCCACCACAAAGTTTCTCTTGGCGCGAGCTGGAATCGAACCAAGGACCCCATGCACCAGCGGTGAACATTCTACCACTGAGCCACCGCGGCGCCTCCTGATCATTTGTATATGTAATTGGCCTAATTGCAACAGTACTATACTGTAATGAATCTCAAGGGGTGTGTTAAGTATTATTATCGAGTTTTGAGTATAGCAGGTTTGTTTTCAGGAGTCAGTAAATTTATTACAGCCGCACTTCTGGATTTATCTGATAATAAAGTATTTACTATGTTTTTCATTTACTCGAAATGGATAAATGAAATATCTAATAGTTTCTTTGTTTTTCTCTTTGTAGGTAAGATTCTGTTTCGCAACAAGAAATACAGCAAGGTCTACTTATTTTAGTACTGTAAGTACAAAATAATATGAAATTTTATTTCGAGTTCCGGTCTCAAAGGTCTCTGAAAATTTTGACACATGATTGTTGACACACTTGTTTGAATTAACGTGTAACGTGTGAAAAGTATCTCCCACAATCGTAATCAGCGAGTGTAGTTTGAAGTTTCTGTTCTTGAGAGGACGTCACACTAGATTTAGTTGATTTATTTTTATTACTTTTCAGAATATCATGAGGGCAAAGAATAATACGGTATATATTTGGAAAACGTGGACGGTCTAAGTTAGCGCTGACGTACAATGTATAAAATAATTTGATACGTAATTTCCGTTTTCTTAATTTTGTGAATCCTTCAGAAAGTTTTAATAAGCTGATAACTTAGTAATATACCAGTACTTTTTAAATGCTATTTTGCCTTTTTCATAATATAGGACATTCCTAAAAGAGCAATGCAAGAAATAATTATATCATTAAGAAGATAATCTATCTGATTTTGAAGTATGTTACTGGCAGTATTATTTGTATTCAGCGCAAGTCGGCGGAGCCACAGCTGCTAAAATGAAAGGTCAGCCGAGGACATTCTGTTCATGTTGAAGATGAAACTATCTGTTTTCTCCTCTGGCCACCTTGTTTGCCAGATCAGATTTCTGTTCGATTTCTTTCTTCCTTTCGATCCCACCATCATGAGCATTCTGCTATGTCTAACAGATCACTTACTGTAAATATACTGTCCACAATTATTGGTGGTTCAAATGCTAAAATTAGGTTTATCATCATTTTCTAGTCTTTTTTTTTCGAATATCCAAAAATATCAATATTGAAATACTGCCATATCCAAATATCTAACAATAATACTTTTTTGATGTCGATATTTGAATATTTTATATAAATTTCGAATATATTAATTAGTCTATCTATATATCGAAATATCACACATCTTTATCTTAAAGTAGTTAACAACATTTCATTTACGTAGGAGACCCACCTTTATTGACAAAACATATTTTATAATTAATCCAATGTTCTCGGGATTGCTGCCAGAGTGAGTGTTGCTGTGATTAATAGTAGACGCCAGCAAAGCTTCAAGATCATATATTTTATAATTACTAAAGCACTCCGAGGCTAAGATTTCGAAGATTTTGATTTCGTTTGCTGTTGGAAATTTGAAATTTGTGTTAAGTTTGAATGTGAATCTGCTGTTTACGTTGTCGAGCGGTCCCGAGTTCGACTCCCGGTGGGGGCACTAGGTCGAAAAAGTATAAAAAGCTTTTTCAGACCATCCATCCTGAATGAGGCTTCCCACACTCACACCAGGCAAATACCGGGGTGGTACCTAACATATAGGTCCGAGGCCGCTTCCTTCCTTCCCTTTCCCCGGATAGTGTGATCGCCGAGGGACATCATCCCTCAAACGTGACGGGCTAACATGGTCATAGATGCCGAAAGCCCAGAAATCCAAATCCTTACGTTGTCTTAAGTGTAAGGAATCTTCTGGGAAAAAATCCCGTCTTTCTTCCTACTTGATATAATAAGTAAGAGTGCTTGCGGCTGTGTTTACTGTGCAGGCACTTACAAGGAGTAAGTGGTGGCATTTCATAATCTCTCTTCCCCTTTTGAGTTTCATGTTCCCCCTTCCTCATATACTTATGGGCGTCGCGTGTCCTACAACTGCATCGCGTGCAAACGTTAGTATATTCAAAGTTTTTTTAAAACCCTCTTTCGTATTAGGAGCAGAAATCAATCATTTGATATATATATATATATATATATATATATATAGGTATGTTAATGTGTAAATGTATAGGTGTTTTTATGTGTATATAGCTTAAAGGTAAATACATTTTTGAAGAGGGGGTGAAACGTAGGAGGAACGCAAAGAAAGAAAACGAGGGAGAGATAAGAAAATATGTCGTCGCACACGAGCGGAATAGGATGATTGATTATTTCAAAAGGTGCGTGTGTGTGTGTGTGTTTATGAGTGCTTTTCTTTTTATCTTTTTTTTTTTTTTTGTTTCTTTTTACTCAAAGAAAGGGGAATTCCGGTACTGGATCAGTATGATAATTCCTTAGGGTCATCAAGAAGAAGGTTAAAGATAAAGAGTGTGTTTCATGATGATATATTTAACTTCTGTTGTTGTTATTGTTGAAGGCGATGCAAAGCAAATAATAAGGTAGCACCGTAAACATCTATATCATATGTGACGATAGATTAATAATAATAATAATAATAATAATAATAATAATAATAATAATAATAATAATAATAATAATAGTAATAGTTATTTTAAGAAACAGCATTTTACGTAATTGGTGACGGCGCCCTGGCAACACTGGAATATCTCTTCTTGTGCGATCAGTGAATTCAAGCAGTGGCGGGTTTGGTCAGAGGAAAGATGGATGATCGTTCGTACTCGCCAGATAGTGTTGACATTGCGGCATTCATCTAGCGTCGTGAGGATAATTGGGGAGCTACCTGAAGGAAAGAAGTAGTAAACTCTGATCTAGAAAGCCAATATTACCGACAAGGGGAGCCGATGCGCTGACCACATATAATCCCAAATGTACTAATGCTACAATCTGGTCCCTGAGGGCTGTTGCACTAGGAATTTAAACAAAGAATTATATATAGCAGCAAATGTATAAAAGAGATACAAAATGTATAAAAGACGTCAAAAAAAAAGTGTCATGTCGTAAGTACATTAAAATATAAGAGAAGCAATAAAAATAAGTGACACTCTGTATTGTTTCTTCTTGGTACACACAACAAAAGTCGGGGAGGAGTTGAGTAGGTAGGATAAAACAGGCACTTAGGTCATTAGCAAAATTGTTGGGTAAGTAACTTTCTGACAGTTGTATGGATATAAACCTTGATAACCGTTGTTGTGAATTTTTATAAAGATTTTTTTTTCTTTCGAAGCCTTGTTCCCTTATCATTGTTAATACTGAAGGACAAATTACTCCTTCCCCCTACGAAGAAAAGTTGAAAGGACTTGCGTGCCATTTTGAGTAAAAAAAAAAAAAAAAAAAAAAAAAGTGCTTGCTGCAGCATTTTTATACGCAAAGGTCACGGGATCAAAACCCTTCGAGGCGTGGAAAAGAAAAAGAGTAAAGAAGATGAAGATGGTATTTTCAACTCCTGAAACACCTTTGCTTCTTTTCCTCCCCCTCCTTTCCTTTCCTCCTTTCAATCGCCATCTTGCTTTCAGAAACGAGAATTGACAATTAAGGGTAGGCAAGACACCGGTCGTTGCTGTTATAACCTGTCTTTTAATGTCATTAAGTTTCTATTTGACTACGGAAGTTGTTATAGTTAATAAAACTAACAAATAATTTTCTTCAGAGACTTTGGCGCCCAATTTTTTCTCCCCCCCTTTTTTTTTCTCGTGAAGCTACGATAATCCTTGATTCTGTATTATGGCTTTCGATGCTTTTTTGGGGGGGGAGGGGGGTTGTTTGGCTGATTGTAGCTTTGAAAAGTCTTTAAAGAAACTTAAACATACATAACATGAACACTGCTAAACGTTTAATAAATTAAAAATTTCCTTTAATTACACCAACAATTTTAATGTAACCAAAATAAAGAACGCTTTTCCCAGTTTTGGATTCCTAGCGGAGTAGTTACGTAGGTTCAGGATTAGGAATTTCGTAGGATTTCTGGGCTTTCGGCATCTATGGCTATGATAGTCCGTTACGTATGAGGGGTTACGTCCCTTGGCGATTACACTATTTAGGAAGGGAAAGAAAAAAAAAGGATTGGAGAAGGATGGAAGCGACCTATAATCTATATGTTAGGCACCATCCCAGCATTTGCCTGATGTAAACTGAGGAAAATCCAGCAAAACTTCACTCAGGATAGCTGGCCGAAAAAGATTTTACAATTTTTCGACAGTGTCCCCCCCACTGGGAATCGATCACAGTACCGCTTTCTAAGGGTACTAGTAGCATTTCGAAGTAGTAATCCAGCGAAGAAAATTACTCCCAAAGATAACTCTTATTTTGTTCTATTTAAAAGTTTTTTTTTAAATACTTTTCTTTTGAGGATTTTTCGTAAAACGACATACAGTAGTACCATCTGTCGAACATGACTAAAATTAACGGAATTGTAGTTACCAGTGGATTCATTTTACATGAAGTTACCCTAATTTAAGTTATCTGGGGAGCGGTCACTGGACGGTCACATGTTGCTAATTTTTGCTTTAAAAGAAGGCGAAAATGGAGGCACACGCATGAGAAGCGGTTGTCTCGTGTTTGCCCAACTGCCATCTGCCTGCCAAACATGCATCATATGCACCTAGACTTTTCCCCTTGGTCATTTTAACTGGATGTGAGTGCATATGTTAGTGTGTATATGTGAACGCCATATGTGAAGAATTTGAAGCCCCAAAGCAGGAGAAAGAGAGTCTGAGTTGTGCCTTTCTTTTATTTCGAATATGTAGGAACAGCTGGCATGTGCAAAATGCATATTGTCACGTTTGACCACAAATTATTATAGTAGAACTATTGCATTATATAATTGTAACACTTGTGATGTAAATTTTCGTGCATAATTTTAACACATCGTATGGTGCTTTTTTCCTTCCCGCTAAATGTAATAGTATTTATTTTGTGTAATTGTTTAAGGACCTTCATTTGTTAAAATACAGTATATTTATTTTTATGTAAAGTATTTAGTAATACAAAATCGGTCTGCAAGTACTTTTGGTCACGAGATGAGAAATAAGATTTGCTTGTCTTTACTCGAAATTTTTTCTGTTGTAAATTTATGTACAAAAGTTATTCCCTGATTGTTTTTTTTCTTAATTTTACCTAGAAGTTGTCAGAATTCCTCCGTGTTACGAGAAGTTCACGAAGGATATGGTACAACCAAGGGCGCCCATGTTGTGGTTTCCAGGGGGAGGGGGCAAGTATAAGCGACGTTTCAAAAATAGTTTCAAACTTTGCTGTAACTAATGTAAAAATTCTATTGGATTTTCGATATTCTGAAGTACAATTTTCTCTAGGGGGCGAGCGCCCTACCTTGCCTTCCCTGATGGGCGCCCTTGGGTACAACAACATTTAAACTAGAGATGGCCAATATCGAAATTTTCACTTTCTGGAATCCAGAACGTAAAATCGGAAAAAAATTCTGGATTTCGGAGAAATTCCGTGGAAAGAACATCTTTTCCATAGACAGTGACATGAAGCACTTTCAAGTGGGGAATGCCCAAGTTAACACTTTTCAGAAAAGTAATTAAAACTAGCAAAGAAAATAAGATGATAACGTTCGTTTGAGGCCCACTGTTGCACGCGAGTCAAGGACGCACGTTTTGTTTTCACCATGCATTCTCACCCACCCTAAACATTCAAACCTCATTTCAACGAAATGGATAAATTAAACAGAGCATCATCGTCAGCTGTCGTGAGAACTTTTGATTTGACAAGAATTAGGCCGACTGTTAAAGAAAACGAGGTAACGATTGTATACTTATGTATTCATTTTGTGATATAAAAAGTTTTCTTTAATTATTATAATAGTTACTAGGTGGATGTTACTTGAAGCTTTCTTTCATTTGTTGACACATAAGAATTTTTTCACTATTATCAAATTAGATTAGTTTCTTTTTTATTACTGAAATTAGTTTTCGTTCGTTTGACCTAGCAGTTGGCAGATAGATGGCTGAATGAAAGGGATTCGATTAAATAAATTAACGACTGTAGCATGACATGGTAAAATTTCATCTTATGTTAGTATCTTAGTTGTCGACTACGAGTGATCTGTATAAATTTGTATCAGAAGCACATCTGCTTCTGATGTTAATACTTCTTTACGTGGTTCTTGTGACAAGGCTGACCTGTTCAACCTAGAAAACAATACAGTAGAGCGTCGATTATCCGAACGTCGGTCAACCGAAGGACCGCTTAACCGAACTGTGTACTCGCTCACACCTGTTACTCTCCCACCCTACCGTCCATCATCCCCTTCACTCCCAAACCAAGTTTCCCACAGTAGTCGCCGCACTGAGCCACCGCTGGCGGAACATTGCTTCTAATGGGGCCTTCATAAGGCGCTGCTGACCGGCCAAGCCGCCAGTGGCTGTGTTTCAATAATCAGCACACTTCTGTCGGTTTGGCACTGGCTGTAGAAGTACAGTCCAGTACAGTGCAGTACAGTACAGTTCGATTATCCGAACAAACCAGTTTTCCGAACACCCATGTCCCTCAATTACTTCGGATAATCGACGCTCTACTGTACTTGGTTATTACTTACATGCAGATAGTTTCAGATTATTCCGTATAGTATTTTCCATCCTACGTTATACACAACTTTGGAGGGAAGAAATATGTGTAAATTTTGGTTTGATTGTAGCTCCAGGTAGTAGTAGGCTGCTAACACGGAACTATAAATTCATCATAGTAAATGCAATGATGTAGTAATAATATTAGCACTTCTGATTCAGGAATGCAAATAAGCAACAACATTTTACTAGCCGAAGAAAGAAAGCTACTAGCCCACATTCCATAATAGAAATCATTTACTAACCTTCGATATGATATTAATTACTCGCCCGCACTGATAAACCACTCGCCCCGGGCGAGTTGTTATTTGCATCACTGATATAGATAGTGCAGATTATCCAGTACCAGACAGTAGCTATAGAAGTTAAAACTTTTCCGATTGCTTAAAAGGAAGAGAAAAACATCCACTGTCGAATTTCAGCTTAGAGTAACTTCGTGCATCATACAATAGCTAAGTTCGTAGTGAGATGTCAAAAGTTTTATTATTATTATTATTATTATTATTATTATTATTATTATTATTATTATTATTATTATTATTATTATTATTATTATTATTATTATTATTATTATTATTAATCAAGTTGAAGTAACTTCTGTCATGTCAACTTTACTAGTGCTATAAAAGGACCAATAGGGACTATAATAGGGCGATTAAAGGGACTAATGTGTTATTATTTTGATCTAAATTTAGTGTTTATTGCTAAGTTAAACGTAATGTCGCTGTTAGAAGGATGTGTGTCACTGTTACCAGGAGGGAAACAATATATCGTCGCTGCGCCTCGAAGAACCGCTATGTGAAATTATTGTCGAAAATGAGTTATGTCGTGAAATTAACCAGAAAGCTGTCAGGCAGTGTCCCTTATAATGTCATAAGTTAATATTCAATTGTTTCGGCACAACAATGAAAAATTATAGATTGAAATTAAAGGCTTCTGGCTATCATCACGTACGCATTGATTAATGTATACAACTCCTCTATGTGCTTATAAAGGCACAAAAGGTGCTACGCAAACACAAAAGTAGTAGGCCTAATATAACACTGTTGAAGTAAACTACAACTATGTCCAGCGCGTAATATGCGCAAAACCAATTTTATTATATTTTTCAAGTGTTTCCGTGTATTTGGCAAAATTTTAAGAGTTCGGAATATATTTTGCTTCTCCTGAAAATTTTGTGGTTCTTCAAGGCGCACCGACGATATGCAATCTACCAAGGAACTACATACTACATAAAATGCTTTGTTTCGATTGACTCGAAAACTACGCATTAGAATTATTCTGAAGCATGTCACTTTGTTCAGCTCCATATGATCTATCAGTTCATTTAAGTCCTATATTCGCACAACATTAAAGTTAAAAAAAAATACCGTTAACTATAATTTTGGGTTATATCTGATTATCATTAACCGTTTTGAAATTGGCCGACTGTCCCGTGTCAAAGGGAAAAAGATTGATCATTGTGTAATTTAGTATCAATTTTGTCAGTAGGTGGCGGGGTAATTATACAGCAGCATTTTTTAATTTATCGAAATATTTTTTTCTCGGTATTCTCGAAAACTACCGGTACACATGATGATTTTGAAGAACGAATAAAATCTACTCTGAATTCAAAGTAAAACATATATATATATATATATATATATATATATATATATATATATATATATATATATATATATATATATATATATAGGGTAATGGCAGTAAATATCGAACACCTTGGTCATTTCGTTAAGAAATAAGAAAACCAAAAACGTTGCGTACTATCTGAAATTTGTGAACACACCCTTCCAAACCTGGCCTTATAAAAATCAATAGGTCGATACGTTTCGATATTAGCGAACGCGGGAAAGTTTCCTAGTCTGTGGTTTCGGTGGGAGATTGGAGAAATCGCTATATTTTTTTGTAGGGTGCAGCACCGCAGTAATAATCTTTTTTCCTATGTGTGATGGTGTCATTATAAGGTATCCTTTTAATAATATGATGTGTTAATATCAATATATGTATATTTATTTGTTATAATGTTACTTTTCAGCTATCATCTTATTTGAAGGGAAAAGAAAATAATGTTCGATATTCGAGACCCATTTCGTAATATCGAAATGCCGTTCGATAAAAGAGGTTTCTTTAAGGAAAAGTGTTCTTTTGTATCGAACATTATTGTGATTGGAAGGGCTATTGGTGATTTAAATATTAATTTAACTAAGTTGTTGATATCTTTTACACTGAACACCGAGTTTTACACTGAATTGTAAACCATCCATCTTGTATCTGATAGTTCTTGGGTTCAGACCGTTACAAAAATATATTTTTAGTAATGTTTCGTCATAGAGAGTCTATCTAATCGAGGTCTTACGTCGTGTTCATCGCATTATTTCAGACTTTTGACCCGGGCTCTTCTCCTCAATGTGTAGACTAGTAAACACAGTTGAAGTTAATCATAAATAATTGTTTACATTTTTGTTGAGTATCCTTAACTACTGTTCAGGATTTGACAATGGGCAAAATTAAGAAACCCAACAAGGAAGGTGTCCCCAAAATCAGAACCAAATCTGTCAGGAAATGAAACCCTACCTTGACAAGCTGTTCAGCAGGCGAGGTCCGGTATGATGTCCCAAAGGCAGGCATCGAGAACCTTCCAGGTTCCTACCACAACGTCAAACAATAAATTATCTGGGCGTCAGAAGACTGAGATTGCTCTTGGCCGGAAGCCGTTCCTGAGCCCACAAGAAGAAGAGGGAATTTTTGAATGGGTAATGAACATGGGAAAGAAAGGATTTCCGTTTAAGAAAAGTAATTTACTGGACACTGTTCAGGAAATTGTACGGTCTTTAGGAAGAAGCACATCGTTCAAGCATGGAAGACCAGGAAAAATTTGATTCAGGTGTTTTATGGGAAGACATCCTTGTCTATCTCAGAAGAAGGTTGAAACTACTAGCAAGGGCAGGGCTGTGGTTTTGGAAGAGAGAATGCACGGCTGGTTTGCTGAACTTTAGAGCCATCTTGAATGTGAGGGATTAAGTGCAATTATGAAGACCCAAGAAGTATCTTCAACGCAGACAAAACAAACTTTCTGTTCCACATGGTTTCAGGAAAGTACCTTGGTGTGAGAGAAGCACAGCGTCAAATTACAGCAACAGGGCATAACAGTACTTGGCAATTTCTGTGCTGACGGGTGTTGTGCCCAAACCATGATTATTTACAGCTACATATGACTTAAGCAAATTATGAAGAAGAATGTACCTGAACTATGGATCTATGAGAAAACAGAAACTGGCTGAATGAAGACTACAACATTTTTTACTTACCTCCAACGATTTAGTATGTGGCTAGACACTGAGAAAATCACACTTCCTGTTATTCTCTTTCTTGATGGGCACAGGAATCATCTATCACTTCAAGTCAGTGGATATTGTCACGATCATCGAATACTGGTGTATTGTCTATTCCCCAATGCCACTCATCTTCTGTAACCAGCAGATGTAGGCGTATTTTCACCCTTGAAACGAGCATTGATGAATACTCTTTAGAACTAGAAAATCAAAACTCTTGGTAACGAAGGTAAATTTTGCACCCCAATTGAAGAAAGTTTGTAATGATGTCGTCAAACTAGAAATTGTGAAAAGCGCATTTCGTAAGTGTGGTCTTTATCCATTGAGTCCTGCTGCTGTGGACTATACCAAGTGTGTTGACGATATTCGGAAGATCCCAGTGGGAAAACCACAGCAAGAGAGTGACTAGAGTACCCCTTCATCTTCTCAACAGAAGTTCCCTACTCCTCATCAAAAATTGAAGTTCGTGCTTGATGATCTGGAAGAATTCATGCCTCCTCGTGTTCTCAATATGTTCCGTGACAAACTAAGACGTAACGAAGAGGAACAGAGTATGGTGATTCAGATTTGGATGCTTATTGGAAAAGTGTTAAAACCCGGTATAGTGTGATACATGAAACTAAATTAGCTGATAAAAACTAAAGAACAAATGATTGAAGCTCAGAAGAAGAAAACGAAGAGTAAGAAAGTGATAATCGTGAATACACATGGCATAATGAACGCTTAAATGTGTACGCACATTCACCCAAGAAGGATCTTCTAGATGCCATCATTTCGAAAACTGCAGTAAAAGTTCACAAGTCAAAATATTGCATCAAGATGAGATTGCTTCGGAATTATTATGCTCGCCTTTCTCAAGTAGTAGTGACGATTTTTAAAAGGGTTTCTCAAACTTCCTGAAGCCACGGAGAAACCCCAACAATTTAGGCTAAAGAAAGTGTATGCAATATCTTGCGAGGAATGCCGGAAAGAACCGAATAAGAAGAAAGGCAACCAGAAAGATTAACGTAAGATGCTCCTCTCTGTACCGAATAGTGACGATATGAAACCAACATTTTGTAGCTTAGAATATTTTAATATGTATTCCTCTATGCGTCTGCTATCTTAGTTTATATTTTAGAGTTATTGCAATGTGTTTACAATGAAATTACATCCATATTATCCTTAAAGTGAACTTGTTTAAAAATAAAACATTCTGTTTCTATATTTAAATCCCGCTCTTCAATATATAAAACAGCTTGTTCGATAATTAAAACCTCGTTGATCGATATATAACACAACCCGTTCAATACATAAAGTAATACAACTTTGTTATTTAAATGTTCTTCAAATTTCAAAATTGTTAATTATAATTGTCATAAAGGGTTGGTTTCAACCCATAAATAACACCTTTACAGTTTTATCGCTAAAACAGTGCCCTGTTCCTCACTGGTAGAAAATAATGATTAAATATTCATAGGAATGTCCTTAAGTGTTCGATATATAGTGCCATAACCCTATATATGTATGTATGTATATACAGTGGCGGATCCAGGATATGATCAAGGGAGGGGCTAAACCATAATTTGCCGTTTTATCCTGTGTAAAGCACAATTGAAAGCCATTTTATCCAGTGTAAACCTGAGCGTCAAGGAGGGGCTATAGCCACTTAGCCCTCCTTGGATCCGCCCTTATATATATATATATAATAATCTAGTAAGCAGGGGTAAAAGTGACGGGGAACGCGACAGGACACCGTTCTCTCACTTCCAAAAGTTATCTATGGTGTCCCTCCACTTCCAAAAGAATTAAGAATAGGCAAACATAGGCGTGCGTCCCCCTACTTTTTCAGATCCACTTAGGCACTTTTACTTCTGCTAGTAACGATGTGTACATTTATACCGTATGTTACGCGTGTTTGTCAGTTGTCCATTATGTGTATTTGTCTTCTCTTATATATATATATGAAAAGTGTACGTACATCACTCTGAATTGCTATCACAAGATACGAAAACAAAAGAAAAATGTAGGAAAGGTGGGTGGTTCTTTTGGTTGCTAAGTAACGCAGATAACGATTCTCTCTCTCTACCCTTGGGAATCGCAGAACCAAATTACTCTACTCTGTCACACAGCGTCTCTACACACGATGCTCGCTTCCACATTTTGGCAGTCTTTCTTTTTTGATCTCTCGTGGCTCTTTTTATTTTTTTGCTTTTATTTCTTCTAAGATGTTGTTGGCTGCCTTCGAGGAGTGACTTGTGCAGCTGCCATCTGACGTCGTTGCTTGCAATTAACAGAGCTTGGCGTTTCTTGTTAATAACGTTGGTTTCTTTTGTTAATTGCAACTAGTGAGGAAATAGGAGATAACAAAAGAAAATGAGCTAATTATACTAGTGAAGAGATTAAGAACACCAATGAGCTAATACGAATGCTAGTTATTATTATTATTATTATTATTATTATTATTATTATTATTATTATTATTATTATTATTATTATTATTATTATTATTATTATTATTATTATTAAATTTTCTTGCGTTTACTATGGGATTGCAACTTTATTTTTATTACTGTTACTAGCTAATGCCCACACATGTTCCTGTTGGCTATATTCTTGGTTCTTCCTTACACATCTTTGATATAAAATTCGTCTGAACCATGCCTCGCATAAAATTTCAACGTCTTTTGTATGAACATCTTAGGGAAGTACCCGCACCCCCTTTTCTTCCACTCTAGGTCAAGCTTCTATTATTATGATTATTAAGATCACGTTAGTTAGTCTAAAATTGTAATGTTAGTATATCAGTCAGTCCGTTACTCCACACGATAACTCTTGAATGAAAGCGAATTTCTGATTATTATTATTATTATTATTATTATTATTATTATTATTATTATTATTATTATTATTATTATTATTATTATTATTATTATTATTATTAACGGTTTTAGTATTAACGGATAACGCGGGTTTTAATTGTCTTAGATAAAAAGTCGAAACATCAAATTGTATGTGTCTAATCGTAAGGGATTCCGAGATGTGTACATCTTATTATAATAATTGCAACTTCCATCTTTCTTGCTTCCCACATATTTTCTTCCCTCATACGACATATATCAGAAAACGTTAAAACACCTATTAAGTTATTTTAAATTAAAAGTTTAAATACCAATTCTTATAGTATATTGATAATATACTATAATATCTCTAGCATTAAGGAATTTGGAAATTATCATTCATAGTTATCTTATTATAATACTTGTATTATAATATTTTTTATAATAAAATACTCATAGTATTTTTTTCCCTTCTAGGTCAAACATCTAAACTCGCTTAAACACATGCTTAACAATTTTTAAAGACAATTTTTGTGTCTCTAATCTTAAGAGATTACAAGTTACGGACTCTTATTTTAATACTTGTAATGCTGCCCATTTTTCTACCTTATTTTCCCGGCTTGGGCCAAGTGAGCTTTGTGGTGGACAAACACCGTGTGTAGGGATGCGCTCGAGTCGAGACATGTCTCGAATCTCGACTCGACTCGACTCGAATTCGAGTCGAGATTCGAGTCGAGACACACTTTGTAAAATTCGAGACGAGTCGAGACAAACGTATTTCTCGACTCGAATTTTCGAGTCGAGACACGAGTCGAGTCGAGACGGCTCTTAAAAATCTCGACTCGACTCGAATGTCTCGAAATTTTTTCTATAATTTTTAATATTATTTTGAAGAAAGTATTCACTCAGAAACAGCCTTGAAACCAATTCCAGCTTTTATTCCTTCAGAAAGGTACAGAACGCATAAAATTAATAGTTAAATCTTTAAAGATCAAGATTTAATTTTCAGCTCAATTCAGTTAATTAGAACTAATAGTTAATGTCGTTGTATTTGGTTGTACTGCAAATATAATGATAATAATAATAATAATTGATTATCTAGTTTGTATAAAACTATTATCCGTAGTCTAAATCTAGTTTGTATAAAACTATTGCGATAAAGTGAACTTCATAAATTCTCTGAATGAGCTGTTGGTAGTCTATAGTAATTTAGCATAGTTATAATTATTGTGTTTTCGTTCCCATGAACGCAATAGGGTTACGTAACTTCTGGATTATTCGCTTGCCCAACTATTCTGAGGCTTTAATGTGTTGCAGCATATCACGAGCTACGGATAATATATAATGTAACATTTGTTGTACATCACATATTATGATACGAGACTATTTTACATAGTATATCTTATCTAATATAAATAAAATAAAGAGTTTGTTTGTGTGTTTGTCTGTCTGTCTGTGCGACCTGGAGACCAGATGAGTGGACCGAGAGTTCCCAAAATTTGGTCACGGGTACCTTAGTCCAGGCCCCAGATCAAGACGAAGCGTTTTTTTTTTAAATTTCGAACCAGGGGGGTCTCGGGGGGGACGTTTACTGGGACCGACCTGGGGACCAGACAAGTTGACCGAGAGTTACCAAATTTTGGTCACGGATACCTTGGTCCAGGTCCCAGTCTAAGGCGAAGCGTTTTTGTCAAAATTGGAACCAGGGGGTCTCAGGGGGGTGTTTAGCGAGACATGTAGTAAAAGTAATCCAAATTGATCGACATTAGTGTCAAATCCATAGTTTTCACGGTCGCTGAGATCAATGGTGACACTTCCATCAGCGATGATTTGCAAATTCAGCTACTACTGTATGTGGACCGGGTGTCAGCGGGTGAGGAATAGCGAGACATGTATAAATAGCCCATATTGATTGATACCAGTATCAAATCCATAGTTTTCGCGGTCACTGAACTGAATGGTGATACTTCCACAGGTGTTGACTTCCAAATACAGCCCCCATGCGAAGAATGGGTATATTAAGCTAGTATTACAATAAATGGACTGCTTGAATGCCAAGAACTAGTACAGATAAGTACCATTCACTTCTATGAATAGGTATTTTTTAAAAGGATTTTTGTAATGGTTCCCAACATAAAAGAAATATGGATTGTTCATGAGATATTGAACTTCAACTTTCACTCCTGGAAAATTTCAATTTTGGAGTTAGGCCACTTGGCATCAAAGCAGTTCACTGTAAGATAAATACATTCCGCACATTAGTAACATAGTTGTTCAGGGGCCTTCGATTTCCATCCACTCAAATGAAAGCTGAACGATTGCTTGATGCATGCTGACTATATAGGAGAAATAGTGTATTAAGTTTTCGAGCTTTGGTGCGTATCCGTATTTACACTCTGATATAACTTTAAGTTCACACTCAAATCGAGCTAATTGTTTAATGCATTTCGAAAGCTTTTGTTTTTATGCAGCTCATTAAGGAAAATCTATTTCATAATCGTAACATTTATGTACTAAGAAACTATGTATGTAAAGTGGACTCGACCTAGCCCCGTGGCCGCTGTGACTCAGTGGCACAGCTCTCACCCTTGGTGTGTGAGGACTCTGATTCTGTGTGTGTGTGTGAACTCCGCGGCTAGTGTATGCGTCTTTGCCGTGGAAGACTCGGGTTCAATTCCTGGCGCGAGCTTATGTAGTTCGGATTCCACGTTAATCAGTAGGTCTACATTTCATATATCCTCGCTGCTGAAAGAGACGGTAAAGTCAAAATCAACTCAACAATATATATGTGTGTGTGCTTATGTGAATTTCCTTGTGGCTGTATGGTTAACACATACGCCTTGATCGCGGGAGACTCTGGTTTGATTTACGATGGAAGCTCATGAAGTTGTTACCGGTATCCCACTTTAAACTGTATATCCATATCTCATATAACCATAGATATAATATATATGCCTTTGATACACTTATTTTCCGACTTGGAAGCCATCGAAAATTTCCGGACACAGAGTCCCGTAGACCGAAAATGAGAAACATGGGTACAGAGTAAAACAGCCATAGAAATTTAAGCTTTATAGGCTAACTTAATCCTTACATATAATGCAACTAGCTTGGCCAAGTTATAATGGAGGAAATGCTATCATTGCAACACTCTGAGAATAGAAAATGTTCGTCAGGTATTACTATCCCCCCTCTCCTGCAGAATGAAAACCCTGACTAAAACTCAATATATATATATATATATATATATATATATATATATATATATATATATATATAAACTATATAAATATATATAAAACTATTTTGTGTAATGTAACAAACAGTGGCGGATAGTATTCATGTTTCCTTGCAGAGGTCCTTACGAGGGTTCGCTTCCATCTTCCTCTCCCCAAGAACTAAAATAAATTTTAAAAAAATTGCTATTACTTGTTAATCTTGTACAAAGGACGCAATTAAAGTCCCAGTGTAACACCCCTTCACATTTAGATTTTTCCCCTGGAAGAAAACCAGTTATTATTGTTTCTTGATTTCTCAGTCTCACCTACATAAACATACGAATAGAATTACAGGATAGGACATGTTTAGAGTGCTTGCACGTGACATCTAACTATATTTCTCATCAAATGTGTCACAGATGAAAATTTCCGTTTGTACTGCCTCTATTTTCTGGTACATATGTTTCATTTATGTTATGTTGCTAAAATTCGTTAGGAAACAAGTACAGACTGCGCCTGTGTGCCTGACAAAACGTAAATGTACTGGATAATTATTTCTTCACTTTCTTCAAAAAAAAAAAAAAAAGTAACCCATCTCATGTCGGCTAACAAAAGGAGGTAGCGGACCAAAGATAGCCGTTGTTTACCTAAGGTCATTACACAGCAGGGGTTTCATTCAGTCAGACGGAAAAGAAAAAATAATTTAAGGTTTCTACATTTGTTTTGAACTGCAATACACTTCTTCCTTTTATTTGAAGAACCATTTCCTTCTCATTTGTCTGCATCAGAAAAAAAATGCAAAAAAATCACTAGAATGTGCCTATTTACCCAAAGTACGTACTAGATCACTAGTTCAATAGTAAAATCACTAAATCTAGTAGGAAATCATAAATGTGGCATCCCTGGGTTGGAGCGAAAGTAATGGTTAAAGTAAAAACTAGTCCGTATTTCTACTGCGTTCTGTTGTTGAATTCACAGAAATGTTCAAAAATAAATTCAAGAAGTAAAACACGATCCTACAAAAGACTGTTTACTTGCTCACTGGTTTTAGTATTGTGAACTGAAACTCAAGTGCGCAGTCATGTTGAATACTTCTGTCCCTTTCTACTTTACAACTTGAGGTGGGATGAGGGTCAGGATGCGGTATGTATTATTTATACTACTTACAACGTTACCCCCCACATAAAATATAAATTCACCCTTTCTCCCTTCCCTTTTTCGAATACAATGAACCGACTCTTTTGCTGAAGAAAGATGCTAAAAGAAAAATGAAACATCTGTGTCTAAACTTTCTTTGAAGCGCAGTCTTTTGTATTTGTAAGGTTTTGCGAGTGTTTTCGAGATAGCCAAATCTTTTACCATGGACTCCTGCTGCGAACTGACCGTGAGTAAACACCCGATCTCACTGTGCTCAATTTCTCTCGCACACGTGAAATGGGTTTGTTGTTTCCAAAACAAATAGGAAGTTACGTTATCTTGTGCTTTTGCATTTCTGCACGCACACAGGTACCATTGTTGTTTTAATGATCAGAAGAAATATCAAAACCATCCGATATATATGATACAAAACAGCTAACAGAGGGAGGCAAAGATAAAAGTAGGCCTATACCATGTTTTCCGCGTGGTACCATTATGGAGAATAAATATTTGATAAAGTCACGTAGATGCGCTTAAACCTATTCCATCTGTCCTTATAATTTTTCTGGTCTCATCAATTTCTCAGGAGAATACGTACAACATATGTCCAAATTCCATATATACTCTTTCTAAACTAATGAGTAAACTCATTAAGAACACCAACTGATATCAATAAACAGGAAAGAAAACAATACTTTATACTTCTATCATTTGGTACACATCTCTATGAAGCACAGCTTGTTTCTTTTCGAAATAGCTCCTTCGTGTCACAGCTGTGGTTAGTTTTGTTTTGTGTTAGGATGAAAGAGAGAAATGCAACATTTGCTTCGCGGTGAAGTTATATATATATTATTAAGATGAGCGGTGATAAGCGAGGTTTAACAAAGAGTGCCTTTCGTATGCACAATTTAACGGGTAGTTGCAGTCCGTGTTGGGAATCGAACCAAAGTTATGTAAGACATGTTAATATTGAGCTCTTTTGTGGTAAAAGTGAACTTCAGAAACACACAAAAGACTTGAAACATCAAGCTAATATAAAGCAATTGAAAAATAGCCTACCTATCGCTGCATCTTTTCTGTGGCTAGGAACATGCAGTGTGTAGCAACAAGAATCGTGTTAAGGACTTTTTTTTTCGAACATAACATTCCCTTCCACACCATAAAAGACAATATAATGTTTGTTAAAAGAAAGTGCACATAATATTTTTAAATTTTGTTTGTGATCCTATCATGCATAATTATAAATAATGCCTTTCATACTACGAGAATTAGTTCAACTATACGTCATGGCCCCTCTAAAGCGGGGCCGCGATGGCTCAGTGGTAGATCGTTCACCTCTGGTGCTTGGGGACCCTGGTTCGATCCCAGCTCGCACCAAGTGAACTTTGTGGTGGACAAACACCGTGTGCGTGGGTTTCCTCGGGGTTCTTCCGTTCCTCTCACTTTCTTCATCCCACGATATCACTAATTTCTCATCATCACCCCTCTCCTTTAGCCTAACCGGCATAACCGTGGGACGTAAAACTCAAAGATTTCACTTCATTTTTTCCCTCGAAAGCGATATCTTTCAAAATTATTTATTGTTAGATATTGTAAATTTACGGTATCTATTTTAGTGAACGGGAAATTTTGCATCTAATCGGATAATTTCATGGCTTCTAACAGGAATTCGCAGTTACGAAATTTGCATCACTGTCTTTTGAAAGGATGCCTAGAAAAAATACTACTAGAAAATAACTGAAAACACAAAATGGATTTGATAGCCAAATTCACGTCATCTTGGTGCGTCATCATTTTTCTTTAAATATTTGTATTTAGTATTAGATTAGAGTTTAGTGTCCCTTTCAGCATCAAGGCTATATGAGACGTGAACTTACAAATTAACGTGGGTTCAGAACCACAGGAGTTCTCATCGGAAATCGAACCTAGGTCTCCCGCACCAAAGACGCGTACGCTAATCATATGGACAAGGGTGTTCGATATTTAGTAATGTGTACATAAAGTTGTGAAATTGCGCTTGTATAATGGAATGCAATTCCTTCTACTGACATAAACCTTCACAATACTTAGCTGGACAAAGTATCTTTAAAAAGAAAATATCACTCTTTATGTTTCAGTTCCTGGTTCGACTGAAGGATGGAACAAATCGCAATGAGCGTTTTTGGATCCTACTTTGTGTAGTTGATCCATCATAAACTTGGTATTTGATACGGATATGAACTATTACACTTATTTGGTGTTTATTTCTAAATAATAAGTCCTAATACAATTTCATAAAGTTGTAATTCTTCTTTAGTTTGTATCACTTTACACAATGACAAATCCAAAAGGTGTGTTGTATCGGTGCAGTACCAGTTTTTTACGTTTTTCAAAATGTTCCAAAACCCAAAGAATAATCTTTTTTATTTTCTGATATTTTAGTCGCCACAAATTACAATTTTATAATGTAGTCAATGTTTATAATTACTGGGCAGTTGGGCGTTTAAACTAATGACATCATAATAAAGTCAAAATCATAATTTTGAGTTGAATTGATTCTGAGTTTAACGTCCCGTTCAGCAGCGAGGCTATGTGTGACGTGGACCTACTGATTAACGTGGAATCCGAACCACGTGAACTCCCACCGGGAATCAAGCCCAGGTTTCCCATGCCAAAGGCAAGTATGCTAACCGTTAGCCACGAAGGAGCTCCACCATAATTTTAGTAGGCGATAAGAAATATCTCGCCAGTGCTTTTACAATAAATAAAATTTTATAAGTATTAAAGAATAGTGGTAAGAGATTTTATAATAGCTCTTTTATTTATGAGATATGACTATTTTGAAAAAAAAAAAAACTAAAGAATAGGTTGGCGGAACCACAAAAGACTCGTAAAATAAACTTTCTTATAAATACATACGCACCTTACTCACCTTTTATAATTGCTATGCTTACGTTCTCCATAAAAACAGAAATTCTCTTTTAGTGATACTTTACATAAGATCATGAAGTGGGTTCAAATTTAATTAAAGGCAAAATACAATACAATAATCCACAAATATTGCCTCAAGTGAGTTTAAAGATTTCTAAACACTAGTGCGAAACCGGGCTCTGCCGTTGCGATCGATTTACAGGTCTTGAGACGAAAGTAAGAAGGGGCTTACGCACACAGTAAGTAAAAACAATTAATATGCCTGTAACTTTCCCCCAAATGGGTGTATCTTAAAACTAACCTCACCATTATTTTTCTAATTAAATTCTAGCCCGAAATTATGTATCATATTACCCTATTCCCATTTTGAAAACTTGACCTTAATTCAAAATGGCGGATTTCAAGATGGCTGCCATCAAGGTCATATCTACCATACGACTTCCCCCCAGGACTTATATGTATCCACATGGTTTTTCTTCACTTTTCTTCATTAACGCTCCGTTTACAAAGGGTAGCAAGGGACTTCTGTAGTAATCTCTAATAACCACATCACAACTCTTAAAAGTTATTTTAAAAAAATAGAAAACATGCACCATGGCAAAAATTTGTCATCACAAGTAATGATGCATACATGCCTTCTATCAGCAAAAAAAGTTTCATTGAAATTGGAGCCGGACATTTGAGTGATGTCCCTTGTGGGATGTGATTGAACGTGACGTCAGAACACATCGCCCCCCTTCCCGGAATTTACGGGAATTAGGTGACCTGAGTGAGCACATGTGGTGCCAGCTCTCTCCAGCGACCTATCAAGGATCATTGCGTGTATGCCAAGACGTGTCTCCGTTTTTATCTATGCCAAAAGTCGACATACTGACAATTAGGTAGGTAGTCATGATGGTCTGGCTGATGTGTGCGTATATTTTAACTTGTATATTTTGTCTCGACTCGAATTTCGAGACGTCTCGACTCGAATTCGAGTCGAGTCGAGACAGAGACTGTCGAGTCGAGACACGAGTCGAGACAGAAACATATTTTCGAGTCGAGACACGAGTCGAGACAACATTTTCTCGAGACGAGTCGAGACAGGCTTAAATCTCGACTCGACTCGACTCGAATGCATCCCTAACCGTGTGGGGGGGTTTTCTCGAGTTCTTTAATTTCGCAATGTTCAAGTAAGTTCAAGTTTGATCAAGACTGAAGAATTAACTCAAGTTAGCTTTCCCAATATTATATTGGCTCTTCCTGGTCGCAGTGACGCAACGAGGCTAGTTGTCGCTCGGGACAAGAAGACGGTTAGTGGCCCCATCCCTGACTAACCAAACCGAAACGCTCCCCGACTACACTTGATATTGACATTCTCCTATTGCATTTTTCTTCAAATGATAAAGCTTGATTTCAAAATTGCAGTACATAATATTAATTTTTAGTACAAGATAAAACACCGAACTAATTAGTATTGGATTGCCAAGTAATCTTGACATATTCTTATAGTCTTTATCATAATAACTCCAAATCACAATGTTTTTGGAATGATATCGGGATGTGAATGTGTGTAGAATGAATTAACAGTCTGTTGCTTTAGAATAGAATATGTATTTATGACAAACAGTCAAGCTATTGCTTCGAGTATTATACTAGGACATTTGTAAATTGATGTAAGTTAAATGAAAACACAGAAAGCTTGAACAAAAATTTAACTTTGAGGGCTCTTTTAGCTGCAGAGGTTTTTACAATGTCCTCAAAAGATAGCTTTCAAGCTAACTTATGCTTTGAAAATGACACTAAAGTTGGTGAGTCGATTTTGTTGTGTTAAGTTTTTTGAGTTAATTTGTGTTTTCATGTTTTCATTTGTGTGTTAAACTGTTAAGGTAATTTTTTATGATGATTTGTTTGTTAAAATTCCTTTCTTGCCTTATAATGAAAATAAATATTTGCCCAGTTTCGCACCTCCCAATCCGGCACCTGGGGCACAAGCCCCGTTTGCTCCTCGTAGTTACGTCACTGCCTGGTCGTAATGTTCTGGCTACAAATCTGATCAGGGTCCACCGCCATTATTATGCAGAAGCACCTTAAATTGTCTCAATGATGCTTGGTCAACATCAGTGGCGTATTTAGGGGGGGGGCTTCCGGGCTTAAGCCCCCCCCGAAATCTTACTTACTATAGTAAAGTATATGAAATATCTTGCAGAATTTTCACATTTTCAGGCAAAGCCCTCCCCGAAAGTTAGCAAAGCCCCCCCGAAAGAAAATCGTAAATACGCCACTGGTCAACATAAAAAACTTGTGACTTCAACAGAAATCGAATACGAGGCCACGGTTGCTAAATATTTGGCTTATGGGAAGCACAGTGAATAAATAAATGAGTAAAAGCAATAACAATGAAGCGATTATTGCTTAAAAATAAGATTTAAGAAGTCTGTTTTTTTTCTAAATAACACGTGGGTTTGTATATAGAATGTAGCATCATGAGGTATACCCTGAGGAACAAAATGAGAGGACGGGACATGTGACAGCAAGTTACTCAATACATAATTATTTTTCTTTGTTTTCCATTTTTTTTTTAAATCATGCTTTCTAGCGATGTAAGACAAAGTGGTGTTTATTTTCTCTCTTTCCTTTGCAATTCAGTTGCGTTTCCTAGAGGCTGATTTAGCGTGAGTTCTGTTTCTTTCCTCTACTTTCCTTCCTCCCCTTTCCGGTGTTCATAAAGAATGATAATAAAAGCAAAAGCGAAAGAAAAGTAGAAAACCAATTTTTTCCCTTTTCTCAGAAAAAACGTTATATTTTTTCCTTTCTTTTTTTAAAATTACTTTTCCGTACGTTTCCTGACTACATTTCCCTCTCTTATCCCCTGGCAGTCACTCGTTTCTCATTACCTTTAGATACCTTATTCACAGTTTATCGCTCGTCGTATCTGCGAATGTTTTGTTCAGTATTTCTGTATTAATTTTCTGTGTGTTCTCAGAATTTAGATGTTTCAATTTTCGCATGATTGCTTGATCATAAATCATTCTTGATGGAGTAGTAGTATAAACGTAAAGAGAATTGATGGGGTGCGTAGGGAGAGGGGTGTCAGGTGTGGGTGGTTGACAACTTTTTTTCTTAATCAGATAATGATGTAGGTTATTTGTTACCTGTCTCCCTTCTGTCCCTCTCCGTGAATATCAACTTCGCTCGAGCTTCCTGCTTCCACTGCAATTTCCTGACTGCAATCGATCGAATGTTGCGAAAGGAATTAAACATGCAACCGGACTATTTCCCTAGAATTGGTAGATATTAATGTTTATAACATAACGCTAGTTTGTTTTCCAACAAAACGAGAAATGCGGAGGAGGGTATCAAAATTTGCTACTTAAAACTAAAATATTTTATTTTTAGACTTCTGAACTATGCTATGGTAAATTTTACAGAACAAATTTTCCTCCGTCTGTCTGTCTGTCGACATGTATCAGAACCAAAAAAAAAAAAAAAGTAGGAAATGGCGAGTTATATTAATTTAGTTAAGTTTGAGTTAGCGTGCCTTTCAGCAGCGAGCTATATGAGACGTGGGTGTACTGATTAACGTGGAATCCGAAGTACATGAGCTAGCGCCGGGAATCGAACTCGGGTCTGCCAGAACAAAGGCATGTACGCTAACTGCTTATTTACGAAGGAGCTGTTCATTGATTTAGTGTTCCATCTTCAACGTTATCCTTGTATTCAAACCGAAAATAGTAGAAATCTATGGAATGAAAAAAAGAGGAATAAATCGAAATTTCCTCATTAAAATCTACATAGCCGGTGCTGTCCAGCGCAAGTTTATATTACGTTAGATAGGATAGAACTTATATATAACACTTTTATAAAACCTTATGTTACTTCTTGGTTTTATCTAGATCGCTGTATTGAACATATTTATTCCTTTAAATAAACCTTACATTCAACTTGTGGTCTTTCCGACACTTACTGCTAGCTTAATATGGCTACTGTCATCAGGAATGTATAAAGGAATTAATTTCGGGAGGTTACAAGCTTCTCGGAGAGTCTAAAATCAATATAAGGATAAATTATATTAATATTTGTAAAATTACACCTGAAATTAGACTAAATTTATAGAAAAGTCGGGATTTCGGTGGGTCCAGACCCCAGGATCCACCCTTTGCGTACGTCCCTGACTGTCACCAATTTTCAGTAGAAAAGTTATCAATTGCTTTAATGCTTTCTATAGAATTATAAACCTCCCCTCACATATGATTAAAATTATACAAAGTTTAGCTTTTAAGATAATTGAGCAATTCAAGGAACCAGTAAATGGACCACAAAAAATAGCCTTAATTTTACACATTAAAATAGTTTTGCAGATAAATAATTTTTCCATATCTAAAGATATGTGTAGCTTAAATGTTAAACAGTGTATATTTTTTCTCTTAAATTTCTCTATACAAAGATAAAGTTCACAAAAATTTAAGATTTTCTTCCTCCTAACAAACATTATTCATAACACACAATGTACTGCAAGCACACTTTTGTCATACACCGTTGTGGTTGAAAGGGCAATGCGTTTGCAGTGCCAATTGTGCCTCTAGTGGTTATTTTATAATTCTATGGCCAGACTGCATTTTCCTTCTTGATAGGCCTATTGGTTTGCTACAAAATTCCAGCTTTCTATGTCAGTTAGTTTAGAAGTTACAAGGAGGAGTCACTTTCAGTGTTCATATATACATATGTTGAAGTATGAAAGGATGAAACTACAGTAGAGTTTCGTATAACCGAATTTGATGAGACCGATGGTGCTACGGTTGAAAGAAGTTTAGCATTCCTTTCAACAGTAAGGCTATATCTATGATACGTAGACTTACATCTTAACGTGGAATTCGAATCATATGAGCTCTGCCGGGAATCGAACCCGGGTCTCCGACGAAAAAGGCGCGTACGCTAACCGCTTAACCACAAGGGAGCTCATAAAAGAATTCGATTAAACGGACTGTAGTGTTTATATACATGTTCGAAGATAAACTTTGTTTTTTTTTTTTTTTTTTTAATGTTGAGAATTACTTTTGTTGCCTGAAATTAGGGAAATCCCGAACTTAAAAATAAATATATAAATAAAACTTCTCTCGTTACTCTTGTGCAGACCACCACACGTAATTGTAATTCAAGAATTACTATTAAAATAGCAAACTTTGACCCGGATATAATAAACACAACTTTTCTTTGAGAAAGAATGGGAGGAGGGTATGGGCGTCGTTGCTCCATTGATTCCTAGGTAGTAGACCAAGCCTAATTCTAATGTAGAGGAAATGTACACCACACTTACTTCCTATAATTATTGTGATATCCCTTCTCTCTCTTTCTTTCTTTCTTACTTTAGTTTTATGCATGTTTCACACCACCGTAGTCACACTTGGGTAATAAGCATTTGTCTTCATTTACGCTAAACGCTATCACACTAATTATAAGTTTCCGAACTTCCAAAACAGTTTTATCCCGTTTCGTTAACTAAATTAGCTTCCACTTCCATAAACTTTACTCATGTTCTTTCTGTTCCTCAAGTTCGAATCCTCGGCTTTTAGAGCTGTGTACTTTCGCTAAGATGGAAGCAGATTTTAAAAATTCGGAATTGTACGAATTTTAAGAATACGAAAATACGAAATATATATCATATTCAGAATATATAAGAAGAGATTCTTTATCTTTATTTTCGAATGACGTTCACCCTTCCCTCCCATCTGTAAAAATATTGTTAATATTGTTTATCGAATCTTTCAGCGTGGCTAAGCGGCCTTTGAGAGACCCGGGTTCAATTCCCTGCGGGAGCTCCTGTAGTTCGGATCCCATATTAAATTGTAGGTTCACGTATCATATAGCCTCGCTGCTAAACGAGACGCTAAACTCGAAAGCAGATCAATGAGATCGAATCTTTCAGTACCACGGCTTTGTATGGGATGTGGATCCAGTAGCGTCATCGTAGATTTTGCCAGGGATGGGGGGTACTAGATTGTCCTACCAGCATAACAGTATACATTTTATTTACGGTAAAAAGCGTATATTTTTAAAATTTAGAGGGCAATTGCATCGTCTGCTCTCCCCAAATGACGTCCCTATGTGAATCTATAGTTTAACATGGAATTTAAATCACACTAGCTTTAATCGTGAATCGCCGTATACCATTAGACACGAGACAATTTCCCAAAAACAGATAGACCTTACACTTTAAAAAGTTACGCCCATTTTATAGCCAAGGAAATATAAATATCAGAAGACTAGGTAGGATCATTAGCTGCGTGGGATGGGTGTTCCCTGGGGGAGGTTGAAGGCAACAAAATTAAAAAGAAAGAAAAACTTAAGTATGTATATTATACACAACAAAAAATTACCAAACTTTATTAGTAAGACATTATGATTCGCTGCATTCTTGATAACATCTAACTAATTGAATCACTAACTAACTGCTGAATAGGAACATATTTAACGTAAAGGCCTGATTAACATTTATTTTCATGTTGAATTACATCTGTTAACGTAATGAACTGTGTCTTCATTGGAACTTAGTTAACCAATGTTGCCAACTGATCATAAAAGCTTTTCTCTGGATCACGAGTCAAAATCCGCCGATATCCCACTAGATAAAAAATTAAAGCCCGCTGGAATCACAACACTAAAGCCCTCCAAAGTCCCTCCATATAAAGATGAAAATTCATCAGAATTCCAGTAGATAAAGATTAAAAAACCCGCCAGACTATCACTAAAAGCTCTAGGATCTCAGTAGGTTAAGATTAAAATCCACTAGAATCTCATTACAAAGATTTAGTCCCACAAAAATTCCACTAAATAAAGGTTATAAGCCAGCAGAATCCTACACAGAGAAAAAAGTATGTGGCGTACGTCAAAACGTAGGATACATACGTAAATCATGTAGTTTTCGGACTTAACGTTCGACTATATCTAACATCCTACAGCAAACATATAACTGAAAACGTGCTTTATAATACTTTCCGTATAAGTATTCCATCTATACGCACTTCCTGTATGAAAGAACTGCATACAGGCGGTAAGGATCTCACATACAGATGAACGTATATAACATATAGATGACGTATGTAATATACAGAAGACTGTTAAATGTTAAACATTCTGCAGCCGCATGGTGTAACATCTAAGCGGGAGAAAACAGTACGTATGTAGCATATGGATAATGTGTGCTCCTTGATTTCTGTAATAAACATAAGATTTCCGTATATTTATACAATACACCGTTGTCCGGATAACGGATTTTTTTTTTCAGTGCATTAACAAGATCAACCCCTTTTATTTATAGCCCGTTTCGATTCAGCAATTGTTACATTTTTATGCAAATTTAACTAAACTGCATTAATTGTAGTAAATTTAAGAGGAACCCGTACCTTCCTGTCACATGCTCAAAATATACTGTTTTGACTATCATTATCTCCCTCCTGTACTGATTGAAAACATGGTTTTCGTAACTAACTGACTCATACTAGCTTTGCTTTCTTGAATAACTTACACTAAAAATATAAATCGCTTTTATGTTACAAATAATAAATGTGTGACAGTTTCGCCAACTGACTGAACATATTGGCTTCATCAGACACTTATGGAAACAAGAGAGATTTGTTTTCACAAGTGTATGATGAAGCCAATATGTTCAGTCAGTTGGCGAAACTGTCATACATTTATTATTTTATAAATAAACGATGGTTTTCGTGTGTAAACTATATAGTTTTTAATACAGTTCTGAAGTTTTTGTTGTAATTTCTTTTCTCCATAAAAAAATACCGGTTTCTATAAATCAGAAAACATTTCGCTTTTATCCGAAACTGACGAAACCGGTTTTCAAAGAAGGGATACATTTCTGTTTTCTCCGAAACTGGTTCAGTTTTCACCTAAACCGTTTTTTTTTTTTTTTTTTTTAATTGTCGAAATCGTTTTCAATTTTCTTCAATGAATTTGTGTTTTTACTGAAATCAGTGTGATTTTCGCCGAAGCCGGAATCTTTTTTTTTTTTTTTTTTTGTAGTACTTATTTCTGAACAAATTGACGAAAAAGAAAAAAAAACTTTTGAGAGAAAATTGATCCGGTTTTAAAGCTTTGTACTCACTTGCATTTATGACCAGTACTGGATTATTGATTCGACTTTTGTCTTATGAATATTGAGTGAATTTGTCACTTCTCTTTAGTCCAACAATTTGCAAGTGGTTCGGCTATACAGTTATAAACCATATTTGAAGGCTTTGGTCTACCTAGGGTGACTATACGTGCGGATTAATCGGGGTTATCCCGCTTTGAGAAAAGAAAATACTGTCCCGATTTTTTTATTGAGCATGTACGAAGTTTAAAATTTACAGTTTACTTCAGCACAATGATTAGTTTAGACTGATCATAAAAGAACATTTCAGCTCGAAACAGTAGCATTCCGTAGAGGTCTGCACTGGTTCGGGCTGAACTCGGGCCTACAAAGCATATATCACTTTGGGTTCGGGCCGTAAATTTTTAAATACACAATCATATTTCTCGGGACTTTTCGGGTCTAACTTTGTAAATCTAATATTTATCCAACCGTTCTTTCTGGAGAACTTTTAAAACATAACTGCAAAATTAAAACCTCTGATTGCTGTAAATAAAAAAACAAAATTTTGCGTTATTATTAAGTTTCTGTAATTCGGGCTCATTTGATTATCACACTGGCTTGGGCCAGGCTCGGGCCTAAAGGCTAAAAACATATTTCGAACTCGGATCGGGCCTCACTTATAAATTCACGGCCCGGGCTAAATTTTCCGGTCCGTGCAGACCTCTAGCGCCTCTACAGGAGCATAATGCCGATATAGAGAGTTTTAGTCTTAAGTCTTCATTGTTGGTAAATGAGAGAACCAAGTTCGCTTCTAGCAACATTAAGTATGCTTTGCTCCCCTGTTTCAATTTTAGGAAGTATAGTTTAAGTGATTTTCATAGTCAGAGTTAACCTGACTTACTGAATGCAATAGGAATTTCAAGCAAATATGATTGGAATAATCAACGTAAGTAAGTCACTTTCAATAATTAATGAGCTAATAACAGTATTTTGACACACATTTTTGTCACCACAAAACGCATTAAGATTTATTGTAATATAATTAATTGCTCATTGTGCATGGTAACGTACTGCATTATTATGTACGTATATGAGTGTGTGTGTGTGTCTAACTTTTAGCTTTTGATTATTATAGTCACCCTAGACCTGATCAGCAATTTCTAGTACTGCCCGTATATTTGCTGCATTCAAACATTTGTAATTTGCTTTGTTTCCCCATTTATGTGAAGCTTATAACGGAAACGAAAAAAAAAAGAAGAAGAAAGATTTTCTCTAGTTCTGGTTGTTCCTTAATTTTCTCTTAAGAACATGATGTAAAACCATCTACATTTTGATGGAGAGAAAAACGAATGAAAGTATCTAACGTACAAGTGTTGGTTAGAATGGGAAGACAGGTTTTCCATCTGAATGGAAGCAGAAAAGAACCTAGAATTAACACGGTCCCTGTAATTTCTGATACAAAATTACAGGGCAGAATAGTGAGTCAGATAAATACTCAGTAAACGATTCAGTAGCCAAGCTTGAAAGGAAAAAACAGAAAACTCAAATTGTGAGTTAGATTTAACGTGAATTGAAGCTGAAATGAGTAGTGAGTGATTTTGTTGCGTTTGTTAAGAATAGTTTTTTTTTTTTTTTTTAACAAAATATTATACCCGACATCTCTGCGAGATCTATAGATTTCTTATGAAGAATAGAAACAACGTATAAATAGCTATTTTCATTTATTTTGTAAGTAATAATATTTTGTAAATAATAGTGAATTATCACTTTAACAATAATCGTTCCTCCAAGCCTTCGTGTCATCTGCAAATTGCCTGTACGCTAGCGACTAGGGATGGCCAAAATTTTCTGGATTTCGGAAAGCTGATGTTCAAACTTCAACATCTCGTGTAAATCTCATAAGGAGAATGCTATTCACTATCAGCATTAGAAAATAAACTTCGCAAAATATGTTTTTGCTTGTAACCATAAAAGAAATATGATTTTCTTTCTTTCTTTCTTTCTTTCTTTTTCTTTTTCTTTCTTTTTTTTTTAATGAGATATTGAACTTCAAAGTTTTCTCCTGAACAGTTTCCATTTTGGAGTACACACAGTTTCCATTTGGCATCCAAGCGGTTCATATAGTGATATAGCGGAAGCTTTGTTTTGAAACTAGTTAAGATTTCACCGAATGAAAAGTAAAATTTCAATACATAAACAAATCCTCCTGCAGTATAGTTAACCGCTTTACCACATGAAAGATAAGCTCCTAATACCAAAAGAATCTCCTGCAATATAGAACATGAAAAGTGACTGTCAAATTTCTTCTTCAATATTATAGTTAACACCTTTTACCAAATGAAAGGTCAGTATCGAAGAAATTTCTTCCTAGAATAAAACTTGCTTTATCACATGAAAGGCAAGCTTTTAGTATATATATATAAAAAATATATCCCGCAGTATAGAACACCTTTTACCATATGAAAGGTGAGCTGTCAAATTTCTCCCGCAGTATATATGTAGATAACACGCTTTATCACATGAAAGGTGAGCTGTCAATTTCTCCTTCAGAATAGTTAATGTGTTGTAGTACATGAAACATTTAACTATACGGTGCCAAAGAGATTTTTTTTTTTCCTCACAGTAGGTAGGTAGGATGCTCGAACAAGGCAAGTCATACTTGGTTTCATTGTCATGCAATGTGGAAATCGAACTGAAGGCAATGTGCGTTGAAACCTGAAACTATTCTCTTAGGATATTCAATGACTGAAATCTGTCTACTCTTTTTTTTTTTTCGTTTGAAAAAAATTGAAGTAAGACAAGAAATAAATAAATGAAAGAATGTTAAGATATGAAGTAGCATAAAAAGTTTAAAAAGTTAAAACAACAAAACACACACACGAAAGAAATAACACCAAGCAGTACCGTACAAAACAACCATAAGAAAAGCATTAACAAAAAAGTATTTTTGGTTGTATTTTAGGAACAGAGAAAGGGTAGAGAAAACAAAAGGAAATAATTTCTTCGTATGTGTATAATAACTAAAAATGTTTTGTCCCAGTGTTGAGATTGTAAATATGGATCGTGGATTCATGCAGTTAGTAGATGGAAAATAACTGTACGTATATGTATACTAGTGAGAAGAAAATATATATACTAAGAGGGAAAAACTTAGGGAGGTTTGGGGGGAAACTTCTGTAGAAACCATGAAAGACAAGAGATCGTCTGGCGTCAATCCAACTGGCAGATAGCCGTCAGAGCAATATGCTGAGTTTAGAAAGATTTGGAAGAAAAGAAAGAATAAAAAAAAATAAATAAAATAATGAAAAAGAAGATGAACGAATAGCGAACGGTACTCAAGCGCAATGACCGTAGTGAAGTTGATGGTAGCCATGACACTCGCGTGAAATAAAGTTTTGAGGTCTTTTCTCTCTTTCTTTTTTTCTGCTTATCTCTTGTGTTTGGAAGAGCAGCCAAATACCTACACCTTATTTACTTTCTCTTTCTTTCTTTCACTGTCGTTACTCATCACTACAGCTTACATTTGTATGAAGAACACATCGCAAGCATTGGCGTATTATAGTAACTGTCATTGGTATGAGAAAATATTAAACAGCTTTTTTTTATATTAAAAAAAGAGCTCTAAAAAGCAGAAAATAATGAAAAAACGCCAAAAAGTAGAAAACAATAATAATGCGCTGAGAAGTAGAAAAATAATCACCTATACTAATATGATGACCATGTTACAAGTACCTAGGTAGTATGTGCATCACTCTTATGATTATGTGCGTCACCGTTAGGACTATGTACGTCACTGTGTGTGTCACTTTTAGGGCTACCTGTGTCACTGTAAGGACAATGTGCGTCATTGTTAGAGTTATATGTGTCACTGTTAGAGTTACATGTGTCATTTTGACTATGTGCGTCACTGTTAAGACTGTGCATCACTGTTAGGACTATGCACATCATTGTTCTACGTGTCAATGTTAGGACGATGTACGTCATTATTAGAGCTACATGTCACTGTTGCGACGATGTGCTATTGTTAGGGCTACATATGTCACTGTTAGGGTTACATATGTCACTGTTAACACTATGTACGTCACTGGTAAGACTATGTGCATCTCTGTTAGGACTATGCGCGTTACTGTTAGGGTTACGTGTTGCACTGTTAAGACTATCTGCGTCATTGTTAGGGCTACGTGTGTGTCTGTTAGAGTTACATGCGTCACTGTTAAGACAATGTGCATCACTGTTAGGACTATACATATCACTCATAGGGCTTGTGTGTAACTGTTATGACTATGTGCGTCCTTATTAGGTCTAAAGTGTCACTTTTAGGGTTATATACCAGTGTTTAGGACTATGTGTCATTGTTAGACCTCCGTGTGTCGCTGTTAGGACTGTGAGTCATTGTTAGAGATACGTGTGTCACTGTTAGGACTATGCAGGTCACTATTAGAGCTACGTGTGTAATTGTTAGGACTATGTGCGTCATTGTTAGGGCTACGTGTGTCACTATTAGGACTGTGCGTTACTGTTAAGACTATGTATGTCGTTGTTAGTGTTACTTATGTCATTGTTAGGACCTTGTGTGTCATTATAAGGGCTACGTGTGTTACTGTTAGAGTTATGTGTGTCACTGTTAGCACTATGTGCGTCATTGTTAGGGCTAAGTGTGTCACTGTTAAGACTATGTATGTCGTTGTTAGAGTTCCGTGTGTTATTGGTGGGGCTCCGTGTGTCACTGTTATTACTATGTGCTTCACTTTTAGGGGTACATGTGGCACTGTTAGGACTTTGAGTATAATTGTTAGGGTTCTGTGTGTCATTGTTAAAGCTCCGTGTATCACTGTTAGGAGTATGTCACTGTTAAGACAAATCAAACAACAACAGATATTATCTGCTACCTGTAGTACACAAATAAATAAATTCCAACAGAATAAAACTTATCAACTGCATTAGATTGGCAACTAATGACACATTGTTTACCGCCACAAAAATAAGTTTTTCCACAATTTTCCCCAAAGCTGCTCACTGGAATTTATCCTCAAAACATACCCATTTGCTCAGCTCAAGAACATTTATCGATTGGTCATCTTTGGACATTGTTTTTTCGTTATATGCCAATAGTGTTGTTTGATTTAATTTAACATATTCTAAAGGAATTATTTTATGAACTTACTGACTTGAATACCTGTCATATTATATAGTATTTACGTATGTACCTAAACTAAAGGTAGGTCGCTAACTTCCCATAAAATGAGTTGGATTACGAAACATGCATGAACATATACACAATTACGGTATTAACACTGTCAACTATTGAGGAGTTTCATGGTGTTAGCCCAGAAGACTGTCGTCAGACCTTGATGATTTGTATATACATGGGACTACTGAAAAAAAAAACAAGAAAAACACTGTCAACAGATCTTGATGATTTGTACATGGGACTATTGGGAAAACAAACAAAAATGACTGTCATGAGGTCTTGGTGATTTTTACTGTCATCAGATCTTGATGATTTTTGCTGTCATCAGATCTTGATATTTTACATGAGACCACCGGGAAAACATAATTAAAAAACGACTATCATCAGATTTTGATGGTTTTTCCATGGAAGCACCGGGAAAACATACCTAAGAAAAAGAGACTGTCATCAGATCTTGATGATTTGTACATGGGACTACTGGGAAAACAAAGAAGAAAAATACTGTCATCAGATCTTGATGATTTGTACATGGGACTACTGGGAAAAAAATGACTGTCATGAGATCTTGGTGATTTTTACTGTCATCAGATCTTGATGATTTTTACTGTCATCAGATCTTGATATTTTACATGAGACCACCGGGAAAACATTAAAAAACGACTATCATCAGATTTTGATGGTTTTTACATGGGAGCACCGGGAAAACATACTTAAGAAAAAAAGACTGTAATCAGATCTTGATGATTTTTACATGGAATTACTGGGAAAACAAACAAGAAAAAGACTGTCATCAGATCTTGATGATTTGTACATGGGACTACTGAACAAAATGACTGTCATGAGATCTTGGTGATTTTTACTGTCATCAGATCTTGATGATTTTTACTGTCATTAGATCTTGATATTTTACATGAGACCACCGGAAAAACATAATTAAAAAACGACTATCATCAGATTTTGATGGTTTTTACATGGAAGCACCGGGAAAACATACTTAAGAAAAAAATACTGTCATCAGATCTTGATGATTTTTACATGGAATTACTGGGAAAACAAACAAGAAAAAGACTGTCATCAGATCTTGATGATTTGTACATGGGACTACTGGGAAAAAAATGACTGTCATGAGATCTTAGTGATTTTTACTGTCATCAGATCTTGATGATTTGTACATGGGACTACTGGTAAAACAAACAAAAATGACTGTCATGAGATCTTGGTGATTTTTACTGTCATCAGATCTTGATTATTTTTACTGTTCAGATCTTAATGATTTTTACTTGAGACTACCGGGAAAACCTAATTAAAAAACGACTATCATCAGATTTTGATGGTTTCTACATGGGAGCACCGGGAAAACATACTTAAGAAAAAAAGACTGTAATCAGATCTTGATGATTTTTACATGGAATTACTGGGAAAACAAACAAGAAAAAGACTGTCATCAGATCTTGATGATTTGTACATGGGACTACTGGGAAAACAAAGAAGAAAAATACTGTCATCAGATCTTGATGATTTGTACATGGGACTACTGGGGAAAAAAAATGACTGTCATGAGATCTTGGTGATTTTTACTGTCATCAGATCTTGATGATTTTTACTGTCATCAGATCTTGATATTTTACATGAGACCACCGGGAAAACATTAAAAAACGACTATCATCAGATTTTGATGGTTTTTACATGGGAGCACCGGGAAAACATACTTAAGAAAAAAAAGACTGTAATCAGATCTTGATGATTTTTACATGGAATTACTGGGAAAACAAACAAGAAAAAGACTGTCATCAGATCTTGATGATTTGTACATGGGACTACTGGGAAAACAAAGAAGAAAAATACTGTCATCAGATCTTGATGATTTGTACATGGGACTACTGAAAAAAAATTACTGTCATGGGATCTTAGTGATTTTTACTGTCATCAGATCTTGATGATTTTTATTGTCATCAGATCTTGATATTTTACATGAGACCACCGGGAAAACATAATTGAAAAACGACTATCATCAGATTTTGATGGTTTTTACATGGGAGCACCGGGAAAACATACTTAAGAAAAAAAGACTGTAATCAGATCTTGATGATTTTTACATGGAATTACTGGGAAAACAAACAAGAAAAAAGACTGTCATCAGATCTTCATGATTTTTACATGGGACTACTGGGAAAACAAACAAAAATGACTGTCATGAGATCTTGGTGATTTTTACTGTCATCAGATCTTGATTATTTTTACTGTTCAGATCTTGATGATTTTTATTTGAGACTACCGGGGGAACAGACAAACAAAGACTGTCATCAGATGTTGATGATTTTTGCATGGGACACTGGCAAACATACTTAATAAAAGACTGTCATCAGATCTTGATGATTTTTACATGGGATCACCAGGAAAACATACTTTTAAAAAATCATTGCAACGTTGCCTGTATATTGTGAATATACCCACAATATACAGCTAATACTCATTCGAGTTGAATTGAGATCCTCTTGATCGTTTTGAAGCCAGTTTAAAACAAAAGACACTTGATTTATTCTGAAAATCTAAAATCGAATTCTCAGATTTTACAGCCCATAAACGGTTTTCCGTTCATATTGGAAAATTTTCATCACCTCATTAAATACAAATTGTGTGAGTTAACATTGTTAGTTCTGTTTCAACATGTTTCTGCTGGTGAGTTTGGAAGATAAATGATTTATCTTTACTGACGTAACAATCTCAGTACATTTGCTGTTTTGTGGAAGATTGCCTGCTTTGTGAAGTGGTGACTTAATTCTAAGGAGATGACCTAAAATTCATAATTCCGTTGCTTGGTTGAGGTACGTGGTTAGATATCTAAAGTACGCGTCCAGCTCGTGGACATATTACCCGTATCTGACCAAACAACGCCTGTACAAAACAATTTTTTGTAACTTTTTTGGAATCTGCTTTCAGTGACGGATCTAGTCCAAGGCCAGGGGACCTAGGACCACAGATTTTTGAGTGACGAAAATAATTTAAGCTATTATTTATATATTTTTTGAAACTTTGTAGTAAATTCATGATATATCTACCATAGTCTGGGTTCTGGTTGCCCCCGTTTTAACCTTCTAGATCTGCCATTGTCTGCTTTTCAAGAAAAGTTTTTTTTTTTTTTAATGCAAAATCAGCTTGTGTCCATTTAGAATATAATAAAGGAAAGAAGAAAAAAACATAAATGAAGTGAAATATAACCTACGATTAAATATATTCTTGGCTTTAAAACATGTTAGTCATGTACTGTAGAATTTATATAGGGTACTAGCAGTTAATTAGTCTTAACAAACAATTGATCATCACTTTGCCTTAATTTGCGTACACAATGCTGAGTAAGCATGCTAGCTGTTCGGAATTTTCATTGGACAAAACTTTCATCACTGAAAACCTCAACCAGTTTCATTTGCTCTGTCTCTCTCTCTCTCTCTCTTAAAATTATCTCCCGAAAATATCTTTGAAAGCAAGAGTATCTCATTTGAAGTGAATGAAGTTATTCTCTTCCCTTTCCAAACACTTAATTAATTTGCTGATGATGATTTTAGCTGATGACGTTGCGGTTTGCCATTGGGCGAATTGAATTTGGAAAATAAAAATGGTCAGCTTCCTTCAATGGGAGTGTTATTTGAAGTGTATCTGTCCGTATGTTTTATGTATATGTTTAAGACTTAGGAGATCCAAGCGGATTAGTTAAGTTTGTTGGCACACACACACACACACACACACACACACACACACATGTTACTTATTCTATTAACATTATTGTTGTTAGTATGCCAAAGCAAATATGGTGAAAGAGCAAGAATGCATTTTTAAATGTCATACTGTATTTATGGTACAATTAGAACGGAGAAGATGGTTGGAGGGAGAATTTTCAACTTGAGGAACACTTTGAGGCTATATAATGGGTTTTTGCTTGAATTTGACGAACCGAGATAGACGCATGCTTAGAGAGGGAAAGAGCGGGGTTCGGGAGGTCAGGCAGGAGGAAACGAAAGTGGGATTTTAGCCTTAGAGTGAAATGAAATGAGATTGAAGATTACCCTCGATTCCGTTGCGGTGGAAGAAGATCCATTTTGCTGTGTTCTCACATTTAGTTTTGAGCAGTGGTACTAGATACGTACTTTGTACACCAAAAATTTCCCTCACAATTGCTTTGAAATTTCCCTATTATCTTGAATTTTTCTCCAGCTTGGATTGTGTTAATAAATCAATATATCTGATGAAGCTTATGAAAAACGCCGAAACTGTGACACAAGTATTATTAATAATTAAGTCAATAATTTGGTCAGTGTGTGTTTTATTTATACATGTAGAATATATCCAATGTTGTAATGAATATATATAGGCTTGGGGTGTGTCGAATTTTATGAATATAAGGGAAACTTAATAGGTACTGAAACATTTTGAAGATTTTTAGCGGCGCGGCGTTACTATTGCAAACGTTTATGAAATGAGTATACCTTAAACAATGATCAGAACTAGGTTGAGATTTAAAAAAATATATATCTTTCTCATAGTGTAGATGGCTTATCTATGGAACATACTGCTTAAGATTTCAGTGAAATTTCTGATGCAATTTATTCATGGGTTTCTCTTTTTCTTTCCATGTTAATTCGATTTTCTAATTACATACAAGTTGACATTCAAAAATTGTCAACTTCCGGATTCACCCATAGTACCACTGATCTCACCGTCCGAGAACGCCGAAACCAGTCTTGGCATGGTGTTTCCACCCGAAAGTATGTTGTCCAAAAATTCCACGTAAATTTGGATTTTTTTCTCAGGGTAAAATGAAAAAAAAAAAAGAAGAAGAGAGAAACCTTTTAGTTTAACGTCCCATGATTTTGTCCTTTAGGCTAAAGGAGACAATGATTAAGGCAAGTGAACGATAATGGAAGAATCGGTGGACTGAGAATGTGGAAGGAAACAGGAGTATCTCGAAAAAAAAACACTGACACGATGTTGTCCACCATTTTCTCAGGATAGTATCCACTAGTGCTTTCTCTTGTTCCAGTTTTCTTGTATACCTTTTTTGTACCACAGAGGAAGGAGAATGGTCCTATCCCTGCTCTACTGTCTTAGTGACTCCACTCTAATATGTTAAGATACGTGGGCTAGAACTTGCTTTTATTTAGATGAAACATTGACGCAAAACTATCAGTTTATACGAGAAGAACCGTGTTAATGTAATACTTTTTGATGCTTTTTTTTTTTTTTTTAATAAACCTTAGACTTCCAAATTATCCGAAATTAATACCAGAAGTGGAAATTCCGGATGCATAGAGAGATTAGGCCAAAAAAATATTTTCTATCTTTTAATTATTATTACTATAGGAAGCAGGGCCGGATTTAGGGGGTGCACGTGCACCCCCTTCGTTTTAAATATACACTAGCAGTGAAAATAGCAACCCTTTCCGAAACTTTCTGCTGTCATGTTTCCGTTTGGAGCTCAAAAGAAAGAGTTGTTTTACAAAAGCTATAGTTTTGATCGAGTTTCTGAAGGTTGAAGAAACGGATTCACCAAGTAAAGCAATATAACATTTTTTTTTTCTTTCAAGTAGAGAAAAAAGAAGCCAGGAAGAGAGAAGAACAATTATTCCTGCATATTACTTGCGACGGTCTTTAAAATATTCCTCCCTACCTGTTCTATGTATCAGCGTTGTCAGGTGTAAAGAATATTGTCAGAGGTCACTTTGAAGAGTTTCAGTGAAACTGGTTGTTTTGGTAATTATGGTGCACCCCCCTCCCCCAGAAAAATCTGGATCCGACCCTGATAGCAACCAATATTGAAATTGCAAGTTTTACTACTTCCGGTTTCAGTAATATAATAAAAACTGACGCGGGACTTATTCTTGGGTCAGTGTATCCATGTCAAAAAGCTACTTCTTGCTATCTTTTACCAATGCATATCAATACTAAAACCGGAAATAGTTTATTTCTATCACTTCCGGATAGTGGAGGAGATGACGCTTATTCGTGGAACGTTGAATCGATTGCACAAAACTGCTTCTTGGTATCTATTACCGTTCTTATTCTGATTGTCGACAGACGGGGATAGCTGTTCTTTTTCATACTTGCGTAGTTTGGACGCCTAAAATAAGTACGTAAGACTTAATGCTTCAGGGTAGCCAGGGTGTTCCAGGTATCTTGTGGACAACTCCGGGAAGGAGTAAAGAATTTTCAAAAATGAACATGAAATCTTTGAGTTTTACGTCCCACGGTTATGCCGGCTAGGCTAAAGGAGACGGTAATGATGACTAATGAATGAAATGGTGGAATGAAAAAAGTGGGAGGAAACGGGAGAACCCCGAGGAAACCCACGCACACGGTGTTTGTCCACCACAATGTTCACTTGGCGGGAGCAGGGTTTAAACCCAGAACCCCAAGCACCAGAGATGAACGCTCTACCACTGTGCCACCCTGGCCCTAAAGAATTTTCAGTGTGAATCCAACATCGTAAGAAAAATGGGAAATTACGGTAGTGTCGTTAAGGTGGACCTTGAGTGGCGATTCAAATTGATATTTTTATATTACGTTGCCCATTCCTAAGTTCAGCGTGTAATTAGCGCTATACGAGACTTACGAAATGAATAAGGGAAAAAAAGTTATGTTAGTAATGTCCTATTATATAACACTATCAGCATGTTGGAGTTATTATACAGAATTGATATGGACTAAATTTCATGGAATTTCGTTATTTTACATAATACTAAATATTTTTTTTCTCTTTTAGAAATTCCCTTGCAAAAGGAAAAGGGAAATTTTCCTCGAACGAGGCACTGCTGCCCCAAAATACGTGGTTAGTTAACTGTATGTAGTGTTCATATTATATATATGCGAGAAAAGAGAACAACGAAGGAACCGAAATATAAGGCAAAAGTTGCTGTGAAATTGGGTTTGGGGGAAGGAAAGGAGGATTATACGGAGCATTCTTCCGGAAGAAATTGGAACGTTAATATTCAGACTACGAGGAAATTTCTCTTCTTTCGCCCTCTCTTCATCTCTCTCTCTCTCTCATTCTTCGTGGCGCTTGACTTGTAATTTTCATGTCTTTACTTTGGGGTTAGTGAGAGGAAATATTCTTATATCATTATATAAAACTTTTTTTTTTCCTCGTTAGTATATTTGCTAGAATTGTGTGGCCTTGCAGAATTGTATGAAGATATTGTCTTATCTTCTATATTTTATTTCTGTGTAACTTTTTTGAGCTTGATATTGTTTTTTTTTAATTAAATACAAGGGACCAGAATGATTATAATAATCGAAATTGATTTTTTTTTAATCTGTGAAAATTACATATGATTACGAATGATTGTTATAAACGTCCACAGTAGATTTTTTTTTTTTTTTTTTTACTAAAAATGTTTCTTATCTGTATTCAGTAGCAACTATTATGCACAAGGGAGCATACTGACTCAACGGTAGAGCGCCCATCTCTGGTGCGAGTGGTCCTTTCTTCGATCACAGTCCATGTGAGTCTGTGGAGGGCTGCATTGTGCCTGTTGATTTTCTTCGCATTCTCCCGTTTCCTTCCACATTTTCATCCCACAGATTCTTCATATTCCTAAATTTTCGTTAGTCATTGGTCTCTTTTACCCTATAAAGCATAAACGTGAGACATCAAACTGAAAGATTTAATTTTGTTAAGGTGAGGGGGAAAAAATAAGAAATTGAGGAGAGACATTGTAATTTTTTGGGTTACGGCTCGATAAACTATAAAAGGGCAGGGAGACCTTAGGAGACGAGCGCATCTTCTATCCTTGAATGCGTAGATCTAAGTCTCCTTTTTGATCAGCAATAATCGAATCTACTATTCAGTGATTTTGTTTTTTAATTTTTGCAGAAAGTTGTAATGATTAGGTTTTGTTTATCACTAAATAAGATGCGTTTATTTTGATCTATTTTTTGTATTAACACATCGTTTAGGAATTAAGATTTCTGAGCTTTCGGCATCTATGGCCATTTAGCCCGTCACGTATGGGGGATGACGTCCCTCGGTGAGCACACGATCCGGGGAAAGGGAAGGAAGAAAGCGGTTTGGGACCTATAAGTTAGGCACCACCCCGGCATTTGCCTGGTGTGAATGAGAAAAACTCAGGAAAACCTCATTCAGGGTGGCTGGCCTGAAAAAGCTTTTTAAAATATTATTTAAAATGTAAAATTAGAATATTACAATATCCTACAGAACTGAATAAAAAAAATGAAATTGCTCCGATAAATAGTCATATGCCCGAAATAAATTGAATTAGGAATTCATGTTGCTAACACCCTAGCCGCACTGGAGTATCGGTTCTCGTGGGTCTTTTCATATAATCTATATAACATGTATATTTTACAGCGTATTCTTATTTTAAGTGTGACACATGTTAAATAATAGTCATATATTTTAGTCCCTGTGTCATAATTGTATAATTATTATCCATAACTGCTATAACATTGTATATTACTGTTCCGAGTATGAGTGAACACGCTACACAGACATACAACTACAATAATGTAACGCTTTCCCTGATACACATGAAAGGATTTTTACTACTTACGCATGTCTTGACTTTAGTGCCGTGCTCAAACCATCCCCATTCTTTCAGAGATAATCACACCTTCTTTATTGCACAAGAAGGGAATACTGTGCTTACTATGCAGGTTCGACCTCTGAATTTTCGTACCACACGAAGCTCTGCGCTGTTTTTTTTTTTTTTCACCCGTATAGTAAATTTGTGTCGTGAGTCCCTTTACGCCTGAGACCAATCGAGCCCTTTATAAACTCATTTTTCGAGTGATTTCGTTGCTTTTAAGATTAGTCTCACAAGGAGGGTGTCCGAAGTGTGAATCTCAGATTTCAAAAATGTTTGTGCAGATCGTTAGGGAGGTTCATGGAATAAAGATCGGTACAACAAATTTCGGCGGAACCCCATTTTTGGGTGGGGCAGTGCCCCTTTTCGATTTTCGGCTTTCGTAGTAAAAATCGGCCTTTTCATTTGAAAATTGACTTATTGTTATCGACAATCGTTATCATTCGTCTTCATTTGCGTAAAGATACTTCAATTGTTGGTCGAGGATCCCTGTGTGTGGGAGGATTCCCCAGTGGCGGATTTAGAAGGTAAAAACTGGGGGAGGCCTACCCCAGGCTATGATACTATATCATGAGTTTACTATAAACTTTCAAGAAGATATAAATAATAGCTTCAATTATTTTTGTCACTAAAAAACTGGGGGCGACCCCCCGGCGCCGGGCTAGATCCGCCACTTGCCCCCCCTCCCCCCCTCACAAGTGTGATATATGTTGCTCCTTCATTTTGACGAGCTGAATTCAAATATGTCATTAAAAGTTTTTTGAGGAGCACATGTGCGGCACAGGACTCTACCTAGTTTCTGGGATACCGAATCAAAAGTTGAACGACAACTGAAGGCTTGAAATTACAGAAATGGAACTGCTCGAAAAAGTGTTCCGCGGAAATACTTTTGCAGCACCAACTACATTTCAGGAGTGTTATATCTTCGCACTCATCACATATGATAGTGTCGTTTAAGAAAAATGAGAAACTCACAGGATTAACAAATTCTGGTGGCCTCGCATCTACATATCCGGATTTATACCGACTATATTTGAAAACATCATGGTACCTTGGCGATGATAGTTGTTCATAAACTAGCGATTGCAATTTTATAATGTTGTTACGTTGTGAAGTTGTATATCAATTTGATGAAAAATTACGAAATCTTTCATTTTCCGTACAACATTCTTCCATATTCTAAAGCCCGAAATATCCAGTGGTTGTACAGCCCAAGCTGCTCCCAGTGGAATCTGTTTACATAACGTTTTTTCGTCCGGAATGTGTTGCTGCGTCTCTTTCTCGTTAAAAGATGATCATGAATCTACGGGCAAGACACTTTTGTCCCCGATGTTAAGAACTAAAACGTCACGGATCCACTCCTCCAAATGCAGCTTACCCATCTTTCCAGATTTTGATGCAGAAGCCTTAAAATTTGGGGGCTGGAATAGTTTTCTTGACCTGTGCTCCAAATTTTCCTGTCGGTTCTGGGAATACAATCTATAATGGCCCAACAAAATTTCCATTGGCAGACATAAGGGGTATTATTGTATAGCTATGAGATAAGGCATTTTTGGATTGTGTAGAAGCTTCTATTTTTTTCTGACCTTCTATGTCTAACATACGATTATAATGCAGTTCCATTGCAAAAACACTTTGATCGGAGTTGTAAGTATTGTCCATATCGAATTCCGGTAACTTATCCTTGACTTCTAGCTGGAAAGATATGGCCGAAGTTTCTATTTGTTCTGAAGTGTCAACGTCTGTTCGCGATACGAATTTTGTTATTTCTCGTTACACAATATTATGTTTCCGTTTAAAACGTGTGCATCAAATGTGGGACCCTTAAAGTTTTCAAGATTAATTTCTTTCACTTTTTCAGTTGCCCATTTCCGAACATCCATGTCATGTACAGGCATGAAATCTCTCTTGGCTTCAATCCATACAGTAAGCACTGATTCTGCTAAACTTCTATTTCAATCCCTTCAGTTCTCTTTCAACTTCTGATTCAGCATCCCAGAAACTAGGTAGAGACCTGTGCCGCATATGGGTTCCATAAAGAACTTTTAATGACATATTTGAATTCAGCTCGTCAAAATGAAGCGGCAACATGTATCGCATTTGTGAGACGGACCCCCCCTCCACACACACATAGGGATCCCTGACCCAGAATTGTAGTATATTTACGTAAATGAAGACGAATGATAACGATTGTCGACAACAATAAGTCAATTTTCAAATCAAAAGGCCGATTTTTACTACCAAAGCCGAAAATCGAAAAGGGGCACTGCCCCACCCAAAAATGGGGTTCCGCCGAAATTTGTTGTGCCGATCTTTATTCTATGAGCCCCTCTAACGATCTGCACAAACATTTTTGAAATCTGAAATTTACACTTCGGACACCCTCCTTGTCAGAGTCGTTCTTGAACCTAGTGGCCTTGTGCTAAACTCTGTGACTTTAACCATGAGCCAAGTATCAGGTAATTCCTTACCAGTTACTCTGCCCGACTTCTGCTTGAAGTCGTGCTAATATAATCTTTGTGGCGTTCTTGATTATTGGTTTCTGAAAGTTTGGCTTCAGCCTGGGTTCACCTCAGAAACTGCTAATACACTTAGGAAACTGACGGTTCAAGTTTGCCTGCCTCGAAACTTGGCAGTCTGCTCAGCCCGGGCTCGACCGAAAAACTGCTTGTCTAGTTAACTTTCGATTCGTTCTTCCCGTTCAGATTTTGGCACATTGTTAATTTATTTTCGAACATGTAAGCGAAAGAATCCAGGTTGAGGAAACTATAAAGAGGGCAATACGGTACTCACAGAGCGTCATCTTGGAAATTGTAGCATCTATGTTGGAAGAACCCTATAAAATGTCTGCTTACGCCATAACTTCTACTGGAGTCACTTGTTGAACGAATATAGCTACTGGTTAAGTCTAGATTTGAGCAACCCTATAAAGAGTGACTAGCTGCGTCATACTGCGTGACTCCCATTTGAACAGCACTTTGGTATTCTTACCCTCATCCCTGGTGAGTTCGAGTAAAATCTAGGTAGCGACGAACTTATAAAGAGTGCTTAGCTACGTAGTGACTTCCTGCTGACAGGAATAAGCTAACATTATGTCAATGTGCTATCTGTGGTACGTAAGAGATCTATCCCAAGTATCTGTACCGGTTCAATCCCCTCATTCAGTAGGAAGTTTGTTTTGTTTATGTTTAGTGAACTTTCTCGTGAAGCTCGTTCATTTTCTCGTTCAGCTCGTTCATTTTCTCGTTCAGCTCGTTCATTCTCGTTCAGAACGTTCAGAAGCTCGTTTATTTTCAGATAAGTTGTCTTTCCATACATTCATCGTAGTCTTTTTTTCATACAGTTCATCCACCCTGCTTACAGAATCTGTATTGTCCCTGAGACAAATGAACAACAGGCATACTACAAGAAATTTCATTTTTTTTTTTTTAATTTTCTACTTAAAATCCACTTTGGTTGGTTATGATCGGGTCTTTACCAGGATATCGAGTTTTCATCTACTTCAAGTATAGTGTTGGCCGAGGGCAATGATACTCTATAAAACTAAGATTTAGATTGGAAATAGTTGAGTTCTTGTTCCTGATTGTGATTTTGCCGTTCTAATTGCAATTTACGATTCTACAGAAACTTTTTGATGTTCAGTTTTCAGTTCTTTGGCTGGTTACTAAACTCTCATATGAGTGCCTATATATATATATATATATATATATATATATATATATATATATATATATATATATATATATATATATATATATATATATATATATGTGTGTGTGTGTGTGTAAACCCATTCCACCGCAATATTGTAGTGCGTTATAAACCTCACGTGGACCATCCAAATATAAAGAAAAGCACACCGAAAACGTTACTACAGAAAAAATGAAATGAATTTTTTGAGTTTTATGTCCCACGGTTATGCCGGTTAGGCTAAAGGAGACGGTGAAGATGAGTAATGAATGAAATGGTGGAATGAAGAAAGTGGGAGGAAACGGGAGAACCCCGAGAAAACCCACGCAACGTTACTACAGAGATGGCAGGTGACGTCACTGAAGAAAATTGTGTAGTAAACCACTAAATCATTCCGAAGATGTCCATTCAATAATCATTTAAAGATCTCTAATAATCATTTAAGTCTGAGTTTGAGATTTCGTGTTTTGTGCCATTATACATTATCGTGGTTATGAAGGACGGGGTTACTATTAAATTGGGCTCCCAGGCATCATCAGGGCTTGTAAATGGGTGCTCATATTATCATGCAAGATCAATCCTCATAGTGTAGGTTCTTTCGCATCACACAATCTCGCCTTCGATACAGCTGGAAGAATTTAAGTGAAAGTGTTTATTATAGTGTTTGTATGGATAAGATAAATGACTTTGAATCATGGTTTGTAATTTTTAAGTTTTGATAACACTAAGTTGTTATATGCGTGGGTATGAGAAATTAAATCTTTAAGTTTTACGTCCCTCAGTTATGCCGGCTAGGCTAAATATGACGGTGATGATGAGAAATTAATGAAATGGTGGAATGAAGAAAGTGGGAGGAAACGGGAGAACCCAAGGAAAACCCACACACACTGGATTGGTCCACCACAAAACTCACTTGGTGCGAGCTGGGATCAAACCAGGGACCCATGCACCAGAGGTGAACGCTTTGCCACTGAGCTACCACGGCCCCTGTGTTGCTATGAGAATACGCCCTTTAGCAATAAATTGTAGCCTTAGTGAAGTTGGGATATGTTAACATTAATGCAATGTTCTTTATATATTTAATTTAGAAGAAAGGTGAAACTAAGAGAGAGGGAGAGAGAGAAAAGAAGAGAAAGAGAAAGAACTAAACCAAAAATGGCGACTGAAGATAAACCTAATTGTATGGTCAAGTCGTTTATCGATTCGTTAGTGGAGTCGTTGGTAGATAGAGTATTGGAAAGATACACCCTTAAATCGAACTTCTTTTTTCTTCTTCCCGAATTGGAGAGAGAAGGAAGGATAGATATAGAAATCAATCGAAGCAACAAAAAAGATGTTTCCTTTTTGGTATCTGATGTTTCTTTTTTTAAATTTATTTTTGAATATATTTCTTTCGTACATTTTTTTTATTTTCTATTTTGCTATAAAATAGCTACGAACCAAAAGACCACTGTTATGACCACAGGAAGAGGGCAGTTTTGGGTTCTAACTCTCTCCCATATAATTCTATCTTGCTTATTTGGCTCAGTCGTAGACTCATATTGGAAATCGTTTGTAAGAGAAATGGATTCCACAGCTTTCGTTTTCCTTTAGTTTAACCTCGTTTCTCTTCTCCCTCTTTCCCTTCCCTCTGTAAAACCTCCGACCCATTTACTGTCTTGTATTTTTTCTTCCTTTCCTTTTCTCTTTCATCCCCTTTTTTTAAACCCGTGATCCAACTTATATAGCTCCGCGCTCATTTATTTCTTAACAAAATGTCCCGGAAACGTGATAATGGTGTCTGTTTCAAGATTTAGGCGAACCTGAAGCTACAAAGAAAATGATAACGCGCGAGAAGAAAGTATATATAGTAATATAGTAGAGAAAAGTCTAAAGAAATAAAAAGAAAAGAAAGTGAAAAAACGGTATTTAGTTTGTCATCATAATTTCTACTAAAAGTCACCTTCTTGAATCCATGGTGCAAAGTTACTACCATACTTCGGAAATTCTAGCAGTTTAGATATATATATGTATGTATAGAACCTGAATGTATAAATTTCAGGTCGAACAAATCTTTTAGTGTAATTCTCAAATTAAAGTCATTTTCTGGAATATATATTGTGATTAATGTTGTTTAATGTTAGAACTCGGATTTTACAAATCATATAGGGTCGGGAAAGACTAACAAAGACGAATACAGGCTACTGTAAGGTATTGTCATACAGTATAAAGGAGATTAGAAGAAGCAGTTATTTAACATATTGTTAATCTGAAATAAAACCAGCGATCCTTTTCACCTGTCATGTATGTGGAACTACAGCAAACTCTATGTAGTGTGGAGACGTTAGAACAAAGAATGGTGACAAATCGTCTAACTGTGCGTACCAAGATCTCTAATGCAAACTGTTTTGTAAAGAATCCAATCTTTCAACTAATGCAGATTTTGTTGACTGATAAAGACTTGATAAAGACTGTATTTTTACCGAAGTCGACATGGTGGCGATGCTGTCTTGACGCATGAACCCAGTTATCATTTGCTCGAGATCCCCACTAGTAGAATTGCAAATGTTGTAAATGACTATTCCCTGTTCTTAATGATGTCACTGCTTCGTCGATGCCTTCATACAGTAATTGTAATTAAACGTGGGCTACTAACACCGAATAAAGTATCCCATCAGTTAACATGTTTGAACTAGGATGGCCAATTCCGGAATTTTTACTTTCCAGAATCAGGAAAGTAAAATCGGAAAAAATTCAGAATTCGAAAAATTCCGATATCGAAAAATTTCTGGATTTTGGAAAAATTCCGATGTCGGAAAAATTCCAGATTTCGGAAAAATTCCTGTCGGAAAAGTTTCGGAATTCGAAAAAAAAATCCTACCCTCTCTCCTAGCCCTCCAATCCTATGAGTGTCTTACGCCCACAGTATTTGTTTCCAGATTGTAAGTAATATGTGTACGAAATTTGTGGAAATTGTTCCAAACGTTCCAGAGTTATGATGAAATATACACATATGCATATATACACTTTTATCTTCAATACCGTAGATTTGTAGATAGCCTTAAATAGTCCAATGGGAAGTGTACGTCTCACACCATGAACCCATGGGGAAAACTTGTGGTTACCGTAAACTAACCTAAAATCCAAGAGCCTAGACAACTCATAAATGTAAAATCAAGAAGACATTGTCCTATTACTTGTAGAAAAAGTAGTCCATGAAAGGGTTTAGATCGTACATAATTTCATCAAAGAATTCCGAACCGAAAGCACTTGAAGCATTTCGAAAGGGCAGAGAATGCCAGAGTTTCAACACTATTTTAACTAACACATAAGCAGTTTTCCCCTTAATTTTTGTAAAGGATGAGACAATAATGTTTCGAAACATTTTTGTATTCTATAAAAATAAAACTGAGTTGAATGGTTACTAGTCTCAAAGGTTTGTTCCTGCCAAATGATCATTCTTATTTATCCCATACATGGTAAGGAGGTATTGTTTCAAAACAGTCTTTGTACATTTTCGGTTTGAAAACAGACTTCGTACATTTTCATCTCTCACATTTACTCCGTAGATCTGCACACACTTGTTATCAATCAATAAATGGCAAAAGGTTATTGATTAGTATGTTGTTTAATATTTTGCTTATTTATCAATAAATGTAGCGAAATAACTAATTATTTGTGTCTTTCTTTGCAGGTAAGAATCCTTTGCTATTCAAGACTTACCAAAAAATCATTCTGTAAGTACACATTTTTTTTTAAATAAACCTCTTTGTGCTATTGGCACAAAGTGTTAGGAATTCCACTTAACCGCTCTAAGTTTACACTGGCCAATATTAATTGTTTTTTCAGGCCTGTAACTAGAGGATTGCCGGAAAAAGAGGTTAACTCCCTTACCCCACTGTATCCACCTTTAGTCCCAAACTTTCATTTGTTTGTTTGTATGTATGTACGCTCATGTCCAAAATGATTGTCGCATATCTATAACTGTCTTCTTGTAAGTATATAATTTGATAATGAATTTTGCAGCGTACTTTTAATACTGATATTATGTGTATAATCGGGAAATGTATATTTATAGTAAATGTAATTGGAAAAGAATTATAAATACGAAAATTAGAATAAGTAAAACAAAATGTTGCTAAATGAACCAGAAAGTTTTATTTTCGTTTTATTGTTCTTATTTATTGTTCTTTTGACATGAAATTTGCCACATACATGTCTTTGCCGATTATACACATACTAACACTGTAAGAAATACCGGGCGAACTCGTTTTCAAATTATATTCCTACAACATATTTATGGACATGTGACGATAATTTTGGACATGAGTGTACCTATGAATGTAAAGTGAACTAAAGTCAGTTCTCAAAATGATCTGCCCTCCTCGTCTTAGTGTTTTAGTTATATGCCTATCGCCTGCAGAATGGTGCAAGAAACGGGAGAGCAAGTGCCCATCCCTGTATTTTAGAAGGAAGTTCAGCTCTTCAAAATTCATGTCAAGATACATTAGATTTACTCACTCACATGTTATATGTGAATAGTATTTGATGTATTTAAATTGTCGTATTACGGTATTACTTTCTGTGGGAGATAAACTTATGCAATATGCAGCTTCCGAAAACATTCGCAATTTCTGTATTTGTGTTCTAAAGCGTTTCAAATCTATGCTGTAATATTGCCCAGCTGCGTGACTGCTAACATATGTCTTCTACAGTATAGTTTTGTGTATTTGGAATCGAGTGCTACTAATAGGCCTATTTTGCAATTGTTTACAATAGAAATTCATATGACTGTTCTAGAAAAACATTTGTCTACTAGTCTCCTTACTTAAGACAAATTCCAGTTATACGGATTTATTAATTATTTTCAAAATTTTCCACGAAATCATTCAAGTACCCCAGGGTCTGTTGAACTCCACTATGTGTTCATTAGTTACTTTCAAAATGTTACGTAAAATCATCAAAGTTCTCCTAGATCAGCCACCCCCAGTGCGTGTTTGATTAATTACTTTCAAAATGTTAAGTAAAATCATTCAAGTTCTCTAGGATCTTGAACAAGAATGTATGTTTTATTAATTACTTTCAATGGTTACGTAAAAATCATCCAAATTTCCCAGGATCTGCCAAATCCCAGTATGTTTTATTAATTACTTTCAAAATGTTTCATAAAATCATTTAAGTATCATAGGATCTGCTGAACTCCACTGTGTGTTTTATAGTTACTTCCAAAATGTTAGGTAAAAATCATCGAAGTACCCCAAGATCTGCCAAATCCCAGTACGTATTTCATTAATTACTTTCAAAATGTTACGTAAAATCATCCAAGTACCTAGGATCTGTCTAACCCTAAGTATGTGCTGTATTAATTACTTTCAAAGTGTTACGTAAAATCATCAAAGTACTCCAGGATCTGCCAAACGTGTGTGTCTGATTAATTACTTTCAAAATGTTACGTAAAATAATTAGGTTCTGTAGGATCTGCCAAACCCAAATGTATGTTTTATTAATTACTTTCAAAATGTTCCATAAAATCATCCAAGTACCCCAGGACCTGACAAACCTCAGTGTGTACTTGGTTGGATGAGAGTTCAGTGTCACTTTAAGTACCGAGAGTATATAAGACCTCTACAGTTTAAGGTGGAATCCCAACTACCGTAACGCATTTGGATTTCAATGTTCTGCCACGAATCGAAACCAGGACTAGTGCACTCCAGAATGTAGTTTGTGTAACCTGCAAAATATAATCTGTATTTGCAGGATTAGTATGATCGGAAACACCCATAGAGTAATACTCTGATTGTAGATTTTCGTTTAGTTTTTTCAGAAGACTGACTCATCTATTGAAGAAGATCTTGTTGACGTTAGATGGCAATACTGTGTTTGTTGCAAAATGTATGTAAACAAATGGAATGAAGGCGTGAAATCACGTTTTTCCTCGTCTACCATCTCCCTCTTCCTTTCTAACCTTTGATAAACGTTCTGTCTTCTTTTGATTCAAGTGATTTCCCTGTTTCCCCGTCCCTGCCACTCCGCATGGTAACTCTCCCGTGCATAAAACAACAGCTGGATAATCTGCTCTTGCCTTCATTCTGTTCCGCAGTGGTGGTCAGATGCTCTTCTTCTATGCACGAGATGGAGCTGGTGTGACGCTGGAAGGTCAATGTCTCAATATATATTTCACTTTCATTTTTTTTTCTTTTTAATCGTAGTCCATCATGATACAAAAGTACAGTTGCAGATAAGTGTGTACTACAATGCATGTACGGTGCCTTCCATTTCAACTCAGGCAAAAAATATAAAATTGTACCATCACCACCTCAGATATTGTTGAAACTTTTTTTTATAGCAACTAGACATGTTTTTAAGAGACCCATATTTTTTTGTTTTGTCGAAAAAAATTTTCCCGCCAAGTAATGGGCCATCAAAGACGGGGAGTACAATTTATGAATTGTAGAAGACATGGAAAATGGTCAACTTCGGAGCCTCACCATTCGGCTATGGAGACACGTAGAGTTATGATTCTTGTTGTGGTATGTACATAGGGATATAAATAAACTATATTTTATTATAGTTTGGTTTGCGCATGCGTATCTTTTTGTACATAAATTAACAAATGAACGTCAATTTATCTGAAAAGTCGAAGTTTGCGAATTTTTTTCGAGTACTTCCGGTTCGAATTTTAAAATTATGTTTTCACAGTTGGTAAGACCTGATTACGCGCTTTCCGAAAAAATTTTTGTATCGCTTCTGTGTGCAACCGTTTTGTCGCAAAAAATTCGAGAAATTGTAAAATTTTCAAAAATCGCCATTTTTGGGCGCCATTTTCTCGAAAACACCATCTTTTAAAATTCTGAAATTTTGTCGGATGGTTCAACTTTACATGAATAATAAACACACCAAATATCATTCTCGACCAATGCTTCATGAATTAACTGCAGCCTTTTAAAGTTAGCGAAGTTTCGTGAACTTTGATGTCACAGTTAGCAACACTGGGAACAATAAAGGTGCAATGATTTGATGATGTTTGTGGTTCACATTCATTAAATGAAGAATAAAAGGTTTTCTTGACTGTTTTTTTTTATTATTTTGATCAAGAAGGCTCTCTGAAATAGTAAAATGGGCCTCCCCCTACTCCTCCGTTTTTTCTTAAACCGAAATAATCTGAGGTGGAAATTACGATTACGAAACGCAGAAATTTCCAGTTCACTTACTTAAAATGGTCTTCGGAAACAAAATTTCACTGATTTCTTTTATTTATTTTTTTTTTATTTTTTACATGGACCAATCACTTGCTTGATTGGTGTCGTCTTCGCTAATAGCATATAACCGTTCAGGTGCTCCAATAGGTGTTGGCTCACTCACAAGTCGTCCAGGAGTGGATCTAGGGGGAAGAAACTTTTTTATTTTATATATAAATAAAACCGATTTCAGAGTCTGAAGCGCGTAGCTCTAAGTAGCAGTATTACCCCCCCCCCCTCCAGAAGTCCGTCCTGGATCCGCCCCTGCGTAGCATATTGTCGATAGTCACAAATGTTGAAGGTCCATGTGGAAGCATAAAGAGCACTTCAACTTCACGTAATTCATGATTTATTCATAATATTTCTGCTACGCACCACTGGTTATCATACATATATGTATGTAACAAATGCTCCTTTTTTCCATATTTCTTAAATCTACACTTTGAATTGCAGAAGTTTGATTTTGGGGGAAACATGAAGTTAGTTCATGGTGACCCGTTACTGCCATAAAAACTTCGCCATTTTCCGAAAGCCGAAGATGACTTCGTTGAATACCAGTTACCGGTCGCATACTTTCCCTTTTTTTCTTCCGGAAGTCGTCGAATTCAGTTCCAGGCAACAAAACGAGAGTAATACCCGGAGTTTGTACTTGCACTATACTCACGAATTCTTCTGCGGTTTTAGTGGGGGCGCGGTGGCTCAGTGGTAGAGCGTTTATCTCCGGTGATTGGGGTTCCTGGTTCGATCCCATATCGCGCCGTGTGAGCTTTGGTGGACAAACACCGTGCTCGTGGGTTTTCTCGGGGTTATCCCGTTTCGTCCCGCTTTCTTCATTTCATTCATTTCTCATAATCACCGTCGTCTTTAGCCTAACCGGCATAATCGTGGGACGTAAAACTTAAAGATTTCATTTCATTTTTTTCTACTGCGGTTTTAATACTGTGTATCTGTATCTGCCTAAGGGTATGCCGCGTTGCCACATTCTTTACACCCCCCCCCCCTCCCTCAATACCGTCGCAGAGACCCTTGCATGGCCGGTTTCACTGCAAAACCACTGCTTTATCGGACCTGTCTGCATCTCGAACATCTGAAAGCGATTTTTAAAGTGAGATGCAGCACCATCAGAAATCACTGACACTGTTTGGGAAATTGTAGACACTTATTTTCTCGTATTCAAACCTTTTTCTATAAAGTATATTTTCGCTTTTCTTCGAGTATTTTTAGAATTTTGTCTATGGCTATGAGTACATGAGCCGAATCGTGTGTTTTATCGTCGGTCATTACCGGTACAACAAAACTGTCAATTGTTTCATATTCCGGTGATAACTCTGAATTTCACTTCGCAGAATAACAGTCCAGTTTTCAGCGAAGTCCACATGAAGTAAAATAGAATTTGTATCTTGAAATTTTATACGGTGCTTTTCGGTAGCAATTAATTCTCTTTGGATTTTCTTGATGTAGTCATGAATTACAATTCTTAGAGTTAAATAAGCAATGTACGATACGAAAACAGAAAGCGGCACAGTTTTTTAACGAGATTATTGTTTTCCCATATGGCATACGTAACACTTTCATTTTCATCAGGATCAATAATTGAAGACTCCACGCTTATTCCTTCGACTCCAGGACATTCACCACATTCTTGAAGAAGACAGTGGTCATTTTATACGGATCATACTACTAAAGGAAATAGGTCACTCATGACAGCTTCAATACAGGCTGCACCTTTGATTTGTAGCAACACAGTAGCAGCTAACTTAAAATTTGCACAATACACAAATACATATTTCCCTCGCAGGTTGCGGACTGGCCCACTTTAGTCGATTACTGTAAAATTCCGAGTGACCCATTCTTATGTTGGGATTGTTCTGTTTAAAAAGTAAGTAAATTTCTTTGGAACGCGTGCGAAAACGTTTCGATTTTTTAAAACTTTTTGTTCTTTTTCGATCACTGTAATGACATCGCACTTAATTGAGACTTTGTCTGGAGCATTCCAAATCATCATTGAGGTAATAGTTCAGGCTTTTTGTAGATCATCAGAATTTATTGTATGGCCATTGCAAGTAAACTTAAAATTTGTGTGTTTCGTAATCGTAATTTCCACCTCAGATTATTTCGGTTTAAGAAAAAACGGAGGAGTAGGAGGATGCCCATTTTACTATTTCAGAGAGCCTTCTTGATCAAAATAATAAAAAAAAAACAGTCAAGAAAACCTTTTATTCTTCATTTAATGAATGTGAACCACAAACATCATCAAATCATTGCACCTTTATTGTTCCCAGTGTTGCTAACTGTGACATCAAAGTTCACGAAACTTCGCTAACTTTAAAAGGCTGCAGTTAATTCATGAAGCATTGGTCGAGAATGATATTTGGTGTGTTTATTATTCATGTAAAGTTGAACCATCCGACAAAATTTCAGAATTTTAAAAGATGGTGTTTTCGAGAAAATGGCGCCCAAAAATGGCGATTTTTGAAAATTTTACAATTTCTCGAATTTTTTGCGACAAAACGGTTGCACACAGAAGCGATACAAAAATTTTTTCGGAAAGCGCGTAACCAGGTCTTACCAACTGTGAAAACATAATTTTAAAATTCGAACCGGAAGTGCTCGAAAAAAAATTCGCAAACTTCGACTTTTCAGATAAATTGACGTTCATTTGTTAATTTATGTACAAAAAGATACGCATGCGCAAACCAAACTATAATAAAATATAGTTTATTTATATCCCTATGTACATACCACAATAAGAATTATAACTCTACGTGTCTCCATAGCCGAATGGTGAGGCTCCGAAGTTGACCATTTTCCATGTCTTCTACAATTCACAAATTGTACTCCCCGTCTTTGATGGCCCATTACTTAGCGGGAAAATTTTTTTCGACAAAAAAAAATATGGGTCTCTTAAAAACATGTCTAGTTGCTATAAAAAAAAGTTTCAACAATATCTGAGATGGTGATGGTACATGCTCTGCCTGAATTGAAATGGAAGGCACCGTACACAGTTTTCCAGGGGAGGGAACTCCTACCATACTGCCTTCTTTTAATTTGGGGTAAAACAGCATCCCTGTAGAATGTATATCTGGAGTGAATTAATTTGTAGAACTATAAGATAAATACTCGTATTAAAATCTAACGTCAATAAATAGAATATATTACCAATACCTAGGATGATTCATATATTCACAAGAGTCATTTTGTAATGGATTGCAATAAAGTGGAAGGATCAGCTGTAGACTTTTCGTATATGTTCCAGAAATAATCCGTCCATTCGTTTGACTATCTTGTAAGTTGTTTCGGGGAACTTGATGATCGTGCCCAAAGAAAAGAGTATTGTTGTTTAGTAATGTTGAGGAGGGAGGGGTAGGAGGAATATTGAGCGGTGCAGCGGTTTCAGTATCGTCACCACATGATATTCTGTCTTCATTGGCAGAACTCGTATTGTAAATTGGGAAGTAGCCCCTCATCTACTTCTCTCAGTCATATCTAGCTGGCCGACATGTGTGACGTAAAAACGCATATTACAATCTGAGAAAATCATCATCATCATAGGTATTCTGCCTTTATTGGCAGGTCACTTGCCGCAGCTGAGAAGCTTCCATGCTCCACGGTCCTCCGCTAACCTTTTCGTCTTCGCGTATGATCTTTCTGTTTTAATATCATCCATTAATTGTAGTCTCCTTCGCCCCCTCCCTCTCTTTCCAGCCACCATACCCTCTAGGACGTCCCTCATGATCCAATCTCTTCTTAGGCAATGTACCAACCAGTTTCTCTTCCTCTTCCTAATAATATCTAAAAGTGTTCTTTTCTCACCCACCATTTCTAACACTCTCTCATTCGTTTTCCGCTCGACCCAACTAATTCTTTCCATTCTTCTCCACACCCACATTTCGAAGGCTTCCAGTCGAATTTGGTCACCTTTACGTAATGTCCATGTCTCCGCCCCATACAGTACAACACTCCACACGAAGCATTTTATGAGTCTTTTCCTCAACTCTTTGTTCAAGGTCCCACAAAACAGACTTTTCTTTCTTTTAAAGGCTTCTTTCACCATTCCTATCCTTGCTTTTATTTCACGTTCGCATTTCATGTCATTACTAAGAACACTACCCAGGTATCGAAAACTATTCACTTGTTCTATTTTCTCCCCTCCTACTTTTATATTTGACACAAAGAAGAAACATAATGAGAAAAGGAAATGTGTTGAAATATGAGAGATAGAATAATGAGGTGTTGGTAGTGTATCCGTAATCATGTAATCACGAGTTTTATGTCTGCGAAACCATCAGCTACGGTGTTAAGCACAGCTGTTTATTTGGTTATCACTGTCTTTTATTAATCTATGGGTTTTAATAGACTGTTACCACTATGTTTTTTCAACCTACGGTTTTTATTTGGCTGTTACCACTACCTTTTATGAACGTCATCTTACCTGTCAACTCCTTCTCCTCTCTATGTGGTTTACTCAAAAGTGGAGCAGTAAACTGTGACATCCCTACCTTTGAGTTAGAAACGGCTGGGTTATCTGTGCGTTTTTAGCATATAACCATTTATGTTATTTAACAATTGCGTCATCTCCTCCTTCCAGTTGCGCATTCTACCATATTCCTCGTAAGATATTTTCTTCTCAGATAATGCCCTAACCATGTTCCTAGTTATCTTTTAACCTTTGCTAACATTTCTTGCCTTGTTAATTTTAACTTTTGCTAACACTTTTAGTTTATTTTTGTAAATTTTTACTAACAATCTTTGCTTTATCTGTAGAACTTTTAGCTAACATTTCTTGTTTTACCCTTTTAACTCTTTTTAACACTTGATTTATCTGTAAAAAAGAATTTTGTTAACAGTTTTTGCTTTATCTTTTAACTTTTGCTAGCACTTCTTGCTTTATCTTTGACTTTTGAAAGCACCTCTTGCTTTAACTTTCTTTAAAACGCTTTTAATACTTTATCTTTCAATTTTTACTAACTTTTCTTGCTTTACCTTTTAATTTTTGCTAACATTTCTTGCCCATTGGCTTTTCATTATACCCCGCTGTTATATTCCAATCTTATTTTCTGTAAGCTTAATTCCGTAATCACTTCCATATATGAAAAAAGGACTATAATCTGTTCACCCATATACACGCATGAGCATGTACACATACAAATATTCATGTAGATATATGAAGAATATATATCTACATGAATATATATATGAAAAGAAGTTAGTGAAATATACGATTCCTGCTCCGTGTCAAACTATATTTTTACGTATGCTCTCTCCTTACTTCATATTTTAATTTTATACCTTAAAAATATTTTCTGATTTATATCGTAGCCTCAATCCTAGGGATGATATTTGGAGTCACGCAAAAGGAATTTTTTGGCAGTTTTCTTCTATGGTTTTGTGTGTGTGTATTCGTAGAGGAATGTATACTATCATCCCTTCTTCTTTTCCTTCTTCTTCGTTTTCTTTTTTCCTTTCTGAGTGTGTGATGAAGAGGAGGCCAGGTGAAATACTTGCCGTGGCCTTTCCCTTTCCTGTCTTTGCCAATGCAATGCATTTCCGAGGAGGACTTTTTTAAAAAAAACATTTTTTTTCCTCCTTAGCTGTTCTCTATGTCTATCTGACTTGTGCGTGGGAGAATGGATGGTCGGCCAACATGAACACTTGAGGAAAGAAGACAAATGAAGCGAATGAAGGATGAAAGAAGAAGAAGCAAAGTGGGTACTTGATGACGAAGGCCTTGAAGTTGCCGCTCCCATATTCTCCATACTTTGTTAAAAGTTGAATATTGTTGTTTTGCGCGCAAAAGCACGCTACTTCAACTCACTATCCCGTAATTTTATTCTATACACGGGGAAGATTTATTTGAATATTTCTAAGTTTGGTTGTAAAATTTATTTTCAAAGCAGGCATAAGGAGATTGTAATGAAATACAAGGTAGCTAAAGTTTTCAGATGCGTCTATTAACAATGAACTGTGGTCCAAGACAAAATAAGAACCAAACTTTGGGGGAGGAAGGGGCAAACACCCTTCCTTTCCTCTCCGAAACGCCGGTTCACTGAATGTGCTTAAGTCGTCAAACATTTTCTGTATCTTTTTTTTTTTTTTTTTCATTTTTGGTGTATGCGGCTTCTTGTTTCATATGTCCATACCAATTAGGACTTGAGCTAGGACAAAATGAAATCTGCATTTTTCGCTACACAAACGGCCCCTTACCTTGCAGAACGGGCTCGCTAACAACAATAAATAAATAAAATAAATAAATAAATAAATAGTGGAAATGTATTTACAATTAAAAGTTGAGTCTCAATTCAGGCATATTAGGATGATCGATATATTCTCTCTTTTAAACAAGGTGCCCCAAAAGTAGGTATACAGTCCCGCACTGATCAGCTCACTGTATTTTATATAAATTCTTATTGTTATCCATCAAGTAGACTTAGTTTCTTTATTATTTGTTCTTAAAGCCTTTTTACTTATATCTTAAGCCCGGAACAGCCGAAGCAAATAAAACCATAAGCTAGAATGTTATACTTGATCAATGCAGGGGTGTATACCTACTTTTGGGCCACCCTGTATATAATCAAGATCCGGATGTGGCCCACGGGCCATCATTTGGTCATCATTGATTTTGATAACGTAACAAAGTATGCTTGAAGATAAAGTGTACATTAATTACACACTAATGATAATTATTCGAATACCTTTTTTTAATTACTATTTTTTTTCAATATTGAATTAAATATATAATCATTCCAACTTTTAAGAACATTAGACAAGAACCATCGCTAAAAGTCAAATTAATAAATGAAATAAATCAAGCGAGAGATTAGCGTTAATATAAGAACAAAGGAATTGGTTAGGCATAATGTCTGCTTACAGCCGCTTATAAGACTCTTGTTCCCCTGTAAGCTATGTATTTAGTTATCTGGGATTCAGTGGGGCGGCTGTTAATTCGTATTCTCATCAGGTGTTCTTATGTTTGCATGTTGTGTGAGAGAGCGGAGGGGGAGTTCTTTCTCTTGATTTAAAGCTCTCACAGCGTTTCCCCCTATGATACAAACTCTCTCCGCGTGTTTTTTCCCGACCAAGCTCCTGCGAGAGTAAAGGAACAAAAAATACAACGTAAAAAGATTGCTGTGGCCAAGCTTTTTAAGCTCGGAGTTTTCAAATTACAGTGGGTTCGCGAAAGAAAAAAAAAATAATTTTGGGATCTGTTTACAGTGTCAGTATAACATTACATTTGGTTAGTGCAAACTGTAAGTGGAACATAGCAACTAACCATTAAGTGTCCTATTTGAGACATGGAAAACTAGGTCTTAAATGCAGCTAACGTTACGGAAAGTAGTATCAGTTTACACATCTTTTCAATTTTTTGAAGAGGTAAAAATGTTTCATTAAAGGAAGGAATATACAACAATCTACATTATTACATAGAACATTCAATTCCATAATATTCATTCAGCAGGTATTAATAGTTATGTGCAAAGTGTCCTAACACTTTTTAAAAGTCGTTTCTGTGCCCGTATACTTATTGGACACGTCAGAAGTTCAAGTATGTTTTGATCACTCTTAGGGAAGTTCCCATCAACCACTTTTGGAAGGCATTCTACACATTCTTTTGTTCACTGATAGAACACTGGAAGACACTTTTGGACATATTGAACAATGACCGTTTTAAAGAAAAATGTTCAAACACTGTGTGCACAGTGTGGAAGAACATACTGCACTTCAAACGAACAAAGCCGCTTACATATACAATAGTCTACATTATACAGGACTTTCAATTCCATAATATTCATTCAACAGGTATGAATGTGTAAAGTATCCTAACACTGTTTAAAAGCCGTTTCTGTGCGTGATTGGACACGTCAGAAGTTCAGATAAATTTTGAACACAACCACTTGTGCGAGGCATTCTAGATAGGGCCTATTCTTTTGTTCACTGATGGAACACTTCAAGACACTTTTGGATATATTGAACAATAGTCGTTTCTAAAAAATGTTCAAACACTGTGTGCAGTGTGGAAAAAGATACTGCGCTCCAAACAAACAAACCCACTTTTATTGAAGCAATTTCACTAAGTTTAATCTTTGGACCTTAAACAGGGAGAATTATCGAACAGTTCGATACTAGGGATGGCCAGAACCGGTTCCTAGTGGAACCGGTTTTCGGGTCTGAACGGATCCGGTTCTAGAAGATCCGGTTTTTCGGATCCAGGTCTGGAACCGGTTTTTCGGATCCAGGTCTGGAACCGGTTCTTCGGATCCAGGTCTGGAACCGGTTTTTCGGATCCTGGTCTAGAACCGGTTCTTCGGATCCAGGTCTGGAACCGGTACGCTAGAACCGAAACTTTGTGACCATCCCTACGCTAAACCCGAACTGCTGGCAAGCTGTGAACAGTATGCTAGATGAAATGGTGGAAGCGACAGGCAGGCGCCCAGGCGGCGGCAGCTTGTCTCATTTGGCTAAATAAACTGGGTAACTGGCAAACTCATTGGTTAAACAGGCAAACTGGCCAACTCATTTGGCTAAACACCCACTGGTGGACCAAAATTTTTTTCTGGGGGCACAAGCGGGTCTGGGCGAGGAAGGCACAAGCGCATGGTCCTCTTTGCATTATTTTTGAAGATGAACTTTATGCCTCCTTTACGGGTCTTTGGGAGCTTTCGGATCCAGATCTGGAACCGGTTCCTAAGATCCGGTTCTGGAACCGGGTTTTCGGATCCAGGTCTGGAACCGGTTCTGAAAACCGGATGTCCAAGAACCGGTTCCGCCGGAACCGGAACTTTGTGGCCATCCCTATTCGATACATCGTAAGCACGTCACATTTCTTTCTGTTTGATAGATGAAATAGAACCTATTGTTCTACAACCTATGATGATTTTCCTTAACTCATTAACTATGCTTATTCTTTGGGAATCAGAGATATTGACACTGGAAATAAATTCCTTTTACCAGGGACCGGTGACTTGGTTTTGGGTTTCACAATGTAACATCGATAACTGTATGTTTGAGCAATGGCTATGTATTTTGAGTTACTGTTTTTGGATATTGTTGTTATGTGCTGTTGTATAGTTTTGATATTGTGTAAAAATTGTGGTCCTGTAACTCAGGTTCCTTAAGGGAGGTGGGGAAGGACCTGTTCTATGTGGGATGATCTTGTTAAGATTGTCTGTAAACTTGCTAATTTCACCGGGTTTAAATCCCGTTATATAGCTCGTAGCCACGTAAATCGTAGGTATGCTCTTCTGACTTTGATGTTGAGTGAGAGCATAAACCAAAATCAACAATTGATAAGTATGATGGAATACGGACCTCTCACTCTTCCACAAAAAATGGCTTTCTTGCATTATTTAAAAGTGGTGCCATCTTTCATCTGTAGTTTGAACTTCTTTGTTGTTGGGTATGGCCAGCCTTGTCTAATTAACCATTTAAAATTTGTAGGATCATGCATCTACAGCAGAGGGGCCGCGGTGGCTCAGTGGTAGAGCGTTCACCTCTGGTGCTAGGGGTCCCGGGTTCGATCCTAGCCCCCGCCAAGTGAACTTTGTGGTGGGCAAACACCGTGTGCGTGGGTTTTCTCGGGGTTCTCCCGTTTCCTCCCACTTTCTCCATTTCATTCATTACTCATCATCACCGTCTCCTTTAGCCTAACCGGCATAACCGTGGGACGTAAAACTCAAAGATTTCATTTCATTTTTTCTACGGCAGAAAACTATCTTTAAAACTTTAACTGTCCCTTTTCCTCACAAAATTGTAAATGGGAGATAGGTCCTCCTTCTACCAGGCACTTCAATTACAGGTACCTATTTACATTTTTTTTTTTTTTTTTTAGTAGCAGGATTAAGGTAGTTTAAATATAAACTACCCGTGTGTTTAAAGATCTACAGGAATATATTTTTATACAGTGTGTCTATAAAAGAACTCCGGGGTTTTGAGGCAAAATATTTTAATTAAGTAAAAAACGTACATACATGTGTTATACATGATTGGAAAGCTTACATTTTCAAGTTTTGTTTTTAACAATTTAATAAAGTTCAATATGAGCTCCGCCGGGGTTTTGAGGCAAAATAAGTAAAAAAAAAAAAAAAAAAAAAAAAAAAAAAAGTACATACATGTGTTAGACATGATTGGAAAGCATACATTTTCAAGTTTTGTTTTTAACAATTTAATAAAGTTCAATATGAGCCCCGTGAGTGTCAGGGCACACGACAGACTTAGTTTCTATGAGCCAAATAACGCATTGAGCCTTTTGTTGTGGCGTCACCATAGCGCGAAGCGCAACAATCCACACGGCACGGCACTGATTCACTGACTACCGCAGCCGCTACGTCGTCTCAAGGTCAACGCTCCGCAGTGCTGCCACCTGTTGATAAAAACATTTCCAATTAGTATGACTAAAACTTTTTGAGCTAGTCGTTTCAGAGAAATTAACTAAATTTTGCTCTCTTTTATCGTTAATAAGATATGAATTTTTTAAAACCCCGGAGTTCTTTTATAAACACCCTGTATAACAATCCAACTATTGTTGCTCACGAGACGAGAAGTGGCTTTCTCTATTCGAGACGAGACGAGACGAGAAAAATTACAATTTTCCTCTCGTTTTAAGGCAAGACAAGAAATTTCACGAGTATCGTAATACGCAACTCTAGTTCACTGAAGTTTTAGATCTTAAACTCTGTTTTTATTTAGTGTTATGTGATTCACAACAAATAAAAAACTATAAATTGGTAAAATGATTGTCGACGCGGAAGGATTCTGATCACTTACAGGTTAAACTAAGAAAAAACACTTGAGAACATTGCCAAAGCGAACTTAAAAAAGAACTAATTTTCCTTATTAACTTCTGCAGGCGTTATACCAATTGTTCTATGCACTTTATTATTATACTCATTAAACAATTCTTGTAATATATCTATCCATTTATAATTTCCTTGAGTACTAATGTTTTTCAATATATTTTGTTTATAAGAGTTCTTTTAAAACGTTCTGCAATTTGCTGTTTTTACGAAGACACATTTTCAAAATAGAAGGCTGAAAATTGGAAAATTCGGAAAATATCATCTCCTTATGACTTACGGTTCCCAAGATATGGCTCCACCTCGGGAACGGTAAGAGTAACGCGAAAAATTCCATTACTTCTTTGAGATATTTTTTGATGCTTTATCAAATGGAGGGCTCAAAATTGAAAAAATCACAAATAACACACACACACATATATATAGGGAATTCAATAACGAACTTTTTAATTTCGTTGAAAATCAGGACTTAAATTTTGTATGTAAATTTACAAAAACTAGACCAGAAAATATTCTAAATGAGACGAGATGAGACTTTTACAAAATTTAGAAGAAGAGACGAACAAGTATCCTATCTGTCATTGAACACGGACCTTCCACATAGAAAGATATATACAGGGTGTCTCAAAAGCTCCTGACATAGGTTAACTCTATTATTATCAGAGTTACAACAAAATGTAAGAGGAAAAACCGTCTCCAAATATGATGTTTTTAATCTAAAGTAAAGAATTTTCTAAAATGGACGAGCCATTGGGACTGTACACTCTTTGTGCACCCAATATTAAATGAAAATGCAATACCTGGACCCATAACATAAGTAATTGAAGTTACTGTATTCTACGCTAACGTGTCGATGGCCAGCCCCATTTCAAAAATGCCCTCATTCACTTTATGTTGTGAATCCAGGTAAATGACAACGTTGCATTTTCATTTAACATTGAGCGCATAAAGTCTGTACAGCACAAACGGTTCGTTCGATTTAAAAAAAAATGCTCAGTTTAGATTGAAAACATCATATTTGAAGACGGTTTTTCCTCTTACAGTTTGTTGTAACTGTGATAATACCAGAGTTACCCTATGTCAAAGGACTTTTGAGACACCCTGTATGTTAACAGCTTGAGAAGCTAGGGGCTTTTTTAAAAAATAAGGAAGTATATAAATCCATCTAACGAAACTTCATTATCTTCCGAAAGTTTCCCGGAAAGAACCTATGGTGATAAATTTGTTAAAAGAAATTATAGTTTTTTTTTTTTGTTTTTTTTTTAAATAATGATATTGTCTCCCCGTTAAGCAATGATTAAAATCACGCAAATGCTGCGGTACGCAGTAAGGGTTCAAGGAGAAAAAAAATGAACATTTGGGGGAAGGGGTTGTTAAGGATGCATGCTCTGTGATATAACCTTATGTCACGCCATTTTCTCTCCAAAATGGCCTGCAATGAGATGCCATCACTTCCTCGAACACTCCCATAATGAGCTGATATAGCCAACGGGGAACCTTCGATAAGACAAGAGTTATATATATATATTTTTTTTACCTCCGTCGAAAGTATCAAATCATATATAATAATAGCAATTTGACATTCTCAAAGAATATCAACGAGAACAGAATTACGCTGGAAACTACAGCTAATATTATTATCATTATTATTACTATGACTGTGTAGCAACCCGCTACAGCGTCACTGCATGTTAGAATTTTGTTTGTTTCTGCAGTTTCATATTTGTTTGAATAAAATAGGTTCAGATTTCCATATTTTTAAATGTGGAAATGAAGTACATAGTCTCACCCATATTCTAGATCTGCAGGTAAAATTCCGTAAGATAACATTGTGAAAAACTACAAGTTGGCTGAAACACCTAAACTTTTCAGAACTGAGTTGAAAAAGAAGCAATATTATAATACGTAGGGCATTGAATGGCATATATAAATGTCTGCTATATATTCCATTCAATGCCCTACGTATCAGCTCTATTGAATAACTACAAGGTTAAACAATAAGCAATACAAGATCTAAATTATTCACAACCTTTAGCTCTCAAACCCCCGAGAAAAGGATATATATGATCATATGATTTTTTTTTTTGCTTAGAATTATCCATACTACCATTTTGGACACGCTATATATGGTTTGTCCGGGGGAAGGGGGTCTTAACCAGCGCACCAGTCGCCAGTCGTCTCCAAGAATTCACGGAGTGTAGATCGAGTTTAAGGTGAACCCTTTGTCATATCTACAATGAATCGTTTGTTGTAGCAGAGTTACGCGGTGAAGTTTTGTGTCAAACTATGTAAAACTGAGAGTGAGCCCCATGACATCGTCAAGACTGCTTATGGGAGTGATGCCATGGGTAGCCCGAAGAAAAGCCCGCATGAGCAAGTCGAAAATGAAATTGATGGTATCTTTTTTGACTCCAAAGGAATGGTTCACAGAGAGTTTATACCGCCTGGTCAGACTGTAAATGCTGCATTCTAAATGAACGCACTTGAAAGACTCAGAAAACGAGTCGCCCGCGTCTGTCCAGCAATCGCTGGATCATGAAGCTTCACCACGACAATGCGCCAAGCCTCACCGCCTTTGCTGTCATGGACTTCTTACCAAACATGGCTTCATACAGCTTTCTCAGTCACCCCACAGCCAAGATGTCACTTCCTCAGACTTCTTTCTTTTTTCCGACTAAAAGGGTCATGAAAGGTCTGCATTACGGCTCGATCCAGATTATTCAAGAGGGAGCCTCCAGTGATCGGTGGAGTCTCTGAAAACGCTGTGTTGATGCAGAAGAGGCTTATTTTGAAAACTACTAAGTCGATGTGTCAAAATTGTGAATAAATTGTAGAAAAATCAGTCGTAATACTTTCAGGACAAACCATATGAAATACGAATGCTTGTTGAAGCAATTTTCTCCCCCTCCCACACACACATTTCACAATTTCCTAAAACACCATCTGGACCATTTTAGCCCCCCCCCCCAAAAAAAGACGACATCTGATAACCCTAATCTTGTTCCTCTACTTGCTTTTGGCCACAAAGCTTGAAGTAGTTGATAAGGACCGAATAATAAATAATTTGCTTAGATGTAATCAGTTGTTTAATGTGAAAAGGAATATCCTTAAAGGATGAGAATTTGAAGAAAAAAATATCGCTCCTAATGAAAGTAGATTTTCTTGCAGTTAATTTGGATGTGGGCCACTCCTTCTCTTAACGGATTCAATCCATTGTAATTGAATCACAGAGAATTTGCTGAATACAGTCTTATCTAGAGAATCAAACCAATTTGAAGCTCAGCCGCGGGACCAGTGACGGGGTGGTTCTGTAATCCATCTCTCTCTTGGCGGATAGATAGACTCGTGGGAAACGGCGTATACTATGAGGACTGATCGTTGGTGCATCCATCAACTGCACCGGATTTGGAGCCCACATTAATAGTAAGTCTTCATAACCTCGGCGTTGCATAAGAACGTGGTAAAAACACAAAGAATCAAAACTCAATTTGGATCACCTTTTGTTTAATAGATGAATTTTAGTGCTTTTCTTTCACACAGTGTATTTTTGTGTGCTTTGCTTGCATATATGTATGAAATTAGTATGGATGACGCAGCGGAGAGCAAAATTTTACGTTGTATTTTACATGCATATACTTTCCCTTTCGTGGAAGACAAAGAAATCCATTCCATCTTGTGCTATCTCATGCAAAGATAAAAAAAAAAAAATGATCGGCGTAGTACGGTTTAGTGAGTGTAGTTGGAAAATGCAAATTAAGTTAGTCCATGCCAGCGTTGCATACAAAATATTGTAAAAAGCAGAAATAAAATGCGGTGTTAGTTTTATATAATACTTTTTTTTCTGACTAGCTAAGGAAAACAATCCTTCGAAAGCCTTTTTCTCAAAAGAGATCTTGAGAAACTAGGGTACGCTATTGCACGGGTAAAAAAGGGAAAAGGGACTCCACTAATGATTTTTGCATCAAATGAGAATCTTATTGAACGTTGCGCTATGTTGTAAACGTATTCAACATTTTGAACATTGCTTGGTAATAAGGATTTTTAAAAAACTTTCTTATAAATTTGGAAGTCTGCGCACGTGTATGCAAAGCAATATTCGAAAAAAATCACAAGCAAAATGAGACAATGTTCGTAATATTTACCTCTATACTAAGCCTAAAGAGAGCTTAAGTAAACATTGAGAACAAGTAAATAATGCTACTTTTTGATGCAGTTTCGTATTTTATTCAGTACGTGTCTAGAACAGTATAATCGAATGTGCGAAATGTTGCATACGGTAACAGAATTTTAAAAATGAACTCGATTCTAGATTATGTTAAACAAATGTTTTGAGGCGTTAAAAATAGACTAATACGAGGATAAATAAAAAGCAAAGGCAGTTTTCACATAACATTTTTATTTCCACATCCGAAATGAATTGCACATATCACTTTCACATATACCACCTGCACTGCAATGCACTTTTGCTTCGTCACGAAGCCACGTCTGCTCCACCTACTGCAACTCTTCATCTGAACTAAGTTCCGAAGATGTGGTAATTCGATGGCGCCAGATCAGGGCTGTACGGAGGATGGGGAACTCATGCCAAGCCGGTGCATAGTGTCTACTGTTGTCCTTTCTTAATGGGGCCTGGCACTGTCGTTGAGTATAAGCACTCCTTAGACTACAGTCCTTGTTGCTCATGACGGATTGAAAATGTTTCAATTTTTTTTCCAGAACCACACTATTCTGTTTCACCATGTGGATGGAACTCCTCCAAGTTCGACCCTTTTACATCCCAAAACAGCGTTAGCATGACTTTCCTACAGAACAGGACAGCTACTGTTTAAAATTCTTGCGTGCAGGGGACGATGTATATTCCCCGGAGCTGGATAATTGTCTCTTTTCTGGGTGCTAAGATAAATTGTGATTAGAATATATGTTACATCATTTGTGCAGGGCACGTTCTTAGGAAATAGTGGCCCAGTGTAACCCTCTCATATTTTGATTTTGCATCCCCGGACTAAATTTTCTAGGAAAAAAGCCTGCATGTAAGCATGCGTCGTGATTGACTTCCTTGTGGCTCCATTTCAACTTTGTAGGAGTTTTTTTTTTTTTTTTTTTTTTTTAAGTTTGGACATGGGTGAGGTCTCCTGGTTGCAGGAGTGCTGTGATGAAATAAAGGATTCCTTTACGTACTAATGAAAAAGAGAAGTAATGTAGAGGTTGTCCAGTTCTCTTTCGGAACAAACCTAGAAAGCCCAAGGGCTGAAGCTGATGTGGAGGTTCCTCCACACTTTCTTAACTTCGGTACATCGCACCACGCTCCGGTGACATTTGCTCACTCAGATTGCCCTACTCATTTTTAGCCGCATTGGAACGTGGGTAGGACGAGAAAAATTTCCTACTCTCACCGGGGATTGATACCAGGCCGTCTGGTTGGTTGGTTGGTAGACGTCTTACCGACTACACTATCGCGGCTCTACTAATGGAACGCACTTGTGCTACTTGTATTGATCAATTTAATACTTAGTTCCTCACGAACTTACATAAAAGAAAGGAAGGCATTGCGTTTCCTAATGCGTGTTTACTACAGGTACCACATTTATCGAGAACAACGTGCATATTTTGCCTCTGCTGTTCTCTGCTGTCCTCTGTAAGCGTAAGAGTGAGCAATCACTAGCCAATCAGATTTTAGAATAGCGGAAGCATGCAAATAATTTTGTTTACTGTCGCTTGAAAGTAAGAGAGAACAGAGTGGTTACAACATTCCTTGATAGATACGAGATATCTCTCTTGCAACAATTTGTGCAAAATGGTCGTTATTCTATTCTTATCAATAGAAATATTTCTGCTGCATGCTGCAAATGGAATATATTATCTGCTGCGTTTCTATTCGAATTATTTACCTACAGTATTAGCGGTCTAAAATATGAATTTTTATACGATGTGAAAACCAATCTCTTTTATTCCCCATAGAAGAAGTATGGCATACGGAGCGAAAGGTATTTTATTCATGTGATAATTTTACCATAGATAACGTTATATACCAGTAACTTTCATTAAACATTGAATGAAAGATATTTAGTTTTATGTTTTCATTTACAATGCTTACGAATGCCAAAGAACTTTCTGTTTTTAATGATGAATTTAGGGAAGAGTTTTCTTTTTATGCTGTGTGAAAAACATTCTAAGTAGTATATGGGTTATTCATATATGTTTATAGAAACCATATATGAATAGAAACCATAGAAAGGTGAATTATCACGCGATTTTTAAAAATAAAAAATACAGCTATGAAATAATATTAATAATATTGATGTGAGTAATAAGTGTGTGTTTCTAATTGCAAGGTTCCTTGAGAGGTTTTCACATATGACTTGCGTGACATGGTAAACTGTGTTAGGAAGGCGAGAAAATTCCGAGAACTACCTTGAAGTGTTCGGGATACTTACATTTTACTTTGAAAGATCGACATATATAAAATGCAAATCATGCTTTCGTGTAAGAAAAAAGAGAAGTTAATAAAAAAGTTTTATTGTACTGTAGTAATTGTTTTGTTGTTGATCAAGTCTTTTCTTCTTAGGAAAAGTCTTGAGTGGATTCGTCATTTTTAAATCAAACTTTGACAGCTGGTCGTGGTGGAGATATATATTTCCGACCTATTCCCTATATATTTCAAGTTGATATAATAGAGTAAAGTCTTTATGGTCAAATCTTGCGCTGATCCGGGCAATCCAATGTTGATGAGTTCTTTACGAACGTGGAGAGGGAGACATGTGTCTGAGCACAGGTCACTATCTGAGCCAGGCCCGTATCCACGGGGGTCTAAGAAGGGCCGCCCTAAATTTTTGCTGCCCCCCTAAAATTTTCACGATAGGCTTGCAAATGAACTATAGTATGGTGATAAACTACAATATGGTTGGATCGGTCCCCCCTAAACTTCTACCGGCCCCCCGAACATTTTTGGGCTGGCTACCGGCCTGATCTGGGCCGATTGGGTCACGGTTTTTTGTCCGGGTCACGCAGGTCTGAGTCTCACTTCTCAAGCCGGGTGACTCGCCTGGAAACAGCCAAAATCATATGAGATCGACAGCATTATTGCAAAGAGGAAAGAAAAAAACGCTTTTTTTTCTAGCATTCCTTGTAGGACGCCCAATTAGATTGGACACATCTCAAGAAGACATTGTCTTCTTCATAACGCTATAGAGGGGAAGGATGAAAGGAAAGCGAAGAGTAGGAAGAACAAGAACTCAACTGATCGATGATTTGATAAATTAAAGAAAATATTGTGAGTTAAAAAGAGGAAGCTAAAGTTCGAGAAACGTGGAAGAAACACTTCCAGACCTGAACCTAAGAAAGAAAGAAAATAATTACTCGCATGACCTGCCGACAGACAGAATATTCAATAATAATAATAATAATAATAATAATAATAATAATAATAATAATAATAATAATAATAATAATAATAATAATAATAATAATAATAGCAGAATATTACAGTGCAGGGGTTCTCAACCTTTTCCACTGACGAACCACCCATTATAAGCCGCACGTACTTACCACCAAATGCGGCTCACATACCACCGGTAGTAAGTGTACCAGAGGTTGAGAATTCCTGTTATAGAGGGATAAATGATGTCCATTACTCGAGTTCGATTATTCACAAGGGATCACTGTGACTCATTGGAAGAGTGCTTATCTCTGGTGAGTGGGGTCCCTTATTCGGTCCCCGGCGCAAGTAAATTTGTGGTGAACATCGTGTCCGTGGATTTTTTCCCACATTGCATTCCTTCCCACATCTCATTCCACCAATTCTTCCATAACCATTAGCTTGGATAATGGATCAGAGTTGACGACAATGGATTTTAGTGGGTGGTGAGTCAGAGTGGGTCACGGTGGGTCATGGGTCAGGTTTTTATTGACCTAGACCGTTTCTGATAACTTAGACAATTGACCTTAAGGGGGAAGACTACTAAATATTTTTGAAAAATTAATAATTTTTCTTTTGCCCGTTTTTCGTAAGTGGAAAGAGGTAATAAAATGTAACTCACCACAATAATAGATAATATTATTCTACACCCGAAAATACGAATCGGAAGAATTTTCAGTGTTGCCATCCATAGAAATTACAGTGTGACCAGAATTTGAATTACTCAAAAATCTAGGTAAAGGCAGCGACTAGAAAAATGAACTCAACGGTAATTGATGACTTATTTTGCTGTCTATGTTTCTTGTTTACTACTTTTTAAATAATATTTCTATTTATTTTATAAACCGTACATAAATTATTATAAAATAAATAAGTTATTACAAAATAAATAGAAACATTATTTAAAAAAGTAGTAAACAAGAAACATAGACAGCATGATAAGTCACCAATTACCGTTGAGTTCATTTTTCTAGTCGCTGCCTTTACCTAGATTTTTGAGTAATTCAAATTCTGGTCACACTGTAATTCTATGGATGGCAACACTGAAAATTCTTCCGATTCGTATTTTCGGGTGTAGAATAATATTATCTATTATTGTGGTAAGTTTAATTTTATTACCTCTTTCCACTTACGAAAAACGGGCAAAAGAAAAATTATTAGTTTTTCAAAAATATTTAGTAGTCTGCAGCCTTAAGCTCATTACTGAAGTATTCTAATAAGAAATTAGTAACGTGTAGGGGTATACGGACTTTTCGGACATACTGAATACAATCACCTAAAATTATATGAATTCGGGAGCTTGATCCCTCCCCCGTGATTAACTTCTGAGTACGCCAATGTAATATTCTGTTGGAGATAGGAAGTTCAATGGATGGATGGATGTTTCCTCAACCTATCCTCTGGATTCATCAGAGTGTTGGACAGACCAAGAAAAAAGGTTAGAAAATAATACCAAGCAGATTCTTTGAAAGCTGAATAAGTACAATATTTAATACTGTACATTGCTGTGGCACATGATAAGAAGGTTTGTTCTGCGACGATAAACCTTCGGCCCTCTTAACCCATAAAGCTAAAGAATTATTCTTTTAATAAAAATGTTAAGATTTCCCAGCATATCCTCGAATATTTCAGAGAATGTTATGGCGTTAATAATTCTACAAAAATATAGATTGACTACATTCTAGCATGTATTTTGCATGTAGGAAGAAAGAAAGTAATAAAGCTTATATTATGGTCGGTGTAATTCTCGTGCTTTATGACGTAAACGGCGCCTTAACGAAATTTTCTGTAGGTTAGTGAGATGAGGTAATATGCTTTGCAGTAAGGTTATTGCTGAATGAATGGGTTTTGTTTGTTATCGCTTTAAAATCTTCTATTTGTCATGGCAGGAAACCACGCTCAAGACGAATGGCTGTTAGCCATGCTGTTTGGAGTACCACTAATCCACTAATCTAATTATTTCCTTAAAAAAAAAAAAAAAAAAAAAAAAAAAAAAAAAACTGCATAGTGTAAAGTTGTACGTTACCTCCTCTTGTATTTGTGCACACTGAAATTTGTTTCCTTTTCACTTGTTTTCTGTTCTCTGTGAACTTTTATTTTCTTTGGCAAATTACTTAACGCCTTTGTCATAGGTTTTCTTCAAGTTAAAATTCTCAAATGGCTATATTTAAAGGGCGTATATTACGTGAAAGATGCGGTTAACTGAATCAATACGTAGAGCAATTGTGCAAGTTAGACATCCTTTATTGACAGTTCGGATTTCCTTAAAAACCACACGAATTAACATGCTGTAGTGACCTAGTATATACTTCTAGAACCACCCTTTGCTCCCCATCTCAAAAAGTAACTTCAAATATATTTGTGCTTTACCGAATTTGAAGGTATGTTGAAGGAATTCATGTAAGTTTCTATTTAATTACATGAAGACATTTTTTATATTTTGATAGAGCTTTTACACTTCAGTCTTTAGTTATAGAATATTAGAAGTTTAAAAATGAAATGGATGAAGAGACTACAGGACTATTACAATCTGTAATGCGGAAACTCCCACATGGAAAATTGCTAGTACAAAATAATAATAACAATCTGAAATATGTAATGCGAAGGAGATGGAGGGAAATATGTCGCTCCAGGCTTCAAACTACTCAGCGTAGGCGCTGATTCGGACCTAGAATTACTTTGCTCACAGTTTTACAGCTGCGTGCATGATCTTCCTCAGTTGAGTTTGTTCACAGTGCTGGATGACCGCGAAATAAAAAGTTCACGTTCATGGCCATTCCGTTCACCTGATCGTGATATTTCCACCTTTCGGAATTCATTAAAGACAGACACACCACTTCCAACTTCTTTCCATTACTTTTTTTTTCGTGACCTAACTAACCATTTGTGTTGTCAAGACGAGACAAGGTTTTCCTGTTTCGTCAGGTCAATTTAATAGAGGTCTCGTCTCGATTCTCAAAGAAAAAAGTCTGTTCTCGATTCTCAGAACATTTCTGATCTTGTTTTGTAAATTTATGTGCAAAAAAAAATATACCCTGATTAATTTTCCTTAATTTCATTTAGAAGTGGTCATAACGTTTCTGCACCACAGATAGAATGTGATATAACAACATTGAAACCGTATTTACTATTGGAATATGTGTAATGACTTGCGTATCTTTAAACGTTGATAAGTGTTCCTTCATTATGTTCGTATAGTCACTTTATCAATTTATAGTTTTCATACTATGAATCACATAATATAAGCACTAATATTAACAATGTGAATTTTACAGAAAAGTCGCGATTTCGGGAAGAGGGGTCCGGACCCCGAGAATCCATCACTTTCTCCCTTATCTTTTCCATTACCAGTTCTTTTTCGTGCCGCTATTCAACGGTAAACATAGATTCATATCCACGGGGGGTCTAGGGGGCCGGACCCCCTAATTTTTTTACTGTCCCCCCAAAATTTTCACGGTGCGGGTAGACTTGCAAATTAACTATAATATAGTTGGATCGGCCCCCTAACTTCTACCGGCCCCTCAACACTTTTGGGCTGGCTACGGCCTGGGTAAGCAATGCCAGTTTCTGATTTTTTAAAAATAAAAAATACGATGTATCTAGTTTCTTGTATTTTTGTATTTAGGAAATCACATTTTTTTTTTTTTCAATTTAAATCGATTTTAAGGCCGGAACAAGAGTATTTTACATGCGTTTGAAAGGTAATTTAATACATAGATGGCAGCACCTGCTAACTTCTTCCACTTGTTTAGATTTTCACGTTTGGCTTCCCAGCCAGTCAGAACCGCAGAATAACATATTCATGATGAGTGACGGCACTTGTTTTCCAGAAAGAAGAAACGCACAGCCCATCACTAGTGTAGCCATTTCCAAACAAAGCAAGTATAATATTCTATAGAACATCTAAAAATATCATGTAAAATACAGGATATAAAAAGATATCTGCGAAAGAGACGGGATAACTGTGAAGAAGAAATAAAAATTAAATCAAATGAATTATTTCATTTTTACGTCCCATGGTTATGTCGGCTAGGCTAAAAGAGACGGTCATGATGAGAAGAATGCAATGGTGGAATGAATAAAGTGGGAGGAGAACCCCGAGAAAACCCACGAACACGATGTTTGTCCACCACAAAGAGCACTTGACGTGAGCTGGGGTCGAACCAGGGACTCCATGCACCAGAGGTGAACGTTCTATCACTCTGTCACCGCGTCCCCTAACTGTGAGGAAGGGAAAGAAGAAATGATAGAGAAAAGATTTTTCATCCGCAATTCACTTCAAAATACGCTTGGTTCTTAAAGAGTAGTACTATGTTATTATTAAATATATACAGGGTGGCCATAAAGTGGGTGTACCCTTATAGCGAAATAATCATGTGCCTGATAGTTCACTTGTCCAAGACATATGGTATGGAGACCATCATGATCATAGCACAACTCAACTCTGCACCATGTGGTGGCAGACGGTTTCCAGAGATAACCCGGTGTCACATCCTGGAAGGTATATTCTCGCAACGAATTTATTGTATCATAGCGATGCTTTCGAACTCGCCCCGTAATGAAACCCCAGAGAACATCATCGGGTGTTACAAGATTAGAACTTCGTGGCGGCCAGGGTAAAGGAGACCCTCAGATTCTCTATCAATTCACCGTTGTGGAAACGTCAGATTCAGGTTACGACTCACTTGCAAAGCGAAGTGTGTCGTAGCTTCGTCATGTTGAAAGATCCCAGTGTTTAGGATACCAACTTGTTCCAATCGTTGCACCAACCATTTACTAAGTGTGTCCTGGCAGGAGGGTCCATTAACATAGCTGTATAAAAAGCAAGTTAACAACATTCTTATGCATAGTCTCAGACGGAAAACCAGGGATACACACACTTTGTGGCCACCCTGTATATATACATTTTATCAATATCAAAGCTGGCTATTGATGAAATGTGTATATATATAAATTTAATGGCTGTGCTTTTATGTAAATACTTTTAATGACTATTTTCGTAGATGTATGAAGGAAACGGGGAACAACAGTTTTTTCCAGGCTTTATTCCGTATTCAGTCTGTTGTGAAAGCCTATTCATGAACCTAATATAAAGGAAACTAACATTCACAGCAAAAGAAAAGAATGAGCACAAAATGATGTGTCCTAATTCTATTCAAACTCTTTAAGCGATTAGCGATCCATATTTTTTATTTTTCATCATCCGATAGAAGTGTAGGAACACAAAGATGAAAAAGAAGTATGATATTCAATTGTTCATCTGTTTCTCTGTAGTCTAACTGTACCCCATCCTACCCTACTGATGCCATTACTTATATTATATACCTATGCATTGTTTGGGGATATTCAATCAATGACGACAGGAATTGGTGCGAGAAGCGACATTAGTTTTATGTCTTTCTCTGTATAGATAGCTTTGTTCGTGTCCCCGAGAGCATCATGGTATCTTTGCTTAGCGATCGATGGCGTAGCAATAATTCCCCCGATGGGTGGTAAAAGGGGCGGGGAGGAAGTCTCTGCCATCGGCTGGTTCATCTTCCATGGTTAAATTTCCTCTATTTTTTATCGGCAGAATTGCCAACTACACAGCAAAAAATTATCTGGTTTGATAAAGTGTGACCAACCTATTGCTGTCAGTTGGTTGTATTATGTTTTTACGGGTTGTATTTCACTCTTTGGACCATCTTTTAGGACATTATAACATTCACGTAAAATTGGCGTTGTTCTACTCGTGTATTCTGTGATTGTAGTAATTTATATTTGTCACGAAGCAGATTTTTAATTCAGCTCCGAGCTTATAGTTCAGTGTTCATTTTAAATCTTTCACAGATGTTAGGCTTCAGAACATAGGCACCCGCAGGGGTTCCGTTTTCGAAATAATGTCAAATCGTAGTATTTACTTATTATGTATACTGTTTTATAAATTTATCCAATGTGCGTCAATTAAAACTGCTTTACGTGAAAAATTATGTGCATCAAGGCTGAGTGTATTCATGACTTCACTTGTATGTTGATCTTTCCCCTCCTTTACCCCTCTTGGAGACCACAGAATCGAGCTACGTGTTGAATTCGTGTTAAGTCAACAATTCAGATAGTGTCCAATGATGCATGTGAGAATGATAACCTTCTTTGAAATAAATTTAGTGCATAGAATCTTTTCATTTATATTTTGCCACTTATCTTCTCATATTTTTGACATTTCGGTGGAGAAACTTGGTACGGAAAAATATATCAGCTTTTTCAGGCTAGCCATCATGATTGAAGTTTTTCCTAATTTACACCAGACATATGCTAGGATGATACTTAATCATAATGGTCTCCGGACGCTTTCTTCCTCTCCCGTTCCTTTCTTCCAATTCTCTCATGGCCACCGTGGGACATCATCCCTTATACGTGACGGACAAACGTAGCCATAGATGCCAAACGCCCAGTTATCTCATTCCTAGCCTAACGTAATATTTTTGAGATCTAAAATAAGGAAGATTTTTTTTCTCCGTATGAACATCCAAACTATAACATTACTCATATGGAAAGCGTCACACTAAATACATTTACGTAACGACCTTGCTGGATAAAGTCCCGAAGTTGTAAAGCTGAGTCGAGTTTCCCCTTAAAATATGGTTGTAAAACGTTCCCATATTTCAGCATAATGTCGGATTTTTGATCTTCGGAAAGTGTTTCTAGAACACTTAATATGTCCGTCATTTTATATTAGAATTAATGAGAAACGTGTGTGTGAACTGATAGCACATTTCGGAAGGAGGTTTCAGCATTCGATTGGTGGAACTGTGTGAGAAAAAAATCTACGTCAGAATAGTCGACCGCTATCCTCACGATAATTAAACAAGATTGTTAACCGTTCATTTTTAACTGAAAGCCCTTATAGCTGACATAGTGGCTAGTGCGGTGCGGGTACCTTTGATACGAATGGTTCCGGGTTTGATTCTTGGTGAGAAATCATTGAACTCATTGTAGTGTTTCAGATTTCAACTTAAACTGTAAGTCCATATGTCATATGGCCTCGCTACTACGTTAAATTTCAACAAATTTTTTAAATAAATAAAATGTTTTTATACACCAAGTGGATTTCTAAAGTATCCCTGTAGTTAGCAACACTGATAGTCGCAATGAATCCTCCGTGACGGAAACATGACTGTGTTCGTACCTATATCATTGTCATGGGATCCATCCACAAAATGCACGCAGTCTTTTTTTTTTTAATAATAATAATAATAATAATAATAATAATATAACGTACAATACTTGACTTCTCTCATTGTGTTGAATGCCTTGTTGTTCCAATAAAGCACCAACGAACAAGCAGAGACGACTTTCGTCATTTTCTTTTCCATGTAGATTCATGCCAGTGACTAACGCCACTGACTCATCCCATCTTATTCGTTCTTCTCTCCTCCTTCTCCTCCCCCTTTTTTCCTCCGGTTGATTACAGCCTCTGGAGGTTTCCTCATCTTTCTCTTTCGTCCTCCTCATCATCATCTGTTCACTTTCTCTGTCCCTTTCTCGTGAACAGTATCCCTCTCTGTCTCGCTTGAACTTTTCAGAATTCGGCGATGTTGCCAAAGTGTGTGATAGTTTTTTTTGGAGGCAAAAAGGTGTGTGTGTTTAGTACGTTACTACATTGAAGGTGGAGAAAAAAGAAAGAAAATTAAAAAAAGGAGGGCCTAATTTTAAATTCTTCCAAGTTTGCTTCGAAGTTATTTTTGTAATATATGTATGTATTTGCTCCTCATCATATAACTAGTGTTCATTTGTTATTCATGGATTTTTACCTAGAAAGAAGAAGAAAAGAAAGTTTTTTTTTTTAAATGAACATCCAAAACGAAAAAGGCTTGTAAAGAATATTTTTTCTTCTTGTAAATTGCAATTTCAGGCATAAATTTTATGACTTTCAACTTGATTCGGTGTGAACGTTTTCTCCCTCTGAAAAATTAATCAAACAATTAATTTTCACCTCTTTTTTTATTTTCTTTTCGTACTTGGAAGATCAGAAGTTACACAGTTATTAGAACTGTAAGAGAATGTTCTTCTTTCTGTCTGTCTTCCTTTTTTTTGTCCAAAAATAAATAAATAAATTAGGTCGACGTCGGGTAATATATCCTACTAATGTTCAAAATACTTTTAATTTAAATGCTAATAATTTAATATGGATATACCTTTTATTTATTTTTAACAAGGGGATAACAGTGTTCCTTCCAGACATACTTTCCGGCAGGCCGGTATGAGTCCAAAAATGTAGGGGGGGCCGGTAGAAGTTAGAGAGGGCCCGATCTAACCATCACTATATTCAGTGGCGTATTTACGATTTTGTTTCGGGAGGGGCTTTGCTAACTTTCGGGGGGGTTGCCTGAAAATGTGAAAATTCTGCAAGATATTTCATATACTTGACTATAGTAAGATTTCGGGGGAGCTTAAGCCCGGAAGTCCCCTAAATACGCCACTGACTATATTATAGTTCCTTTGCAAGCCTACCGTAAAAATTTTAGGGGGTCAGTAAAAATTTAGGGGTGCCGGCCCGCCCTAGACCCCCCTTGGATATGGGCCTGCTTTCCGGGCAGTTGCCCTTCCGGAATTTGGCTAACTGCACCTCGGAGCTATAATAAATTAGGTTGCGATTATATGTCACTCTTGTTGTGTAGAGCATATTCTTCAGCACGTAAATCAGGGTTTGCTCGTCTCGTCTCGGAAATTTTATCATCTCATTTTGTGAATTAAGAGTCTTCATCCCGGCGAAATTAAAATACCGCTAATTTTACAGTAATTATGTGATATCTTCAAATAGATAAATGATAATTCAAATATGGAACAAGAGCGTCCTAGACAATATTATTTTGCGTGAGGTACCGTTATCACAAGTCACCTAGTGGCTTTCCGTTTTCAGCTGTTTGGAAACGCGAAAATAAATGCCGATTTTCAAAATGGCTCGAAATCGAAAGCAGATAAGTGAGTCGTGATAACGGTTTCTTATGTAAAATAATATTGTCTAGGGCGCTCTTGTTCCATATTTCGATTATCTTTTATCTATTTGAAGATATCACATAATTACTGTAAAATTAGCGGTATTTTAATTTCGCCGGGATGAAGACTCTTAACGTACAAAGTTCATTCCCTGCTTTTTTCTTTCTTAATTTCATCTAGAATTTACCATAATTATTCTCCATCACGAGAGGATTAGGAAGGATATGATGCAACAATATTTAAACCCAATTTATTATTAGAGTATATTGTGTGATGATTTGCATATCTTTTAACTCAGATAATTGTTCATTGTGTTTCTATAGTCACTTTACCAATTTATAGTTTTTCGTATTATGAATGATGTAACACTAAAAGCGTGTGCGAGATCTAGGACTGGGTGCAGTAGTGTTGCTCACGAAACTCCTGAAATTTCTCGTCCCGTCTCGCAAAAAAAAGGTAAGAATGGCCAAGTGTCTTGTTTTTGTCTCCTGGGCAACACGAATCACTTTCAACTAGTCGGTGTGTGACGTAGGAACACATTTTTGGTTGGAGAAATGACAGGAAGAAACGGATAGAGCAAAGAAGGGCAAGAGATTGAGATAGGAGAATGGAGTAAACAAACGTCCGCAGTGTGCGCGTAGTCATAACCATTGACTAAAGCCTTCGTTGTTCTTGTTTGCCTAGTGCTCCTTCTTGGCTAAGCGGTTAGCGTACGCGTCTTTGGCGTGGAAGAGCCGGGTTCTATTCCCGGCAGAAGCTCATATGGTTCGGATTCCACGTTAATCAGTAGACCCCGTCTCATATAACCTCGCTTATGAAGAGGACATTAAACTCAAAATCAACTTAATTCAACTGTTGTTTGTCTGTCGCCACCGTCTCTCAACGCGCCAATTTCTTTGTTTGCTTCCCCTTATCTTCAGCGTAATTTACTGAGAATTACTGTAAAGCATCAGTTTGTGACGTCAGAGAGCATCAAGTTGGGACTGGCTTGGCTATCCACTAAAAAAAAAAAAAAAAAAAAAAAAAAAAGTCAAATAGTAGGCCTATTATATTATTATTGTTTGATTTCTCTAATATGTTTAGAAAAATTGGAAACAAAACAGATAAGCATTTTTTAAATAATACATGTTCTAAACAAAAAATTCTGTACTCTAGCAATGTTAAAATAAAGAAAATTGCTATAACTTTCATTAAGTGTGCTAATAGCAATAATAGCTATACAATAAGCACAAGAGCACGTGCGCTTGCATAAGTACGACTGTGCATCGTGACTGATTAACGAGCCACTATCTCTTCAATCTCAGATTCAAGTGGGTTGTAAGAGCTTAGTAAATGCTTCTAATGTTGTAGAAATATTGTGTACATAAGAGAAACATTTTACATTTTCACTATGAAATGATGTTATTCTCTTCTTTACCTGTCGTTTTTTATTTGAAAATTTTTAACGTTTTAAAAAAGGGAATTTACGTGAGAAGTGAATGAGGATTAAAGAAAAAAAAGCAATAATGTTGTTCCTCCTTATAATTCCATTCATAAAGGTAATAGTTGTTGATATGACATATAGAAGAGCTTTATTTTCCGTGTCCTTTCTTGATATATGACCATCTCATTTCGATCTCATGAATTATTCCTAACGTGTAGATGGTTATTGGTTAATGCTTCAGAGTCGAGATGAAATATAATAATGTTGTTTTCTTTTCGTCTGTCTCTCCTTATGGGTCATTTTTATAGCTGTTCAACATCATCATTAAAAAGAATCACATTAAGGAAAGAAAAAAAAAGGAATCTGTTTGTGTGGTATTTGAGAAAAGAGGGTTCCTCTTTTGTCTTTGTCCTCTTCCCTCCCTCCCTACTCCGCGGTCCATCCCGACTGCTGTTTGAGATTTTAAAGTGGTTACTTTAGATGACCAGGGCTGTGAGATGCAAATGCGTGTGACACCCACATACACAAACCAATCAATCTTTGTATTCGCATTAGCATTCAAGGGCGGCTTGATTCATCTTCAATCACAGTCATGCATTAACGCTTTCTGGTCACGATTTGGCGCCCTCTATAACCACTTCATCCCTGTTGTCTTTCCCTGTATATATCTTGTTCCGGGCATGCTTTGTTGGAATATAGATGCGTCTTTTGTCTCTGTCTCTCTTTGTGTGAGTATGTGTCTGTGTGTGTGGTACTTGAATCATGTTAATGTGATCAACGTATTATGAATTATATCTAAATACATGAGCACATTATTCTCGATAATGTAGTGAATAATGTATTATTTTAGAAGATAATTGCACTGTACTTTATACAGAGTGCCTGTCAACTTCTTGCTAATTAAGTTGTTTAGATATATATATGTACCGTTGTTATCTTAAACGTCTCTACTCTTACATTGTATTAAATTATATTTTCTACTTTCCTTTTTGTAATGGGCGGCTTTATATCTTGTTCTTTTGCTTATTAATTCTATATTTGTGGGAAAATATTATCTTCTTTTTGTGTATTAATTGTATTTATTGACATCTTATTTTATCTACTTTATCTTCTTACACATTCTTTGTATTTACAGCAATATTATCTTGTTTTAGTTAATACAACCGAAATATATGTAATTCTCGTTCTTATTTATATCATTAAATGACAAATTTTGTATTTATAGTACAGCATCTTTTTATTTATTATATATCCTTTTAAAAGTTTTGTATGATTTCCTTATTCTTTTTCTCATTAACTATAATTATAAAATATAGGACAGCATATGGAGCTTACATTATCCTTACTTGTAGTGACAATTTTGGTCCTTTATTTTTGTTCTACACTTCATAGAAAATTGTTTTCTTATGTATTAGGTGTATTAGCAGGCAATTTATCTCATTGTTGTTCTTACTTATACGCTGTATATACAACAATAATATAATTCTTTTAATTGATGCAAACTTGTAATGCAACCTTAATTGATGCAAACTTGCAATGCAATATTAATTGATGCAAACTTCCAATGCAATATTAATTGATGCAAACTTCCAATACAATCTTAATTGATGCAAACTTCCAATACAATCTTAATTGATGCAACTTCCAATGCAACCTTAATTGAGGCAAACTTCTAATGCATCTTAGTTGATGTAAACTTAAAATGCAACCTTAACTGATGCAAACTTCTAATGCAATCTTTGTTGATGCAAACTTGCAATGCAATATTAATTGATGGAAACTTCCAATGCAATCTTAATTTATGCAAACTTGCAATGCAATATTAATTGATGGAAACTTATAATGCAATCTTAATTGATGCAAACTTGCAGTATAATCTTAATTGATGCAGTATATGTTCTTCGTACTTATCATTAAATAATAAAATTTTGTATTTACAGGAAAATTTATCTTTCGTTTCAGTAGATAATGTATCCTTTTAAAATTTTATCATTTTCTGGTTCATTTTTTGTTTGTTTTTAATTGTATTCATGCAAGTAAAATTTTAGCTTCCTTTACTTATTTGAAATGCACATACTTCACATTCTTTATGTCATTATTATTATTCTATTATACAAAAATTTAACTTTTCTCTAGAGTAGAAGTATTACATCATATATAAAATTTTGTTTGTCTATCGAAGTGTGGCGTTCTTTTTCAGCACGAAGGCTTTATTAGACATGAACATGCTTTTTTAATGCTCTCCACCGGAAATTGAACCTCAGATCACGCCCACCAAAGGCGCGTACGCTAGCCCTAAACCACATATATATATATATATATATATATATATATATATATATATATATATATATATATATATATATATATATATATATATATATATATATATATATATATATGTGTGTGTGTGTGTGTGTGTGTGTGTGTTGTGTGTATTGGTTTATTCACATTGTATTTTGTGCATTTACATGATTTACGGTGTATATAATATATCTAACACTCTTGCCCAGAAGGAATATTAAGTTAACCGTGAACTACCAAAAGTTATCTATGTGTATGAAGCCACTTAAATTTAAAATTAGACTTTTAATACAGTAACTAAACCTTAAAGAGATGGTTGAATTGAGTCTTGCGTTGGTTAAGAATATAAATACAACAAACCGTAAAAGAATGCCAAGAGGAAATATTGAAGAATTTAAGAGGAAAGAGGTACAGAACTGGTATACCACATCATACAACAACACCAACACCCACTTTCACATATTTGGTATCCGTGTCATGCTTGACATATGCTTAAAGGTTAAAAAAAAAGAATAATGATAATAAAATATCTGGGTGGACCTACTATATAACATACTACGGTCTTCACCTTGTTAATATTTTTTTATGAGTTGCGGATCTGACAAAGGAAAGAAACCGGTTATTATTAATAATACCTTATTCCTTTTTTTTTAAGATGCCAGAAGAGTTTTCTTTTTATTTTCTCTTGGTAATATAGTTTGTGGGAGGTATATGGTGGTGTTATATGTGAAGATGAGGTATACCACACACACCAATGTAGTTGCACTTGACACAAAGATTACACCTTCAGTCGGTAACGCAGATTATTATGTAACTTTAGTTACAGGGGAAATTGGTGTACAATAACCATGCATGATGATTATTTTAACAAAAAGAAATTGTACAAAGATACACTCGTAGCATACAAATGTAGGGAACTTAACTACCTATGAGAGATCACACGATTGGAAGAATACACTATATCTTCCAGTATGTATTTTTTAGATTGTCGTTAAACTTAAAATTATGACGGAAGTTATATACTGTATATAAACGAAAGCTTTAGTCGGACGGACGGCTTCTTAGATGAATGATGTGCAGTCAGCGCATAGGCTTCCACTTGTAAACACAATCATAGTATATCAAGATATGCCTAGAATATTATTTCTGGCTTTCTAGACCAGGCATCTCCGTCTCTCAATTAAGTTCTGTTACACGAGGATAAAATGTTAACAGGAATTGTCAATACAGAAATGAATCCATGTAGCCAACTTTAGTTACTATTATGCCCTAAGTGTGATTTGAACCTGCAACAGACTTGTCTTGCATGGCTATCCTCATGTTTAGACCTTCGATAATACCAGCGGCAACTATTCGAGTAGTAGTTTGCATCCTACTTTAAGCCATTCTGTCTCATATACGGTGTAGCCCCGGACTCGAAAAGGGGCATTTAAACTATAATTAATCAAAGGCCTACATTAAGGTGGATCACTAGGTGTTCTCGGTGCTATGCTAAACGCTGCGTGAATAGTGCAGCGTTGTCAAGTGTTTACTGATGCCAGAGAATAAAGGAAGTATTCATGGAATTCTGCTTGGATACTTAATGGAGAAATTAGTTTTCGACCTAAATCGCAATTCACAGCTAAGTCCCGCTTCTCGAACTGCAACGCTAGAATCCAGAAATTTTCTTATTGTGACTACCACAGTAAATGTACAAATTTGTCAACAACTCATTCTGCGCAAATTTCTTCTCAAAATCTATTTCCTTAAATGTAAATTAAATTTTTAAATAAAATGTGAAACATAACTCGAAAAACTGTCAAATAAATTATCTATCGTTACTTTAAAATACTTTACACATACAAATAAACATTTCATAAAACTAAGCACTTCTAGTAAGATCTAATAGAAAGTACCATCGTATGTGCTTCTTGTAAAACGAATCAAATATTTTATTTTATTTGTTACCATTTTCGATACCAGAAGACCCAATAAAATGAATCAGTGTCTTGTGTTGTAGCTGAAACATAAGTCTATCTTATAGTACAATATTTATAATATGTAACGTTTCATTGCGCAGTAGTTAATGGAATGAGCTTAAATATGTACTGACTTCCGGGTGGTGATCCACCTTAAAATGCTCTTTATTTTGTTTTTCTTTGTTATTTTTGTGTTACTAAAATATTACTTCAGTCCTATCCACTGGTTTAGTGGTTGGCTCACATGCCTTTTGTTCACGTGCTCCCGCGTTCAATTCTTGGGGAGGTATTCAACACATTACAGTATTTGGATTTCACGTGGATTGTAGATGTCTTATACAGCGTTTGTGCTGAAAGGAGTACTAAATTTCAATAAGGTATCATGTACTTCTTTATTTTTTTACACCAACACCACCAACACACTATATTTGTGCTAAAGCGGTATAGAGTTACAATATGATACAATTCTGGAACGAATTGTAATTCCCATATTTGACCAACAGCTTTAAGTAAGTGCCCTGTTCAGAAACCCTTGAGAAAAAGTACAGTATTGCATTGATCATAAGTGAATTAAGAGCGTTGCTGTGTGCACTGAAGAAAACCAAGTAAAATAGACAGTTCTAACTTTTGGTAGGTTGAAGAGGAGTTTAGCCTCCCTTTCAACATCGAAGCTGTATGAGGTGGAACTCGAAGTACCATAATGTGTTTAAATTTCAAGGCTCGTCCATCGGAAATCGAATCCGGGATCCCGTGCACCAAAGCAGCGCACGCTACTTACTTTTTTCTTAAAAAAAAAAAAAAAAGTTTCCAACTCTTTATTTCGCTGTCCTATACATTACAAACTTTTCATAACTAGTAGACTCAAGAGGAACACGAACACAGAAAACATAGAAGGACAGTTCGACCATGCTCTTCTGAGAAACTCAAACCCGAATTTCCCTCCCCGCTGGTCAGTGGCTAGTGCGTGCTTCTTTAGTGCATGAAGTCCTTTGTTCGATTCCCTGTGGGAGAGTTTGGAAATGTATTACAGTTGTTCGGATTGCACCTTAAATTGTAGATCTCGTGTAACTTAGCCTCGGTAATGGATGGGACGCTGAACTACAACCAATCGAACTTGCAATGAATTTTGACTCACGATCATCAACCTAACGTTTCACACCGCTGCATTACATTACACTGTTGTAGATCAGCGGGGAGAACTGAACATAGTTTTGTACATAGTTTTGAAAGAATAAAAGCCAATAGAATGTGTCGGATAAATCAACTGGAAAATAAATAGAAGCGCGCAGTAAAAGCAATAGAACATGGAGGATGAGGATAAGGAAGCAAAACGAAACGAAATATTACGTTAAAAAAAGGAAAAGAAAGAAATAAATAAGAACGGCAGACAAATAAAAGGACGAAAGGGTTTTGTAGGGGGAGGAAAAAGGGGAAGAATCGTCAGTAATCAAGCACTAGCCCTTCCACAAAAATCGTGACTCGTGTTTCCGAAATGTGCTAATTATCCTGTTGAATTGAACTAAGGAAGCCTTTATTGAAGACTTCTCATTGGCTTTTCCTTTTTCTTTTCTTTTCTTTTCTTTCTGCCCATTCCCAATTCTTTTGTGATGAGCAGAGGTGAGGGTAAGAAGCCTTGTTTTAACCAAATCGTTTTCAGATGGAAGCAGGTATAGAAAATTATGGTAATAATGTTAATGGAAGGAGATAAAAGATGAAAATAAAACAGTAAATATGTCTGTGTTCTATATGCTCTTCGTCCATTCGATGTTTCATTCGACCTTCATGATAAAACCATTTCTGGGAACAGCCGCGCTCGACTCTCATTCTATTAACCACAAACTTCTTCTTGATTATAATGGAAGAAAATCTTCCACATATTATAGACAGGATAGGTCACTAGTTCTCTGTTATGTTTTATTCTTGTTAAACTTCTGTTAAAGTTATTTAAGATGTTGTGCTAATAGTTTCTACAAATTTTTCCTCTTGGAATACCAGTGGTTCCTGTAATTAACCATATAACTAGTAAAAAAAAAGACGTTACTCGTACCATCACGGATGCACAGGAGACAACACTGAGAAAAATCCGTTCTCCGGACAGCGGCATATATTCTACAATTATACGGCACCCTCTTGCTTACTACAGAAATCAGTACGGAGCATACGTTATCCGTATGCTACATAGGCATTGCCCTTAGATGTTACATCATGCCGTTACAGGATGTCTGACATCTAACTGTTTTCCGAATATCATATGCTTAGGCCTACTTATGTTACATTACTCAGTTATATGTTGTATACGCCTATTTGTGTGCGAGATCCTGACCGCCTGTATTGTTTCATACGGAAAATACGTGTAGATGGAACACTTATACGGAAAGTATTATAAAACATGCGTTTTCAGTTATACGTCTGCTGTACGTTAAGTCGAAAAACTACAGGAATTATGCGTATAACCTACCTTTTTAAGTACGCCACCTACATTTTTTCTCAGTGAAGGCGAGACGGAACACTTCCAATAGAAACATATACATTTTCCGACACGTGACATCACTTGCACGTCACATTTTCGAGACAAGACATCACTTGCACGTCACATTTTCGAGACAAGACATCACTTCCACGTCATATCTTCGAGACGAGACACCACTTCCACGTCATATTTTCGAGTCGGGACAACCTTAACCCTGGTGTCGTGCACATCTCTAGTTACAGTTTAACGCTCAGCTGAGTGATTCGTGACCAGCGCATTGATCTCTAATATGTCTGGTTTTCTAGATCTGAGTTCTATAACTCTTAATCCAATCAGCTTCCAAATTGTCTCATGCTGTTTTTTATTAGCACTTTTAGCTCCGCGTTAGCCCCATGGGATCTACATGACTACTCTGTTTCGTTATTTTTCTTTGGAGGCCGTTCATCCGATTTTGGTGAGACTTACCCCTTAGAACGGATCGATGTGGCTCCCTTCGAAAGGTTTTGTGCTGACGGTCCAATAATGATGCATTTTATTTTATTTTTTTATTTATTTATAAAATTATTAAAGCGACTTCATGAAAAAGAAAAAGCACAAAATTCAGCGCGGCACTGAATGTTGGACACCTGCATCATCTTTGTTTTTCAGCATGCGATTTTAAGAACTAATTTTCTGCTTTCTTCGAGATGTGGAAATTAACCATTTTTAAAAAAAAATCTTTGATTTTAGTGTTATCTTCTGTGAAAATTAAGTTTTATCGCATATATTTAAATTTAATACGTAGTTAATAACCAATTTAAGTCTAAGTAATACTTATGCAAATTCATTTTGTAAAATGAAGGAACATTTGACACGAATTGGGGAAGAAATCAGTAAAATCCCGTAAGACAATTCCTCATTTAAGTTAATGAGCTAAAAACTCAAAGAATGACGTAGACCCAGCACTGTTAACCCGAAAGTGCTTGTATTCACGGGGAATTAATCCGGGACACCGAGCACCTAAAGCATTCTTCAGATCATGGCGTCTCCTGTTAACACAGCAAAGAGCTATACTTATATAAGAAATGTATTTCTGCTGCAAGCATTTTTCGCAGCCATTTACGATTAAATTCAGACGAAACGTAAAACTGAGCACACATTCAGACTAAATCTCAATGCCACTAAATACTATTTCTATCAGTGGTTCTCTGTTCTTCCAAATCTTCTTCAGCTCTCAGTATTTTGTACTTCTCTCGATTCAAAATGAAATGAAATCTGTCTAATTTTTACGTCCCACGGTCAGAATTGGTGAAGGAAAAACGAAAGAAAACCCGCAGACACAGTATTGACCACCGGGACTGCGATGGCTCAGTGGTAGAGCGTTCATCTCTGGTGCATGGGGTCGTTGGTTCGATTCCAGATCGCGTCAAGTAAGCTTTGTGGTGGACAAAGACGGTACGCGTGGGTTTTCCCGGAGTTCTCCTGTTTCCTCCCACTTTCTTCATTCCACCATTTCATTCATTTCTCATCACCACCGTCTCCTTTAGCCTAGCCAGCATCACCGTGGTAATTAAACCTTAAAGATTTCAATATTGACCACCACAAACGTGCATAAGCTGGGATCGATTCAGGAACTCCTCTTACGCTTCAAGAATACACAAGAAAGAAGGAAGAAGAAAACCGACGATTATTTTATTTTCACCTTCCACAATTCTGCTTTTTAGGCTAAAGATGACGATAAGTAATAAATTGATGATAAGGAAAGGAATGGTGAAGAGTCAGTACATAATTATTCTTGCTCTGAACGGGATTCGAACTCGCAACACACAATCTTGCAGTCGCCAATCTAATCCTTAGATAGTTCAATCATATCAGCCAGCAAGAAAAAACGATGTATTTCGCGAAATAAAGAGTGAACGTGGAACAATACGAATATGAAAGAAAATAATTAGATTATTATGTACAGTCGTCACATTATTTTAACAACAATATTTCTACCTGCTTCTAAATTTCTGTCCCGAAAAATTTTTGACCACAAGAGCGAAATGAGGAGGGTCCCAGTCTTGCTGGAAGTGCACGTTGTTGTAGATAACCAGTGAACTTTCGACACACCAACGCACAATTTTAGTTCAACGCACTGCACCTTCTTTTCAATTGATGCCATTTTGGGAACCTCGTGATCGGTCGCAGACATGTGAACCTCTCAGGGTGCAGTGTTGCCAGATAAAACTTTATATAAGTAAAATATATATCTCTTCGTTGAAAAATTATAGTGAATTGAAACGTTGGAAGGACTTCTCGAATATATTTTTTTTATTTTGCTGAATTTATTTTTCCTTTTCTCTTATAAGAAGGGGAAGGCATTATCCCCAATCCACACTACCCCATTGGTCTACGTTACACCTACGAATGTGTCCTATTCAAACGATTGACGCGACGCATTGAGTATATATTTGCAATCCAGCCTAATAAATGGATAAAATATAATGAATTTTATGTTAAAAAGGTTTAAATTTTTAACTAATTTACTGTTTCATTGAACACGATTACATAAAATTATAAAGTTTCTGTACAGATTGAGGGAAAATGGTCCTGCTTTCCAAATGTTTTCAGCAAAACGGAAAGGATTAAAAACTGCAATAAAAAAAACTTTGACTAAGTCTTTTATTAAATATAAGAAAAAATCTTTGTTTTATATGAGCACATTTATTCCCAGGCAGGCGAGCAAAGCTGTATGTGATTAAGTGATCTGTAAAAGTTTATATGATAGAATTAGCAATGAGACTTTTGTGGGATATCCCGCTGTGATACATAGCGCATACACGCAAACGGAGACGCAGGCTTACACGTACGTACATTCCAACTCGTAAAGTGGTACAAGAGTTTCTTTTTATACGCACATAAAAATAGGCATCCATTCATCTCACGTTTGGACCATCTTGTTGTCTCCAGAATTTACAATAGAAACGGCACATGAATCGCTCAAGGGAGATGGGAAGGATCGTAATTTCTGTGTCCGTTCTCGTGCTTTTTATTTATTTTTTTGTGTTGCATGTATGTGTTTATATTGTTACTCCCTACTTATTTCCCAACAGCCATTCCTTGCTCTTTTATTCCCTTTATATACAGACAAACGAAGTTCAAGTTAATCTGCAATGCTTAAAACTTCTAGTTTCTCGTGACGTCATTCGGCGTAAATTTCATTTCCTACCAGTTTGTTTTTGTTCCAAAATAACTGTTAAACATAAAAGCTTAATTAAAATTTTCTGAGTACAGGATTTTTCGTAAAATTATAATGAATCACTGTCAATTAACTTGTCGTTACTTCTTTGTTAAATTATAATCCAGCATAAGAGAAGGAATAAGGATATTAAAATAAAAGAAAGTATGTTTGGGATTTTGTGTTTTACTTTCTTTGTGCCTATACCGAGGTTATGAAGGACAGGACTTACTATTAACATGTGCTCCAAATCACGGCTAGGGCTTAAATCTGGTTCAGTTTAACGGGTCTGTGGGACCATCATGTAAGATCAATCCTCATAGTATAGACATTCAAGAGTGCTAGAATGTAGTATTACACCCATAGTTTTTTTTTTTTTTTTGCACAAATGAGTTTTGTTTGGCATTCTTTAAGCTAAGGGGGATTCAATCAGAAACCGGAAGTTGTACAGTAATCATTTCCGGTTTTAATAAAGAGGAAAGGTCAAAGATGGAACCTGTTATTTTGAGACGTTCATTCCGTCTCAAAAATAATTTTTCGCTTCCTCTTACAGTTTGTACTCTAAGGGAGGTCAGTATTAAAACCGGAAGTTGTCTAATAGATTTCTATCGCTTCCGGTTTTATTTTTTAAAAATATGTTAAATAACTAACTAACTAAATAGTAGGTATTGTGTCATCAATGACAAATCAGTTGCTGCAATCTGAGAAAAGCTTCCATGCTTCATTTTTCTCAGCTACCCTATTTGTCTTGGCGTAACAATTCTTTCATGCATGATTAAAGAGTGATAGTTTCGCAAAATAGAACACCAAAATCACAGGCAAAATCATTTTTTTTTAAAAAAAAAAGCATTAAAAGATAGTATCTTATATTGCGAAAATGAATCTGTTCATTGTATTTTTGTCATTGCCAAAAATCCACATTAAATGCGTTAATCTACAAAAAGCATTGTAAGTAGCATTAATTAATATGACTTTGAATGTGTTAATCAGAACATATTAAAATGAAGAAAGAAGAAAATTACAAGTCATAGAAATATCGGTAAGCCCTATTAAAATGAAATGAAATGAAATCTTCTAAGTTTTGCGTCCCACTATTATGCCGACTAGGCTAAAGGAGACGGTGATTGATAACGAATGAAGTAATTGGAAAGAAACGGAAGAACCCCGAGAAAACCCACACACACATTGTTTGTCCACAGCACATTTAACTTGGATCGAACCAAGAACCCCATGCACTAGAGGTAAACGCTGTACCACTGATCCACCACAGCCCTCAAATATTGGTATCCTGAGCTTGAAACTGCAGAGAAATTTCGCTAATTAATAGTGACAATAATAATAATAATAATAATAATAATAATAATAATAATAATAATAATAATAATAATAATAATAATAATAATAATAATAATAATAATAGAACTCAAGTTCATATTAGGTTTGCAGTTGATAAAGCAGCGATGTCATATAACACATAATCCCCTTTTGACTGCAAAACATGATAACGATTTCTTTAGATTCTCCACACACAAATTATCTCGATTGTCCTTTACGATGCGTTTGAGGCCTGAAAATGATTGTTCAACATCTACCAATGTGACAGGATCATATTTGAATCATGTCATAACGTTGAAATTCATAGCAACATCAACGCAGCTTTTCATCTCCTTTGGTTTGTCAAAAATTATAGTATATCTCCCCTATGAGGAGCGTTAAATTCCACATCTCACACGTAAGCTACATTTCCACGATATCGGCAGAGAGTGGACTTATATTTCTGGTAGAAAGATGAACAAAACATTAATAAGTAATAAAAATTGGCAAATTTGGTCATCACAATGAATTAATGGCTTTTATTCAGCGATTTCTTGAAAATAAAAATGACGAACTAAGGTATTTTGCCACAATTGCGGGTCTTTACTCATGATACAGCTTCTTTCACTCAATATCCCAACCTTTTTTTTTTTTTTAACTTTTTCTTGTTTCCAGCAGAAATTGTTCTTTTCTCCGCCTACCATTATCCCAAATACTTTCTCATTCATTTCAATTAACCCAGACGTTATATAGAAAAGTGTTGGGGAATATATTGAACAGATGGATGGCAACTCTTATTTGATCTTTGAGAGAGGCAAAACGTTTACGAAAAAAAAAAAAAAACCTGTGGGTGTATCGCTTCAGCTCAGTCTAGCGACGAAAAGTTTAAAAAGTTCTTTATGTCAAAATTATGTGCGCGTAAATAAAGGAGGCAAATGCGCGTAAACAACAAGAGATATTCGAAAGACTTCCTAAGGAGGCACTTACTTCTTCTCTTTATACTATATAGAGGCTAACTTTAGAAGTCGTTGGAGAGCCATGTATGTTCATTGTAGTGAAAGGGGTAAAGAGAAGATATGAGATGTGAGCCTTATATTTCATATGACTTTTATATGCAGGAGTTTTGTAGAAAAGGAGAATTGTGCGTGCCCTCTTCCTGTGATTTTCTGAAGAATTTCTTAGAAAGTTTTATTGTTTTATGAATGCGAGCAAAATTTAGTTTGTTCTCTATTGTGCTGAGCGAGCAAAGGTCTGTAGGACTGATTTGTGCGTTTATAATACCGAAAACTTCTACTAGACCTTTGAGCAATTTTCACCGAGTTTGATATGCTGTTAAGGTTCACCGAGAAGTCATTGTTTTAATAATAATAATAATAATAATAATAATAATAATAATAATAATAATAATAATAATAATAATAATAATAATAATAATAATAATAATAATAATAAGTAGTAGTAGTAGTAGTAGTAGTAGTAGTAGTAGTAGTAGTAGTAGTAGTAGTAGTAGAACTCTATGTTAATTACTGATCCCCTGCTGTTTCAGTTTTCTCATAGGGTTTGCGGTGGCTCAGTATCGAACACTCACCTCTGGTAGATGAGATTCCTAGTTCGATCTCAGCTCCCACCAAGTAGGCTTTGTGTTGGACAAATGTGTGCATGGGTTTTCTCCAAAGTTCTTTATTCCATCATTACCATCCATTTCATTATGAGCGTCTCTCCACAACCTAGGGGCGTAATTTGAGTCGTTAAACTATATTCGTCCCTCCCTCTTTTTCCTGCCACTATGTCTTCGAGCACGCTCCCTCATTATGCAGTTTTCTCTCAGCTAATATTCTAACCAATTTTTCTTCCTCTTTTCAGTTAAATCTCATATTTTCTTTCCTCCTCAACTATTTCCAACACTTCCTGAGTCGCTTTTCATTAGACCCAGCTAATTTTCTCCATTCTTCTCCATACTAAAATTTCGTAAACCTCCAGTCTTTTTTCATCGCTTTTGCGTTATGTCCACGTTTCTCCTCATAGAATATAATACTCTACACCCATTAAATAATAGACTTTTTTTTCTAAATATTTCTTTCGCCATCTCTATTCTCACTTTCATTTCACGTTCATACTCCGTTGAGTTGATTTTGAGTTCAACATCTCTTTCAGCAGCGACGCTATATGAGACGTGGACTTACTGATTAACGTGGAATCCAAATCATGAGCTCCCGCCGGGAATCGAACCCGGGTCTCTCACACCAAAGGCACGTAAGCTAACCGCTTAGCCACGAAGGAGCGTTCATACTCCACGAAGGAGCGTCCTGACTAATAAATACTACCCAGATATGGAAACCTAGTCGCCTATATTATTATTATTATTATTATTATTAATAATAATAATAATAATAATAATAATAATAATAATAATAATAATAATAATTTTAAAAAATAAATTTGTACTGATAAACGCCTATTTCAGTGCTTGATCAGTTTCCACGAAAAAAATTAAATTCTGTTGTTATTGGCATATTATAAATTGATGGGTTATAGAAAATACATTTAAACACAACTTAATACTAAAATACATAAGACAAAAGTAATTAGATAAAAAAAAAAATGAAAATTTAACCTCACTTCATCTTGCTGAGAAGAGTCAAGTGCCTACTGGGATGATGCTGTGAAAAGAGGAGGAGTATGTGTTATTGTTTGGAAGAACAGTCTGCTTCCAATAAAACTTCAGAAATCTGAAATTCTGGTATTTTTTTTATCTTTCTCTTTTCCCTACTTGGACCTGGTTGAGGCTCACCAGGTTTGATTTTTACTAAAAAGCCGTCAAAAGAACTTCACTTCTGCCTTCTCCTCAGTACTCTTCGGAAACGTGATACTGTCTTGTCATTCTTTCTTTTTAAGTTTTACGTCCCACGGTTACGCCATTTAGGCTAAAGGAGACGGTCACGATGAGAATTGAATGAAATGGTGGAATAAAGAAAGTGGGAGGAAACGGGAGAACCCCGAGAAAACCCACGAACACGGTGTTTGCCCACCATAAAGTCCACACGGCGCGAGCTGGGATCGAACCAGGGACCCCAAAGACCGGAGGTGAAGGCTCTACCACTGAGCCACCGCGCCCCTGTCTTGTCATTCCATGCAACGCTATAACGGCTTGTTTGGGCTTGGTTTGGATGGTCGTGGTTTTGTCTCGAGAGAGGTAAACAAAGGTAGAGCGCGATGTTGTGATTTATTTCCATCCCTATAAGTTCTTGCGCCCGAGTGGTATTTCAAAGGTAGTATCAAGCAAAATTTTTCGTGTCCAAACAGGACGTATACCGAAGTATCACTGTAAATACTTCATACATTTTCCATTTGATACATTTCGAGTTCAAAGGGTTATTTGGCTTTGTGAAGAAAGAAAAGTAAGTTAGATATAGAGTTTTTTTTTTTTTTTTCGTTTGACACCTTTTCGTATGGAGAGATTATACCCCTGCTTCTTCCAACAATTACATTTGCATACAAAGTGAGCATATGCAGCACGTGCCGGCTGTTACGGTAAATGAGACATGGGAGTCTTGCTCTCTTTCTCATTCTATTTGTTTAAGTGTGTGTGTGTGTGTGTGTGTGTGTGTGTGCCCTGTGTAAAATGCGTGTCTTCATTCTCGCTCTTAAGAAGCTGAAAAGAAATCATGACACATGGCTTCTGGTGCCTAGATATAAGCCTAGAAATGTCCCTTTTAGAGGGTGAACTCAATTTCAGATAATGATTACATGTAATATTCATTAGAATATTTTAAAAAAGAATATACTGTCAAAATACTTAATAAAAAGACAAAAATATCTTTAAAAATATTAAAAGTAAGCATCCACGCTCTCGGTAGCCGCTAAGATGTAGCTAATAGCATTTTCTTGGCCATGAAGGCTTGGAACGTGAATCAGGTCCAAATTTTGATAACATTTTTTGTAAAAGAGGATACACAGCTTAACAAACGGGAGCAGACAGTCACTAGAACTATTTTATGTTGTTTTTACTATTAATTAGAGATCACAAACTAAATACAACTTTCTTACAAGGCTGTCTATAATCTTTAAGACTATAAGGGTAGAGATAACAAATGATGTAATATTATTTGTGATTTCAGTTGGAGTAGTAGTCTGAAGAAGGAAGTGATATACTTCCGAAACTGTAACATTTCTCGTTAATTTATAATAAAGAATATAGACAGCCTTGTAAGAAAGTTGTATTTAATTTGTGTTTAAGATGGACACAAGGCCTTTTTATCATAATAATTAGAGATATTTCAATGGTTCTGCAACTCTCACAACATGTACAGTACACTTCCCTTTGCAAACTATCCCAGTTACGAATCACACTGGATACTGAAATGTTTAGATCCTGAATACTGGATACTTCGATGTCTAGATCCTCGATTCAGGTTATAGGATACTCAAATATTTAGATCCAGGATACTGGATACTCAAATGTCTAGATCCTGGAAAGAAGACAAGAACTATGGCTTTGAAATCTCCTCTCCCCAAGTGAGCATAATTCAGTTCTGGGCAGAGTGATCCGTGATGCAGCACAAGAAGGAAAGATTGGCATTTTCATTTTGAGTGTTTTCATTAGCTTTGTTTGTAGATATAACGCATCATTAACTTCTGACAGAAATGTTATGTAAATTTTACTTTAAAAAAAAAAATCGTGTACGCTATATGTCCTTCTGGCAAAGTGGCTAACGCTCGTGGTTCTGGGTTCAATCCTCGATAAGAGTATTTGCTTCGGATACAAACGATAATACAGTGTTATCTTAACAACATTATGCGCTCCTGGACGGACCAGTGTGGTGGGACTCCTATAATAACCACTCACAGGAATAAAATGTAAATCGGCCGACATGCATGTAAGATGGCACTACGGCAAATGTGACTGCAATACTAATCTACGGATACATAGACAAATCACAATATTCATTTCTAACACAAGGACGTTGCAGCAAATATTATTTTATAGCTTAGTATAGTCTAGACTACTGTTTAATAAGGAAGATTTATTTATGGCATGTCACTTCATATACACAAGTTAGCATATGGCTCCTATGTTCGTGGCATCCCCGGGCAAGTGCTTACCGGTATCGAGACCATGTGTTTAGACGGCCCTGCCCAAGTACTGATTAGTTCGAATATCTAATAACTTATACGTGTCAGTAGTGCCAGTAGAATGTGAACAAAGTCAGTCGCGTTTCTAACGAGTATGATGAACTCGAAATTAGGTGGGAAAAGTGAAAATTGATTGATTGCTGTATACCAAATCTTTTCAGTGCCGAGGCTCTATAATATTGGACGTACTCAGAACCGTGACGTGAAGTTATCATCATTCACAGGGAGTCGAACCCGGTACAACGAATATTGAAAGCACACTTACGTGCTCGTATTAGCCAGATTTGGCCACGATAGGTGAATACATAGAGAACTAGGGTGAGAAAATAACACATAAAAGTAATTAAGTAGTTATGGCTCCATTTGTTTCAAATACCCTCACCAGGATACTATCCCGGACTAGGAGTGTTAGCACTTGGCCAAGAAGGGGCACTATGATGTATATGAGAAATCCCATTGTTGTGACGTTTCTACACTCCACTCTGCTAAATGCCTTATTTAGATATTGTCGCTGAAAATCTGAAAGTGACAGCAATAATAATAATAATAATAATAATAATAATAATAATAATAATAATAATAATAATAATAATAATAATAATAATAATAATAATAATAATATAAACACAAGATAGATTTACCTTACTGATGCCATTTCTTTGGATATTTGACTCAGCAAAAAATTCAACAAGAATTACAACAAAGCAGAATGATGTATAATAAGTAGAAATATTCTTAATTAGGCTTTCTTGTTAATTAGTTATTAATGACCACAGTCAGCAGTACGGCTCTGAATAATGTCGTCTTGTATGGATCTCTGCTGTCACCATTTTGAATTATACTAATTTGTCAAAGAGAAAAATAATAAAAGAAAACTTGAAACGCAATTCTGCCATTTTCAGTCATCTTAAACGTCTTCACCCTCTTTTATCGGCAAGACACACTCAGCGCTGGATTTCTTTCTTTTTTTTTACTTACTTTTAAAAGAATATAATATTAGGAGAGGAAAAAAAGAAGTATATTCAACTGCTGGTGGATGAAAGATAAAGGATGGAGCATGAGAATTTTACATTTGCAAGAGGCAATAACATGAGAATATAATAATCCCCGTCGTCTGGGGTTTTCAGATACTGTAGTCTCCACTCCACGTCTCTACCGGTACATTTCTCTTCTCTGTGTTTATGGCTGATTCTTGTTATTCTCTGTTTTACACGTATCTAATACTACTCTGTCCTTGTTTACGTATTATGTTACTACACCTTTATCCCATTTAGCGAATAACTGTGAAAGAGTCCTCCCTTTTTTTTTCTTTCTTTGTCGATTGTATGTGCAATACTGAGTTGTTTTACGATTGTTAGCTGTCTCAACATTTTTTTTTCTTTATATAAGATTTGCAAATACATAAAAAGGATTTCAAAGCTGTGAATACATATTGTAGCTAAATTGGAAGTTTTGGAAATCTTTAAAAATATCTTCAGACAGCTAACAATTGTAAAGCTTCCCAGTTTAGCACATGCAACTGACAAAAAAAAAAAAAAAAAAAAAAAACACTCTTTCACAGTTATTCGCTAAACAGGATCGGATAAAGATGTAACATATGTAATATATAATACATACATGGAGGGCCGGATCCAGGATTTTCTGAGGGGGGTGCACCATAACTACCAAAATAACCAGTTTCATTGAAACTCTTTAAAGTGACATGTGGCAATATTCTTTACACCTGATACATACATAGAACGGGGGGGGGGTATTTTAAAGAGGGTCGCAAGTGATATGCAGGAAAAATTGTTCTCTCTTTCTGACTTCTGTTTTCTTCCTTACTTGACAAATGTTATATTGCTTTGGTTGGTGAATCCTTTTGCCTCAACCTTCAGAAAATCGACTTTAAACTATTGATTTTGCAAAACCCCTCTTTCTTTTCAGCCCCAAACGGAAACATGACGGCAGAAAGTTTCGTAAAGTGTTGCTATTTTCAGTGCTAGCTTCTCATTTTAAGTAGTGTATATTTACAACAAAGGGAAGGTGCACGTGCACCGGTGTACCCCCCTAAATCAGGCCCTGCATACATACATATAGAGATGCGCACGAGACGAGTCGAGACAGGATTTTCCTGACAAAATTCGAGTCGAGACAGGATTTTTCTGACAAAATTCGAGTCGAGACACGGCTCTTTCAATAGAGCAATATACAGTTTTCGAGTCGAGACATCACTTTTACAACACATTTTCGAGACGAGACAGCCACAAATCTTGTCTCGTGCGCATCCCTACATGCATATTCAGGGAGGGGGGGCATAACGTCTCTTGAGTCCTAAATGTACACTGATACAGCGTCAGTTCACATGATTATATTTTACAATATATAAAATGGACAGAAAGAGTAACAAACGAAGATGTTTTGAAACAGATAAGAGAAAAGAGGACGCTTCTAGCCATCATCCTTCGTACAAAAGCCAATTGGATTGGACACATCTTGTGAAGAAATATTCTTCTTCATACCGCCATAGAAAGAAAGATGGAAGGAAAGCGAGGAATAGGAAGAAGAACACATGTGATCGATGATTTGAAAACTAGAAGAAAATATTGGGAATTAAAAGAGGAAGAGAAAAATCGAAAAACATGGAATAAACATTTCCAGGGCCAAACTGAAAATTTAGAAGAAGAAAAGAAAGAAAAAGTAACCCTCATTAGTCCGAGGGCCTGACAGAAAACTTAAAATTAATAATAATAATAATAATAATAATAATAATAATAATAATAATAATAATAATAATAATAATAATAATAATAAAATTACAAATCTGGTAAAACTGTTGATTTTGAGTTTAACGCCTCTTTCAGCAGCGAGGCTATATTAGATGGGACTTATTGATTAACGTGGAATACGAACAACACGAGCTCCCGCCGGGAATCGAACGCGGGTCTCCCACGCCAAAGGCACGTACTCTAATCGTTTAGCCACAAAGGAGCTCAAATCTGATAAAAAGTTTAACATTCTCGTCACTGTTAAGAGTACGCTTTGCCAATGTAGTTACTTATATTTTGTGTAATTTGTTTTTACACTTTACATGTAAATACTTGAGGTGTTGTAAAAGCCATTCTTTTAAAGGGAGGATAAAAAGTACACCATGTTCGTGTTATTTTCAAGTAAACTGCGTGATTTTCTGCTAAAAATATACGTGTATACGCCACTCTCAAAACCACAATTACCACATTAAGAGTACAGTGCGGATAAGTAGGAAGAACGAAATTGCATTTCAACACGTAGCACTAGATAGTACCGCAAACAGTTCTAAATAAATTGAAGAGAAAACACAATTTCCGAATTCCAACATCTTCAACTAATGTGGTCCTTTTTAGACTCTCTTTTCAACTCTTACGTTCATCCCCCATACACTATTACCTTTTTTTTTTTTTTTTTTTTTTTTGTTATGTCTAGAGGGGAAACCCGAGCATACAATGCTATACTTTCATGATACTTCAAAACATACAAGCCCTGCCCTCTGTGTCAAACACGCAGATTTATTTGTGTCTGCATGTTTCTCAGAGAAACAAACATGCACATTAGAATCTAAATGGGGTGGTTTTTTCCCGCACTTCCTAATAGGAAGGGTGGCGACTGCGATTTCTCTGTTCCTTTCAATGTGGAAACAACGTAGAGGGAAAGAAATTCTTCCTATTTTGTTTACATTTTCCAAAAATAGACCGCTTTATAGTAGACATACAATTACACATGATAAGTCCTATCTTTTCAATATACTGTAGGGCCTAGATTGAGAATGCGCCTGCTGCTTCGTTGTGTGTGTATAGCTGATGGCACCAAACTAAGAGGTTTAGAATTTGTTGAACCAAGGTTTAGATGAGTTAATTTAATAGTATAAAATACTATCTTACGTTTGTAAAAGTTTTAACTCGAAGTGTTGGTAATAAACTAGGTATAGCTGAGGTCTTTTTTGGGACTTCAGCTCACTAGACTCTTCCTTGTTCTCCGTAGAGTAATCCCTGGACTCATAAAAAAATGAAATGAAAATTTTCAGTCTAACGTCCCACAATTATGCCCTTTAGGCTAATATGGCCCATATACGGTCCACGGTTTGTGCAAACAAGGCTGTTTGTGAAAACAGTTTGACTATGTATGGTGCTGTATGAACTGTTTGCGCAAACGTTTGTGCAAACATTTTTCACATTGAACTCGTTCGAAAATTGTTTACACGAACAAGATGTTTGCGCAGTCATGTGGATCGTGTATGGGTATGTTTGTGCAAACACGAGGTTTATTTCCAAGTAGGAGGTCTAGTGTACAAACGCTTAGTTCTTGCGCTGTGGCGTCAATGAATAGGATTAAAGAATTCTGGCGAAAATTTATTGAACTTTATAGAAATTTACCTGAACTGTGGAAGGTAAAGAGTGAAGATTATAGAAACAGGAATCTTAAAAATGCGGCTTCACATTTTCTATAATAATTTGTCCAAGCGTCTGGGGTGCAATGGCTCTTTCAAATTTATGTCCTCGTACGTGTTTCGGCACACAAGATAACGCAAAGTGACAAATAACGTCTGCTCGGAAGATATCGCATATCTCACATTTGTATCCTGTTTTCGAATAAGAGGTGTAACCATTTCCAGTATTTCACCAAATATAGTTGAATCCATTCGTAAATAAGTCCACAGTCGAACTTATCTCAAACTCGGCTAAACTAGACCGTTTCTTGAACCACTCTTTCATCCACACCCTCTTCTTCCTTTTTGGTTTCGCGGGTCTTTTCCCTTCCAAAGCACAAGCAATTACTAGCGCTAAACAAGCTGCTTCAATGGATATGTTTATGCGATCAAACTCAAAATTGAACTGCGGTGGGGGCACTTGGTTGAAAAAGTGTACAACGCTTTTTCAGGCCGCCATCCTGAATGAAGTTTTCCTGGATTTTTCTCATTCACACCAGGTAAATGCCAGGGTGGTACCTAATTTATAGATCCCAGGCCGCTTCCTTCCTTCCCTTTCCACGGATAGTGTGCTTGCCGAGGGACGTCATCCCTGAAACATGACGAGCTAAATGGCCTTAGATGTCGAAAACCCAGAAATCTAAATCCTAAATCCCTAAATCAAATTGAACTAAAGTTTGTGCAAACAGTTGAACCGTGTATGGCCGACTGTTTGCACAAACATGATGTTTGCACAAACCATGGATCGTCTATGGGCCCCTTAAGGGAAATGATGATTTACACAAGTGAATGTTGATGGAATAATTAGTGGAATGATAATATGGGAGGAAACAGGTGTACTTCGATAAAAACCTTTATTTTCACAAAATATTCGTTACTTCTGTTATGTTTCCGATCTGTGTGGTCTTCAGCTATCTTTGAGGTGAATTTAGTCTGATTTTGTTAATATCTACGTCCCAGGGGCGGATTAAGGACGGACTTCCGGAAGGGGTGGGGTGTAATACTGCTACTTAGAGCTACTTTTAAGAACTCCAAACTCTGGGATGGATTTCATTTATATATGAAATAAGAAAATTTCCTCTTCTGGCCCGATCACCCCTCCCTCCTGGATCCGCCCCTGCTATGTCTCCGACCCATTATGTGAAAACTGATAAAATACACCATTGCACCATCATATTCGCCTGAAGATGAGGACGATGTCAACCCTCAAAACGTCGCAAGGTATAATAGTATTTACCTGGCTGCTAGCCTGAGAAGACCTGTTCACAACACGTCGCTAGGAAAGCTTCAATAGATACAATAGACACTTGATAAAATACAGTCATGAGAAATCGATTTAGACATTTAGGAAGACGTTGGTATTATTCAGTTCTTCTAACTCTGCGTCTTCTATATAAATTTCTATCTTTGACTTTCTTTCGAAGTTGTTGAAGATTACTTTTATTTTACGTACTTTTATTTACTATAAAACTGTAGTGCATTCGTTTCCAACTCTACTTAAATGATCTTGAAATAAAATCTATCTGTTTCACCGATGGCATCATTTTCGTCATAAAAAAGAGAAAAACATATGATAGTGCAAAAATGATATTTTTGTTAGGGTGCTCCCCAAGGTAAGGTCTCCTACTTTTTAGAAATACAGAGAAACTTTTATTTTCAACAATGTTTACATAATTTTAAATCTTGTACATTTATCTGTTTCTCGACATAATAATCGTGTTGGTTCATGTGTTTTTGTAGTCATTATGGTAGTTTTACCGCTCCTTTCTTCGCCGTGAATTTCAGTTCGACCAGCTACAAACTCTCTACAACACTTGCGGACGTTTTTCACATCCATGCATGACCTGCCATACACTTGCGTCAATTGGCGATGAATTTCAATCAATGTAACACCTTTTGCGCTCGAAAACTAAATAACTGCGCGAACTTTGCACTTGGCAGTAGTACCAAGAGGAAGCTTCATTACAAACGGGTACAAAGTCAAGTCTGAACCAGTAGTGGCGGATCCAGGGGTTGCGATCGGGGCAATCGCCCCCCCCCCCTCCCAGAAGAAGAAACTTTCTTATTTATATATAAATAAAAACCCATCCCAGAGTTTAGAGCTCTTAAAAGTAGTTCTAAGTAGCAGTATTACAACCCACCGCTCCCCCAGAAGTCCGTCCTGGATCTGCCCCTGATCTGAACTGAACGTCCCAGCTATGTGCGCGCAGGCTTGTTTAGGAGTGGAGGAAACATCGAAGACAACAGTCCCACAAACAATTTCCTTGCATTCCCAGCTCTTTGGATATCTTATTTTTGGAATTATCATTAAATTTGTGCATAGTTCTTTGAATATTTGCTGGATCAATATTGCATGTTGGTACGCATTTAATAGTGTTGAATATTTGCACCACCTTTGATTTTCAATTAATCCCGTGATTTATACGGGGGAGTATTCGTTCGTATTTCATATCTAGATATGAACTGGAACTTTTAACAGTTTGATTTTACTGATTTCTTCAACTTTAATTAAATATTTGCTGCTTTTGTATTATATAAATGAACTTGTATTATATATAAATTTAATATAGCTTACATTAAATTTGATTTATAAATTTTAAAAATTATAGATCACAAAATGTAATTTTCATAAAGTAAAGGACGTCTAAATTGATCTGAAGAAAAGAAGTCGTAAAATCAAATCATTAAAATTCCGGTTAATTTCAAAGAAAAGATAAGAATACCATATAAATCAATGAGCTCAAATCAAAGATAACGGAAGTACTGAACACTCATAAGAGAAAATTATATGAATACCAATATTCCCCATATAAATCAATGAGCTCAAATCAAAGATAGCGGAAGTACTGAACATTCATAAGAGAAAATTATATGGATACCAATATTCCCCATATAAATCAATGAGCTCAAATCAAACATAGCGGAAGTACTGAACATTCATAAGAGAAAATTATTTTAATACCAATATTCCCCATATAAATCAATGAGCTCAAATCAAAGATAGCGGAAGTACTAAACATTCATAAGAGAAAATTATATGAATACCAATATTCCCCATATAAATCAATGAGCTCAAATCAAAGATAGCGGAAGTACTGAACATTCATAAGAGAAAATTATATGAATACCAATATTCCCCATATAAATCAATGAGCTCAAATCAAACATAGCGGAAGTACTAAACATTCATAAGAGAAAATTATATGAATACCAATATTCCCCATATAAATCAATGAGCTCAAATCAAAGATAGCGGAAGTACTGAACATTCATAAGAGAAAATTATATGGATACCAATATTCCCCATATAAATCAATGAGCTCAAATCAAAGATAGCGGAAGTACTGAACATTCATAAGAGAAAATTATTTTAATACCAATATTCCCCATATAAATCAATGAGCTCAAATCAAACATAGCGGAAGTACTGAACACTCATAAAAGAAAACTAAGTAAAACGAATAAATAGATTATATTCAACCATGTCATTTGCTTCTGGTAATATGATTTCTAGTATTTGAGCGTTTGTTCCTGTCTTCAATTCCTATACACTACGAAACAATATTTGTCCACAAAGAGACACTTGAAACATGCTAACCGGTGGCCTTTTTATCCTTATTAGTTTGTTCGTATGTGCGTGACATTGAAAAATCAATCTCTTGTATAGAGTCTTGTTTGTTTCTGAAATAAATGCGAAGTGTTACCCTTCCCAGTACTAATGGAGATTGACTAGATCTATGAATTAGCCGTTCTGTGTGTGTGTGTGTGTTGTTTTTATTGCCTCCTTTCTCATTTCAGACTGTGCGTGTATCTACATCATCAGCTGTTTGGCATGTGTAAGATTGTATGCGTGTTTATCTCTCTCTGATTTGATGTATGAATATACTCTATGCGATTTGTAGGTGCGTGCGTTTGTGTTTATATGTATACTTATTTTTCGTGTATTACTTACCTTGATGTTTTTTTTTCCTTTTAATAGTATTTTAGATGTGCTAATTTTTAAGCACGAAATTTTCATTGTACACACAGTGTACGTTAAGGCAAATGGTACTTTGAGGCGTAATCAGTATTTACAAAGGTTCAACAATTAATCTCAAAGTAGCTAGATCTACAAACAGAACACATTTGTGATAGTTGTAGTAGGACTGTGTAGCGTAGTCGCCTTTGATGCGATCGATCCCGGGTTTGATTCCTGTTGCCCGAAAAGGCGTAACAGGTATTTTTTTTTTTTTTTTGTCAGCCGTCTTCCGTGAAGGTTTTCCTGGGCTTTCGTCATTCACACTAGGCAAAATACCGGGATAGTACCTAACATATAGTTCTCAGCCACTTCCTTTCTTTGTTCCCCCTTCCTCGCTAAGTGTGCTCGCCGAGGGACGTCACTCCCATACGTGAGGGACTTAATAAGATAGATACCGCTAAAGCCTGGATGTGTGTAAAAATAAATAAACAAAATGACAATTGTAATTACAGCAATACCTTGCAAAACGCGGATAATTGGCTTCAAAGTGTTTACGAGACGAGAAGCATATTTTCAAAATCGAGACGAGACGAGAATTGAGATACGTAAATTATCTCGTTTTCGAGACGAGACAAGAATCGAGACAGTAAATTCTCTCGTTTTTGAGACGAGACGAAAAATTTCTTGAGCGTCGTGGGCAACAGTAGTTGACCCAAATCCTAGATAACAAACATTGTTTTTAATGTTACATTATTTATAGTATAAAGACTATAATTTGAAAAAATGATTACACGAACAACGTTTAACGATAGACTATAGGCCTACATAATATACTCCAATAATATATGTGGTTTAAATATTGTTATATCACACCTTGCGTGCACGTTTCTCATGGCGCAGAAGTGTTTTGTTAATTTCTAAATGATTTTTTTAAATAAAACAGTGCATAAACGTTGTATATAAATTTACTAAACCAGATGAGATGCGGAAAGAAAAGATTTCCGAGAATCGAGACGAGACGGAAAAGAATTTCCCGAGAATTGAGACGAGACGGAAAACAATTCTTCGAGAATAGAGACGAGACGAGACGAAAAAAGACTTCTTCGAGTGTCGAGGCGAGACGAAAAATAATTCTTCGAGAATCGACATGAGGCGGAAAACAATTCTTCGAGAATTGAGACGAAACGAAAAAGAATTCCTCCAGAAACGAGACAAGACGAAAAAAATCTCGAGAATCGAGACGAGAAGAAACAGAATTCTTCGAGAATCGAGACGAGAAGAAACAGAATTCTTCGAGAATAGAGACGACAAGACGAAAAAGAATTCTTCGAGAATAGAGACGAGCAAAAAAAGAATTTTTCGAGAATCGAGATGAGAGAAGAAAATCGTAATGTCTCGTCTCGTGGACAACATTAGTTCCCAGAAATGTCCGTACTATGTAAAACAGCAGCGTCATTTTAGAATTTGCCAGGGGGGAAGAAGATTACCTAACCGAGATAAAACAAGTTTCTCAAACTCAGGGGGAAGAAATAACTCTCCCCGTACCTTCTCTAGATGGCATTCGTGATCGAAAACCACGTTGTTCAAGGTCTATTACGATGCACTTAAATTGAATACGTTCGCCACAAAAAATTAAGACAATAATCAGGTTTCAAAATGGAAAAAATATAAATATTTTTATAAAGTAAATAATATAAAGAATATTCTTTTAAACATAAAGAAACTAAAGAAGACGAATCTTTTTTGCCATATGCAGAGGCGGGTCGTAACAAGAATCACACTGATTAAAATTAAACTTTAGCATTTGAAACGAAGAAAAAAACTTTAATATTTATCGGTGTGACTACTCCCCATGAGCCACTTCTGATCCTGGTGTAAATTAAGCCTTACTTCTTTTCGTTACCAAGGTGATTCGAATCCTCGTTATCCTATGTATAAATTACAATTAAAATCTCATATTTCTTTGTTACACGTGTGAACTAAATTTTTTTCATACTTTATACTGCATGAATCCGTCTGCATTTTACTTATAAAGGCATAAACAAATTATCCTTATTTTTAATTACTGACTTACTGGTATACAGTATATGTATCCTATTGTAGCTGAATTGATAACTTAACTCAATGATCTACGGTTTCATCATACTACTGTAGACACTATACCTCGTCCCTAAACTAGAAAAAAAAAAAATGTCCTGAGAATATTGTTCTTCGCTATCCCATCGCTCCAGATAGAAATTAACATAAAAGAGAAAACAGGAGAAAATACTTATTAGGAATTCGATTTTCAACTCAGTTCATTCCTGTCACTAAAGGCCGATATTTTAGTGGGAAGTTTCTTGTCTGTAATGTAAGGGGTCTTGTGTACGGAAGCTTTATCGGGGCCCACACCTAGCCATACATGTAAGTAGCTATATAAATATACGGTGGAATAGACAGTTTTATATTGCCCAGTCTTAAGATATTTCGCGGTACTACTATATTTCCGTATCTTTTTTCTTTTTTTTTATATCATTAAGGTGATATTAGAATGGTGCAGCATTTTAAAGAGTGTAACCATTCGTTGTTCGTGATTGTTATTTTAGAATAAATTTTATAACGTTAGAGCCTATGTAGGGCTATGGGCTTTCAGATGGCGCACATTCATTGGGTAATGCTTGGCCTGATCATCGGCGTCCAACATTACTATTTCTGGCTCTATAGTTCTGAGTTCGCTACCTCATAATTCAGAAATATACTCAAAGTTTCTCTTATTTCTTCTTCTCATTATTATTATTATTATTATTATTATTATTATTATTATTATTATTATTATTATTATTATTATTATTATTATTATTATTATTATTGAGTTATTGCCTTATTACCATTAGATGGTTACACAATTTCTTAGAATAATTATATTTTTTTATTAATGGGAAGAAGTTTATTAGAACAGCCGATCTGGAAAAATAATCCATAAATGAAAGAAGAGTCCCGCCGGCCCTTCAAGTCAAAGTTAGTTAACTTTCTGAACTAGTCAAGAAGTGTGTTGACGCTCTTTGTAGATACAAATTCAGATACTTCACAATGGTGAAGCGTTCTCTTCACGTACGTTCTTTTCTGCTCGTATTTTTTCTTCCTTTCTGTTACGTTTTTTTCGTGTGCTTATCTCCCAATATTTGAGTTCAAAGAAAGTATATATTTCCATAAGACAAAGGCGTTAGTAGAAGTTATGCATGCACTCTTCTATCTAGAAGTTCGATTATTTTGCCTTGCACATGATAGGTAATGTACGACGTGAGAGGAGAGGGTGAATGTTCTTCCGAAAGGTCGGAAACGAAAAAAAAAAAAAAAAAGTTCAATAATCTCTCTGGCATCGCTATTCTTCCTACCGCCATTGCATCCTATCTCTTCCTTGCATCTTCTTGTTTGATCTTCTTAAGTCCTCCTCCTTCCCTCTTCTCCATGAAACAAATCACAAAGTTCTTTCGTGGGGGTTGGAGAAGTTGGAGAAATAAGGAGGAGGGTTTTGGGAGGGAAGAAGAACTTTGGAGAGTCCCTGCATGCGTTTAGAGGGTAATTTATTGTCGAAGAGTGATCTGACTGCACTTTTACCCAGATATCGATGGAAACAATCTTCACACCAAAGGTTGCTAACTTAGATAAATTGTATCCAAACTCTTTTTTTAAAAATATACAGTGTGTTCAAAAAATGACTATAGTATAAAGTGTCCAAAATAAATCGAATGTTGTTCTTTCATAATTTATTTTGACAATATACAGTGAGTCAAGCTATAAACAAATTGCTTTGTTTTAGGAAATAAAATAGAAACGTAGACATCACGCCACAAGTATACGAAAGGGATACTCGAAAATGCAACGTAAGAGTTCCATAAGAAAAAAAATGAAATGAAATCTTTAAGTTTTACGTCCCACGATTACGCTGGCTAGGCTAAAGAAGACGGTGATGATGAGAAATGAATGAAATGCTTCGATGAAAAAAGTGGGAGGAGACGGGAAAACCCCGAGAAAACTCACCCACACGGTATTTGTCCATCACAAAATTCTCTTGGCGCGAGCTGTGGTCGAACCAAGGACCTCATTCATCAGAGGTGAACACTTTGCCACCGAGCCACAGCGGAATTTCCTAAGAAGGAATCAAGCACTACGTAATACGTAGAAAAGGAGTTAAGAATCCCGGAAAAGGAGGTAGCCCTAGCTTTGAGAGGAGGGAATAGAAGTTAACTCTTGGGAGTCTGAACGTAATGTGTGAGGCCAACAGAGTTAGAGAGACAACTGAAAATCATCTCACTATTTGTAACAGAAGGATAAATAACGGAAACAAAGGCTGAAATACGAGGTGTGTGAGGCCATAGATCTTGCAAAATTGAAGGGTCTGGGTGTGTATTACTCGTAAGTACTGTAGTGTGTAAGCAAATCTAATATGTCTTGACATAATCTATTTCGAAAAATCGAACCTGTTTCCCAGAGGGGGCAATTGCTTTCCGCTGTGGGCACCCATGACTGGAATCAATAATAATAATAATAATAATAATAATAATAATAATAATAATAATAATAATAATAATAATAATAATAATAATAATAATAATAATGTGCCAAATTCACTTTTCTTGACGTTAAATCTACCTACGCCTTATTATATTTACAACTGACACTTGAATATGGTCGTAGACCGAAGTTCAATACCTGTTACTGGACGAACACGAAAAATTCGGCATTGAACCTGTGTCCACGCATATTAGCCATTTAGCCTGTATACGATGTTGAAAATTTTGTTATCGTATCATAAATTATTTTTAAGATAGGATGTTGGTAAAATTTTAAAGACACTGGCAACCTTGCTTGGTATCGTATCATCCATTGGATGATAATGGTCCCAGGAGATTGTAGAGGTTGCATTAAGAGGAAACATGTTGTACCAGGTCTTTCCTAGGATGTTGTGTGGATTTGATGCTGGTAAAAAAAAAAAAAAAAAAAAAAAAAAAGTATTATGATTGTATTTTATTTATACCCATGCCTATGAATGCCGTTACAAGTAGGTAGAGCTGGAGCAAGAAATAACTTGTTCCATTTTCGAACAAATAGTAGCAAGTGTATTTTAGTTCATACCTCTTTTGTTATCTGATAACAAAACATTGTATTGTCTTGCCATATACGTACGTATTCACCTTCCTTATCATATCACATTCGTTTCTTCTTTGCACTTCTGCTGACAAAATAAAGATAACGCATGTATTTATTGACAAAGTGAAATACAGTAGCTAGTGTAACGGAAATGAAATGAAATCTTTCAGTTTAACGTCCCACGATTATGGCTGTTAGGTTAAAGGAGACGGATGAGTAAGGCAAGTGAATGATAATAGAAGAATTGGTGGAATGGAAATGTGGGAGGTAATGGGAATATCCCGAGAAAACCCACGGACACGATGTTATTCATTACTAACTAACTTGACCGAGGATCGAATCAAGGATCCTACGCAGAGAGGTAAGCGCTCTACCACTGAGCCACTGTCCCTCCAGTTAAAAGTCTTCATCCCGGCGAAATTAAAATACCGTTAATTTTACAGTAATTATGTGATATCTTCAAATAGATAAATGATAATCGAAATGTGGAACAAGAGCGCCCTAGACAATATTATTTTGCGTGAGGTACCGTTATCACAAGTCACCTAGTGGCTTTCCGTTTCCAGCTGTTTAGAAAAGAAAAATAAATGCCGATTTTCAAAATGGCTCGAAATCGAAAGCAGATAAGTGAGTCGTGATAACGTACTCTCATGTAAAATAACTCTCTCATGTAATGTCTAGGGCGCTCTTGTTCCATATTTCAATTATCTTTTATTTATTTGAAGATATCACATAATTACTGTAAAATTAGCGGTATTTTAATTTCGCCGGGATGAAGACTCTTAATGTAATACAATTTTATAAATAACCTGATATTGTGTGTATCATATCTCTATTATCCAATGATTCTAGAAATTACTAAGATCCATCCTTGGTTAAACGCCAATCTTTTCTACAGCCTCTCAATTCCTGATGAAAAACAAAGCCTCAAATACTGTAAAAAAAAACTAGTATTGTTTTGACTTCTTCAATGATACTTATTTTAGGACTCATAGGGTATTTGTATTAATTTGTTGTTTATTCATGTGAAAAAAGTGGGGTTATCGGAAGTAGTATTATAGTTTTGCTAACACATCTTTCGAAATTAGAAAGATTTTCATAAATCCTAATCCGGCACTTAAACTTTAAAAATTAATTTAATTATAATTATCTGCTGGGCTTAATCATCCATTATCGTTTATGATGCAATATATTCTCATATATTAGACATCTCTTATTTTTGCGCAAACTTTAATAATAATAATAATAACAATAATTTTTAAAAAAAGAAGAATTGTAATGCAAAGTTCTCATTAAAATATTCTAATATAAACTCCTGATGTTCAAGTATATGTTTGTTGTCATTAGATTTTCAATGACAGTTTATATCTGCTCTGCAATTAAAAACTTTTTTTTTTTTTTAACTTAATCCTGGATAACATGGTATTGCAAAATGTTTACATTATTTTAGATTTTAAACATTTATACAGCTTGAGCCTGTTTATGATACTGACAAACTTTTATTTCATCCCTGCAGTTCTTCTGTAGTTTTCTTTTTTTGTGTGCTTAGCTTTACTTTTAAGTTTCATTTGTTGCTTTTATTTTCCTTTAGCTTCAATATCAAGTCTTTATTTTCTACATAATTTTCAAGTCATACATTTTTCTTACGTTTCTCTTCCCACGTACTAATTTTGCTTTTTAGAGATTTATTATGAAGTTTCTCTCTCTCTCTCTCTCTCTTTTTTTTTTTGGCTACATTTTCCAAAGACTCATTCATAACCAATTGATTCTTTTTTCTTACGTTTTCTACAGATCCATATTACCTTCTCATTTTTTGTAGCTATGTTTAGGTTTGGTGTTTTATCAAGTGCGTCACTTTTTACGTATATTTTCCTTATTCTCATTCTTAAGTCTAAACTTTTTATTTACATTTTCCTTATCTCTATTCCCAAGTCTGAAATTTTTACTTACATTTTCCTGATCTTCATTAGCAAACCTGAAATTTTTATTTACATTTTCCTTATTTTCATTCCCAAATATGGAATTTCTACTTACAATTTCCTTATCTCCATTCTCAAGTTTGAAATATATACTTACATTTTCCTTATCTTCATTCCCAACTCTGAAATTTTTACTTACATTTTCCTTATCGCTATTCCCAAGTCTGAAATTTTTACTTACATTTTCCTTATCTTCATTTCCAAATTTGAAATTTTTATTAACATTTTCCTTATCTCCGTTATCAAGCCTGAATTTTTGTTTTACTTACATTTTGAGAGTTCCATTGCCAAGTCTTTTTGTTTTCTTACATTTCCTTTAAACTCAGTTCATAAGTCTCAATTTTTGTTTACATTTATCTTAAACTCACTACTAAGTTTGTCATTTTTACTTATTTTTTCCCCCCCATTGTGTTACTAAGATCTCATTCTTGCTTATTATATTTTATTACCATCGTTTCAAAATGTTCCTTGATTGAAATATATTGAAATTCAATTACATGTACATATTATGATTGTATTTATAATGTAAATTATGTAATTACGTTAAATATATGTAAGTTTATATATGATTAATACTAAATATATATTTCTTTCTTCTCTTTCCAGGTGGGCATATAATAAACTACAGCCTTAAACACTAAACAGTTGGGTAGTTGTAAGTACGTAGAATATCAGTATATTAAGGAAAGAGTGCGTAGATAATGCAATTCTTTAATTAGTTCACTACGATTAATAAGATGAAATTTGAAATTCGAGGATCAGTCACAAAGTTGCCGGAATTTTATTGTAGCTCTTTATTACCACAATATAAGTACACGTTTACTTAATTACTTAATCACTTTCACTGCCGAAACAAGAGTACCAGTGCTGTTTTCCTTAAAGCATTGTCACCGTAAACTGACTTTAAGGCTATCAAAATAGGTATCTCAAGCAGACTTCCCCAATTTGCACCAAAAGTATTATCGAGTTACTGAAAGGTGGCCTCTGATAGATAGCTGTACACATGTTGTAAACAAAACGAGAGGGAGGATTGTTCGCCAATCACAGCACTATTCTTCCACGCTGTTTCTAGGCAACGAAGATCACTGACCGCGCTGTTGCCGATATTTGAGATGACTTGTTAAACGTCTTAAGTTTGTCGCCAGAGCTGCTGTCTCTGTTGTTGAGCCTCTGGTAACAGCGCCTCCAATGCTCCACGTGCTCTACCCAACTGTCACAACTAGGGATGGGCAAAACCGGTTTTTATAAAAACCGAAAACCGGTTTCTATAAAAACCGAAACCCGAAAAACCAACATTTCGGTTTTCTCCAAAACCGGTTCGGTGAAAACTTTTCGAAAACACATAGGACTATTTCTGTGGAAATGAATTCGGTTTCCGGAGAACAACGCAACACCATTCTGGTCAGAAATAGAACAAATTAAAAAAAACGGAATCGGTTTTGGAGAAAACCGATAACCGGTTTCGGAGAAAACTGAACCGGTTTTTGAAGAAAACCGAAACCGGTTTTTTTGAATGTTTTGAAAAACCGTTTCGATTTTTCTAAAAACCGAAAACCGAAAAACCTGTTTTTGTGCCCATCACTAGTCACAACCCACCTTTCCTTGTGCACACAGTATATGTTTGCGCGTTGCTTGAACTGTGAGAATGCAGCAACTGATCACCACATACTCTTCCGTTTACTTACACTACTCGTAAACTGACTGTTAATGATCTGTTCACACTTGACATATTTATAATTAGGAAACCTGAGGACTGTACTGTAAAAGATCCATTGTAATTGCAACACAAATGTCAGAACTACAATATTCCGGGAACATTTTGACCGCTCCTCGTATATTATCTCATGATTTTATTCTGTAGACTAAAGAAGACAGGTTGACCATTCGGATAGGAAAAAAAGTCATAAAAAAAAGAACATGTAATTGTAATTTAATTAGCATTAATTAGTTTTAATTAAAATAGTAATTAGAAATTGTAATGAACTACAATATTCATGTTATTTGAAACAAATGTTAATTGAATAACATCTGTAACCACTATTTGTGTGTCAATTTTAGAATTGATGAATATGTACTGGAATGCTTAAATCTTATTATTTTCAATTTAATATTTTTTTGCATAATAGAAATACACCATGTAAAATTTCAACATTTACGTGTGTGGATGAGATATTACGTAGATGCTGATATTGCAACTTTATGTAATGGAATTGTGTCATAATATGAATGTGAATGTGAATATTTTAATCTTTCTATAAAGCAAAATTCTATAACATAACGTTGCAGTATCAGCGTATACGATTTCATCCTCACAATTGCTCCTTAAATGTTGAAACTTTACCTCTCCGAGATAGACTGTTTATGCATTTATGTTGTTATCAGGCCGGTAGCCAGCCCCAAAATGTAGGGGGAGCCGGCTGAAGTTAGGGGGGGGGCAGATCTAACTATATTATAGTTCATCACCATATTATAGTTCATTTACAATTCTGCTATGAAAATTTTAGGGAGGCCAGTAAAAATTTAGGGAAGCGGCCCCCTAGTCCCCCGTGGGAACGGGTCTGGTTAGAAGTCTGTGTGTCACTGCTAGGAGTGTCTATATCACTGCTAGAAGACACAATCTGATAGTTAGCAGCGTTGTATTCTATATATACACAGTGAGCTCCCTCATGGCTAAGCGGTTAGCGTTCGCGTCTTTGGCGTGGGAGACCCGGGTTCGATTCCCGGCGGGAGCTCATGTGGTTCGGACTCCACGTTAATCAGTAGGTCCACGTCTCACATAGCCTCGCTGCTGAAAGGGACGCTGAACTAAAATCAACTCAACTGAACTCTATATATACAGTACATAAATATTACTATTAACAATCTGTTCCAGTTAAACTGTCAATTATTATTGGGCATAAACGACAGACGCATATTTTAGCGACACAAAAGTTCGTTTTTGTGTATTTTTTCGGAAACTACGCATCAGAATTTATCGTTAAGCATGTCATTTTATTAAGCTCTATGCGGTCTATCAACTTATATATTACTTATCTTTGGACGATACTTTAGTGAAATAGAAATTAAAGTTCAATAGTTAAAATTATAATTTTGAGCTATAGCTATCCCATGAACCGTATTATGGACTGTCATCTTGCTAACGTCATAATGAAGAGCTTTATAAGGGTATATTTCAGCATCAGTTTCATTTATATGGGTATACTTAACATCAGTAACTCCTTATGTTGGTATACTTCAATATCAGTAACTCCTTATGTTGGTATATTTTACTACCAGTTACACCTTATGTTGGTATACTTCAATATCAGTTACTCCTTATGTTGGTATACTTCACTATCAGTTACACCTTATGTTGGTATATTTTACTATCAGTTACACCTTATGTTGGTATACTTCAATATCAGTTACTCCTTATGTTGGTATACTTCAGTATCAGTTACACCTTATGTTGGTATATTTTACTATCAGTTACACCTTATGTTGGTATACTTCAGTATCAGTAACTCCTTATGTGGGTATATTTCAGTATCAGTTACACCTTATGTTGGTATACTTCAGTATCAGTAACTCCTTATGTGAGAATATTTCAGTACCAGTAACACCTTATGTTGGTATACTTCAGTATCAGTTACTCCTTATGTCGGTATATTTCAGTATCAGTTACACCTTATGTTGGTATACTTCAGTATCAGTTACACCTTATGTTGGTATATTTTACTATCAGTTACACCTTATGTTGGTATACTTCAGTATCAGTAACTCCTTATGTGCGTATATTTCAGTATCAGTTACACCTTATGTTGGTATACTTCAGTATCAGTAACTCCTTATGTTGGTGTACTTCACTATCAGTTACACCTTATGTTGGTATACTTCACTATCAGTTACACCTTATGTTGGTATATTTTACTATCAGTTACACCTTATGTCGGTATACTTCAGTATCAGTAACTCCTTATATGAGAATATTTCAGTACCAGTAACACCTTATGTTGGTATACTTCAGTATCAGTTACTCCTTATGTCGGTATATTTCAGTATCAGTTACACCTTATGTTGGTATACTTCAGTATCAGTTACACCTTATGTTGGTATATTTTACTATCAGTTACACCTTATGTTGGTATACTTCAGTATCAGTAACTCCTTATGTGGGTATATTTCAGTATCAGTTACACCTTATGTTGGTATACTTCAGTATCAGTAACTCCTTATGTTGGTGTACTTCACTATCAGTTACACCTTATGTTGGTATATTTTACTATCAGTTACACCTTATGTCGGTATACTTCAGTATCAGTAACTCCTTATGTTGGTGTACTTCACTATAAGTTACACCTTATGTTGGTATATTTTACTATCAGTTACACCTTATGGGGGTATACTTCAGTATCAGTATCACCTGAAATGAGGGAGTGGTTCTCGTTCAACACCAATTTTTTAGGTTTACAAAATAATTCATTTTTCTCGAAAACTACACACGAACTTTTACACTGACATATCATATTGTTCTACTCTCTGATATCTATGGATTGAAATACGTCTGATTTTTGGACATTTTTTTTTTTCGTTAAACACTAATAATATTGTACAATTTTCCATATAAACATATACAGGGGTTGGACAGAATAATGTGAACAGCAGTCAGAAATCACATGTACAGAAAAGTACAATATATTGTGTTTTGTTTTCCATGTGCATGCTCACATGTCACCAGCATTCAGTTCATCCGTGAGCGTTGCTGGTGTTACAGTGGTGTATTCAAATGACATATCTAGAGCCTGTCTATTTTAGGTGTGCCCTCGGAAAATTTGTGAAATATACTTCGGTTCCAACCCCGCCAACCTCTGACGGATGAAACCCTTCCTTTGTTTAGGGAAAGAACTGAATGACCTCAGTTGTGTTGCTTTTTGTCATCCAGTCATTTAGTCTTGACGAGTGAAGATCGTAGGCTACTTAGAATGGCTATCAAGACAGAGCACAGCGAAATCCGTGGAATAAATTCATTGTGGCAACGCTTCCGCATTCAATTGAAAAATCTCAGCCACAGCAATCTGTCCCACCTCTTCCGAGGGAGGTACGGGAAAACACAAATCGACATCAGCACCAGGAGTGGCACAGTTGAAATAGAAATGCTCTAAAATTCTCAACGAGGGCAGATTATTGCTGCCCTGTTAGTGGGTGCGTCTCTGACGAAAGTGGGAACTGTTGTCTAGATAGCGAGAGCCACTATCTCTAATATCATGAGCGCATTGACAGTTATTTGAAACATAACAGTGGTCGTAAGACAACAATGTCAGTTATTGACAGAAAGACATTAAAATGAATTGAGGCAAGAAATAAGAAGAAAACTACTACTAAATGTCAGTCGCCATCGAAAACTAGATTTCCACGACCAATCTATTCTGGTAGTGCAAGGGCCAAATTACAAGATCTAAAGACGAATGAAAGTAGGTCCGTGCACTGAGAGAAATCCGTTATCCGGACAGCGGTATATAGTACAAATATACGGAATTCTTATGTTTACTACGGAAATCAGTACGGATCATCGTACGGAAAATATGTTTATTCGAATCACTTATATGGAAAGTACGTTAAAATACACTTTTCAGTTATATGTTTGCTGTAAAGTAAGTCCAAAACTTACAGGATTTATACATGTAACCTACGTTTTTACCTACGCAACACACGTGTTTTTTTTTCTCAGTGTGGTCCGATGATTCGATATTCAAGTTGTTCCTCACAACAGGACGTGTGTACAATTGACGAACACTTTCTGAAGCATACGCTACGAACTGTCTTGTGACAGCCGTTAGGAATGCGCACGAGACAAGATTTGTGGCTGTCTCGTCTCGAAGATGTGCTGGAAAAGTGATGTCTCGACTCGAAAAATGTATATTTCTCTATTGGAAGAGCCGTGTCTCGACTCGAATTTTGTCAGGAAAATCCTGTCTCGTCTCGTCTCGTGCGCATCCTTAACAACCGTGAAGGATATGCGTAGTTCTGTGACAGTTTGAGGAGAGATATTGTGTTTGTGTGTGTGTGTGTTTTTTCAGTACTTTTTGTACCCTTGCGTGAAACGATGACTGTCCAAACCTATGAGAAATTTTAAGGGGTCCACGTCTTTCTCATAGCCCAAACAGTGTTTTCTGCTGTAGACAATATCTATCCATACAATTTGGCTTCCTGTTATACGGTTATGATAGTCACGGCATGATTTACGAAGGGTAACTAGTAACTTCCATACCCCCACTGGGTAGAAAACCGTGTGCGGTCTCAATTTTCTCCAGCATAATCTCTGGAGAAACTGTTTTGCAGGAAGAGTGGTACAATGTCCCACAAAATCATAATTCAGGACCTGTATCAGTTCACTCCTCGTCCGATCCGAGACGGTTTGACCGCCAAAGGTCGTCATTCCCCGTACTATATATTCACATCCAGAGCATACGAAAAATTTGTGTCATACTTTTTGACAACTGTGCTGTACAATATTTTAATTTTGATGTTTCTTATCGCCTGGTATGCTCGAGTGGCCTAAGGCATTAGGCTAGTCATAATAAGACCCAGAACTACCTCGCATGGGTTCGAATCTCGCCCAGGACTTAAGAATTATATTATATTGTCCTTTCACCATTCAGTCCATTATCATAATTCATTTCGTATCGTCTCTTTTTACATTAAAAGACCAGTGCAAAACTTAAATGCATGAAGAAATTAATGTGTCTTTGAAGAGTGCCGTGACATATGACGTGGCTTCTGTTAGTTTCATATATTTTATCTTTCTCTCCCTCTGTCATATACATAAAATCATTTTTAGAATCTTAATATTCGTTTTTCATTATTTGCTCTCACATAAAAGGAAAAGACTTGTCATTCTTCTTTTCATTATTTTCTTTTGTCTCTTCTTCAATCTTCCCTTATCTTTTGCGTTTCTCTTTGAAGTTGTACACCCCCGTTTATTGTTTGTTGTTGCCTTAACTATATATTTATAAGGCTTTGTAAAAAGAAGCCGCCATCATCGTGGCATCTTGTCTTTGCTCTAGATTAAACAATGCATCTTTCTCTGCCTTTCTCATTCTGTAGATCTCCTACTCTCTTTCTCAGTGTTGCCAGAACCTGTATGCTTAAATTCCCTTTACAAAGATAAAAATATTCCCACTTGCCATTATCAAATTACCTTTCTTTATAAGATATGCAAAAGGTTAAAAGTAGAAAAGGAAAGAAAAAAAGCATTTAGTATATTTTATTGATAGTTTTTACAGCAGACGTACTTCTAGAAGGAATAGACATTCGAAAAAGTTATGAATTTTTATTTTGAATGGATCATAAAAGTGTTTTTTTTTTTTTAAGTCTTACAGCTACAGAAAAAACAAATCTATATTTTGCCAGATTTAAACGATGATTCATATCGCAACATTTTTTATGCAACGCAAATATTTGATGCTCGTCAGTCCGTATATGCAGAAGATATTGTTCAGTTCATCAGAACCAAAAATACTTTTTCATTTTATCGTTTATTTATTTTTAAAAAGATTATTCCTGAAGAAGGATGACTGTATTATATTTCCCCCAAGCCTATCAAATAAGGGAAAGATTTGATTAACAAATCTAACAATTTCAATACTTGCAGAAACATGTGAATCCTGTTCGTATTCATAAAATAATATATCCATAAAGTCATCAATGTATCATTGTGAATGAAATTAAATAAAATCTTTTACCGTTACACGCTCTTGCCCTTTATGCGAAAGGAAAAAGTTATTAATGAAAGTAAATAGTTATGAAACAAATGGAGGTATGATAATGTGGGAGGAAACAGCGAGAGAATCCCGAGAAAACCCAAAGATCTTATCTGGTTTACCACATTCATATGATCTGGGATCGACCCAAGGGTTCCTCACACCGGAAGTGAGCTCTGTAGCCAGGACCGGCTCTACCATATGTGCAACACGTGCATTTGCACGAGGTGGCAAAAATCTGTCATAACTATATTATTTAAAAATAAATATTCCTTGTTGGAAACATACTTCATCATGATGGTAGTTAAATTTACTAAGCTGACCTTCTATTTGAATACTACATTCGTAAATCATGTTTAGTTTGCGTCAGTGTAAGGTCAGATGGACAGTGCTAAAGCAAATGGTTAAACAAATCCCAGCTTGAATTGCTTGATTATTGTGAAATACAAGAACTCAATTCTCGAACAGTACTACAGTGTGCCGGTAAAGTTGCGCAACTCAAAGTTTGATTGTGTATATCTTTTGATCTAAGAACGATAAAGACCTGAGACTTGAAACAAATGTAAGCGTGTTCTATGTAAATGTTTTCGAGATCATGACCGATGCTGGAACTTGTAACGTTTCCATGTAGTAACGAAAGAAATTACCGTGATTGTAAAATAAAAAATGTGCAAAATGAAGAAAATCAATATTCAGTTGCAAAAAACTGATTTCCTGTGGGTGAACTCCTGTGTATATGTACAGTATGCATCAACATTTATCCATTGGTGTAAAAATGTGACAAGGTTGATGCAGTGTTGACATATTAAAAGGCCATTTAATGCCGTAAAATGTGTGTTTTTTTTTACAGAAACGCGGCCCCTGGCAACACTGTTATCGTAAAATTACTCCAACAGGTGTGTTTTAGGTTAATTAATGATAGTCAATGAGAATTTGCACATAATTGATAACATGAATTTCTATGCAAAAATTTGCGATATCGCAATAAAGAAATAAAGATAAAAGAAATAAAAGTCAAGAAATAAAGATAAAAGAGCTAGTTGCACTGGAATTGCAAACTGATATATTGAGATTCGATATTTGATTCTATAAAAAGGATTACCATCTTTATTCTGCAGATGTGTTTGCTTTATCTTTCACTAACATAATAGATTATTATTTAAAGATAAAAAACAGACAATAGATTTTATTTGTAGTTTTTAGGAATTCTGAGTGCGAGTGCACTTTCCTTCCCTTCGTTGTTCATGATGGAGTAGCATACTTAAAATCTTGGCTTTTCATATTTGGTCTTTCTGGAGTTGGAGGGCGAAAAATGATGTGATTGCACAGGGCGTGCCTGTAGCACGGAGCCATCGTTTTCCAAAACATGTAGTTATGAAGTTACCTGGGACATACGTAATTAATCACTTCACCATATATGATAAATTATGCCGTTATATGATATTTTTATTTAGGACATACGCCATTCATGACCCTACTGTATGTCATTATTTGTTTATCTAGAACATACAATACCATTAATGATCGTATAGTATTTTGTTTTGCCCTATAGTATACACACCATTAAGAGGCCATATCACTGCCAAATTAAAATACCGCTAACTTTATAGTAATTATGTTACATCTTCAAATAGATAAAAGATAATCAAAATGTGGAACAAGATCGCCCTAGACAATATTATTTTACATGAGGTACCGTTATCACGAATCACCTAGTAGCTTTCCATTTGCAGGCATTTAGAAACGCGAAAATAAATACCGATTTTTTTAAAATTGCTGGAAATTGAAAGCAGATAAGTGAGTCACGATAACGATATTTCAGGTAAAATAATATTGTCTAGGGAGCTCTTGTTCCACTTTTGAATTATCTTTTATCTATTCGAAGCTATCACATAATTACTGTAAAATTAGCGGCATTTTAATTTCGGCATGATGGTGCCTCTTAAGTACCTTATAATTTGTGGTTAGTGGTTTTGTCTAGGAAATATGCCGTTACATACTCCACAATATATTATTGATTTATCTGGGAAATATGTATCATTAGACACATTACAATGTGGCATTATTAATTTGTCTAAGAAGCATTACATAAATGGTCCTGTAATACGTTATTTGACTGAATAAAACATTTTTGCCAGTTAGATTATATCAGCATATGGTAGACTACAATATTATTTTTTTTTTTAATCTGAGTTTGAGTGGATTGAATGAATTAGAATATAATATATTTATGAGACTCACGTACTACTCATTCCGTCAAAAACGAAATAAAGATATAACTTAACTACTTCTGTTTTGTTCTGTACATACAGTACATCATGAAAAGAATCAATTCACATAAAAACTGTATACATATATGTAGAGGTTTGCGCGGATATATTGCATCCACATCCGTATCGCACCCGCATCCGCAACATCTCTATCCGCACCCGCATCCGCAGATGATGAGATAGCAAATATATACAACTTAATATTCTATAAATATAATAGTCATGATTTTGAAAATATTTTTAAACACATTTTAAATTGCTATTGAAAAGAGCAATAAAAGAACAACGCTTTCGTATCATTTCTTGTCCTTTTGCTGCCACAAGCTTCAAACATACTTATTTTGATTTTAGTTATTTTTCAACCGGTTTTAAAACTTTTAATTCAAAACAAACGTTTCTTACTGCTCTTCTCACCATCACCAACTTTCATTGCGGTTTTTTTTAGATAGGGAAAAAAAGTAGGAAACCATATCCCAACTTTATCCGCTATCCGTACAGAAAAGAAATATATATGTATCCGCAGATACCCATTTTGATGTGGATATCCGCATCCGTACAGACCTCTACATATATGTAAAACAATGCACTATTTTCCTTCTGTTCCCAACCATACAAGCCAAGATACAGCGTACAGCATGATTTTCAAAATGTCGCTACTGCTAACTGTATTTTTCACCGCTTTAGAAGAAATTTCCCCATAAAAGGGATTATTTTCGTAAATTGGAAACACTACTTACTTTAGAAGACTGAAATACATTTATTTAGGACGTCTGTATTCGGAAAACATTTCAAAGGTTTTCAAGAACACAACAAACAGTTAATACACTACGTCATATTATTGGGTTGTTTTGAGAGAGAGAGAGAGAGAGAGAAAGAAATCAAAGAGATGAAAATGTAAAAGCAAGAAAATTAACATAAAACAAGATTCGTACATTTGTGCTTTTGTAGGAGATTTTCATTACAAATACACACACACTTGGATGCATGTATGTTTATGTTTTCTAATGCCTCTTTTGATAAAAATAGTCTACCTGAAACAAGTTTTAATAGATTTTAATTAAAAGATTATTGCAATTGAAGGAAATTTAGCTAATTAAAACTTTATTTAAATATTCAAGACACGAGTTCCATTTATCAGTGGAGTCAAGTTTCCTTTATTTGAGTTAAACAAAAGAGAAATTTACATTAATTACGTTGTATAATATACACTCTTAGACAGGGATCTGGCTCGTATTTCATTAGCAAAATTTTACCGGAACTGTTCTCTATAATGATATGTGTTACGTTAGATGCACTGATGATGGAATGGAATTATTTCGACATACTGGCAAGTGGTCCAAAACCAAGATGACGGCCATATTCCAAGATGGCCGCCACATATATGAAACTGATGATCAGGGTTTATACCTCTCAAAGTTTGGGTGGTCCATCTCGTCCTCTTGTATAGTTAGAACATTGCCAAATATTCAAATTTATTTTATTGAGTTCCTTCTTGGCTAAGTAGTTAGCGTACGCGCCTGTGGTGTGGGAGACTTGGGTTCGATTCTCGGCGAGAGCATTGTGGTTCGGATTCCACGTTAATCAGTAGGTCTAGTCTCATATAGTCTCGAAGGGGCCAGGACGTTAAACAACTCAAATTTAGGAATTTTTTGAGTTTTGTAATACTTTATTCAGCTGATGATTACTATGAGCTAAAAGGTTTGATTCCACGGACTTCTCTTTTGAATATTTTTCGAAGATAATTTTATGTCGGTTGAAAGTTCTACATTTGAGATCAGGCTAATATTACTCACGTTTATTGAAAATCGATTTTTTAAAAAAAAATAACTACTTGATATCCGAATTTTGCTATGAAAACCAATCATGACTGAGTTATGACTATATCAGTTATGACTGAGGATTTATATTCAACGATATCATGTTCAGCTCAATGAGGTCTAAGGATTGGCTTATGTCTAATTTTTGAACACATTCTTTTCCTTTCAATGCTAATCATATTTCAGAATTTGGTTCCATAGAAAAGTTTATATTACAACAACGATTTAGAATTCAGACTGTAAAAGTTTTTCTACACTAGGTATATAGTTAAACACACACACACACACACACACATATATATATATATATATATATATATATATATATATATATATATATATATATATATATATATATATATATATATATATATACAAAGAGTGTAGACCAACGTGGGTTTCACAAATGCTTCCTTTCAGAGTTATAGGCTGCCGAAAACATGAAGAAAATGAACTTTAAAGGTCCATAGCTCCAGAACTATGGGACCTACCGTAGTCGAATCAAGGCTTTACTTAGGAATTAATATGTGCGCTATTCAAAAATACATGTTTCAGAATCCCGCGATACTTACGCAACAGTTGTTATAGAGGTAGTTTGGCTATCAGCATACAATGCATACAATTTGAAGTACGCAACAGTTGTTATAGAGGTAGTTTGGCTATCAGCATACAATGCATACAATTTGAAGTACTTACCGACTATCTCTATAAAAATAGTTGCGGAGGTGCCACAGGATTCTGAAACTTGGATATTTGGATAGGGCGCATACTAGTTCCTAAGTGAAATTTTGACCCGACTACGGTAGGTCCCATAGTATTTGAGTTATGGATCTTTAAAGTTCATTTTTTTTCATGCTTTCGGCAGCCTATAACTCCGAAATGACTGATTTTCGCAACCCAAGTTGGTATATATTTTTTGTCTTATCTTAATGTCAAGAATCACCTTCCAAACGTTGGAGTTGTTTTGAAACATCCTGTATATATACCTACACAGGAATGACCAGGCTGTCGTACACTCGTCCCTTTGGTAAATATGACAAGCAATCAAAATTGCACCAGTCTGGTCTCCCTACAATTCTTTTCCTTTTTGTTTGATGTATGAAAAATAAATCATTATTTCCCTCTTTGTGCCTGTGACCCTCCTATTATTTCCCGTCTATGGCAAATGACATTTTGAATTTTATTACATGATTTGGAAGAAGAAAAAAACTAAATAAATAAGGTAGGGGAATTGGATTCTCGTCAGTTCGTGGTATTATTACCGTTAGACCTCGCTGTTTTTTTTCTTCCCTCGAGTGAGTGGGAAGGTATATTCGAATATTGTAGTTCCAAGCAATGATCCTGATTTCCCCTTTTTCAATCCCTAGTGACTTTTTGTACCCTGGCTATTCGATAATCTTCCATCCCTTTCTATATGATTCAGTTTTATTATTCAAGCATATTTTTTTCTTCTGTTTAATCGAATTTTTAATAATACATGATTGATATAATTTTATTATTAATCATGTGTGTAGGTGGTTTTTCCGAGCTTACTGACTGGCTAATGTGTAATGTTAATTCTTTCGTCAACTACGTTACATTTCTAAATGTTTATACAGTTCACAAGATTATCTAGAATAACACAACACAGTTATACACTTTCAAATATATATGACTATCTTTCAACATAAATCTCATTTGTCACATTAAAATATTATACATTCAGTGTACACAAGAATGTTCTTCGTTACATCTATCTTTTTCAGTTACCTAACAACGACATTACACAGATAAACAAGTCGTCATAGGAACCACATTAAGAAACTCTCGATAGAATACAAATATTTAAATTATTTCTTTCTATTTTGCTTCTTCTTAAGTTCTTAGTAACGCAAACTACCTTTAATTGCTTTGTACCATACAGAACAAGGTGGTAACAAAATATGCGGTAAGATTTTAAGGAAATTGGCCTTATCTATGCCAATTAACTCGTATTCTTCCTCAAATTTCTCTAGAAACGTACTCGCTGAGATGTCTTCTGATCTGCCACTGAATTTAGTTAATCACCTTATTTCAGTTAATTTCACGCGAGTATTATTATTACTAAAATACCTTAGATGTCGTTTTACCTGCGTGTGATTCCTGTGACGTGATCTTTCTTCATTCTCAGTATTTGAGATGGTGTCCTCCCTGTCAGAATAGATTTCGGATGAGTTGTTGTCTTCTTCGCAGTGTCTTGACTCAGGTATCCTATGTTCATCATACACAACGTTGAGGGCAGGATCAGGATTACAGTTGGCCGTAGTGATTTTCTCCTTAATAGTATGAATCTCTTCTTGCAGTCTTCGAATTTGATTGGCATGTTCATTGACTTGTGTTTCGACTACGTCAACAGTACTTCTCACCAATGCAAAGCTATGAATGATTTGTTCCATCCTAGTGTCAGTTATTTCCAATTTGTCATTTATCTGTTCCAATCTGGAATCCAACCGGTGTCGTATTTGTTGTGTCACTTGTTCCAATCTGGGGTCCAATTTGGAATCCATTTGTTGTCCTATTTGCTGAGCAACTTATTCCAATCTGGTATCAAAGTTTTGTGTCACTCGTTCCAATTTGGTATCCATCTGTTGTGTTACTTGTTCCAGTCTGGAATCCAAATTTTGTTATACTTGATCCAATCTAGAGCCCATCTGTTGGGTTACTTGTTCCAGTCTGGAATCCAAATTTTGTGTCATGGAATTTATCTGCTGTTCTAGCTGTCGTAAAAAATCAATCACGTCCGATGAATTCTCAGTTGTTGGAATATTAATGTCTTCAACTCCGGTACTGGTATTCCTTTTATCTCTTCGATATATTTTTCTTTTATTACGTAGTAAAATGTACTCCGTGTTGCTGAAATCGTTTACTAAACTTCTGATTAATCTCAAGGTTCCATGGTTTCGGCACCATAAAAATATGCAACGTTAATTCTTTCGTCAACTATGTTACATTCCCTGATTCTAAATGTTTATACAGTTCACAAGATTATCTAGAATAAACAACACAGTTATACACTTTCAAATATATATTATTATCTTTCAACATATTTATCACTTGTCACATTAAAATATTATACATTCAGTGTACACAAGATGGTTCTTCGATACATCTATCTTTTTCGGTTACCATAACAAAACATTAAACAGATAAACAAGTCGTCATAGCAACCAAATTAAGAAAATCTCTCGATAGAATACAAATATTTAAATTATTTATTTCTATTTTTCTTCTTCTTAAGTGCTTGTGCCTTTAAAATAGCACTTTTCCCCGAAAATATAAACAATACTTGGAAAGAATATGCAAAAATATACATTACCGTTGTAAATGTGCTTTCTTCATACTAAGCACTTCGGTGGTTAACACTTCGATCCTCATCAGTGTTACTTCTAGCTTTTTATAAAAAGATCATGTGAACTGTTTTATAATTACTTCACGATGCTTATTACTTCACGAAAGCTGAACTTATTGAATTGTTACCATTACCAGCAACCAAAACCCGGAACAACACACACTAGAAGCACGATCATTATCCATTAGGCTACAAGGAGTAAGAGGGGATTCAAAATTTATGCCGAAAAATAGGAGCACTAATATCGGTCATTTTCGATCATTGATATAATATACATATATCTCTCTCCGTCCCGTAAGTTGCACGGGAAATGATAAAGTGAAATGAAATGATAAAGACCATCCCAGGCCCAAACCTCATCTATGTTGAAAATTTGATCGAGATCGATCGGGTGGTTCAAGAGTTAAACCACAAACATAGTGACTTTCATTTTTATATAAATAGATTGTTTAAATTAACAAGGAAAAGAAAATGGTCAGTACATTACTTTATTTGCAATTGCTTAAATTAACGAGAAAAATAATATGATCAGAATATTAATTTTATCATAAATTGTTATTAATGAGGAAAGGAAATTGGTCAGAGCATTACTTTATTAGAAATTGAAGGATATGAAACAGTGTATTTTTAATCTGTTCATTCGCCTAGTGAGTAGTGTGTGTGCCTTTGATACACAATGTCCTAGATTCAGTTCCCGTTGGGAGAGAATTGAACACATCACAGCAATTCGGATTCTATCATACCTTAAGCTGCAGATCCATATTTCATAGAGCGTATGTGCTGAAAAGGGACGCTAAACTTCAACAAACAAGACAAAGCGAAACTTCAGCAAACAAATAAAACTACAAACAAACAAACAAACAAAGCGAGACTTCAGCAAACAATATTTCACAGTAAACATTTTTTTTAGTCTTTTCCATACGGGGACAAATCGTATTCCAAGAATAAGGGTATAGTCACTCTAAAATATTAATTTTACATGAAGCAAATAATAGAAATAATGGTCGCATTTAAAGGAAATTTATTTATTTGTTGCTTTTTGAGAATCTTAACATTATTTCAATAGTACATACAATCATTATACTTTAAAAATAGATAATAATTTGAAACGTATTTCGACTTACGGCAGGCTTGTTCTGGGAATGCAAAACAACCTTGTTACTGACGTCTCCATTAAATACCTAAGTCAATAAATTAATCAATCAATTTTTCATAAATATATAATGTCACTTATTATAACATAAAATATACAATACAATGTACTGTACATTGGTTAGGAGAAGGCGGCTACTGAGCGAAACCAAATGAGGTTAAGGAGTTGAGATAGAGAGGCTACTGCGTAGGGTGGGAAAGAGGGTTTAAGCGGAAAAGATGTAGGCGATGGTGGTAGTAAGGTGGTCACAAAGGCATGCAGAGGCGGAAAGCTGGTTGAGATAGAGAAGAGAGAGTTTTTTTGCGTGATCCAAGTGAGCTATTGGCCAGAATGAAAAATCAATCGATAGCGTGCAAAAAGGAAATATGCCAGAAATAGCATCAAGCCGATTCATAGAAAGCTGTTTGAAAGGAAAACTAAATTAATGGAGATTCTGGATAATAAAATAGAAATATTATTTCTTGAAATTATATATGACGTTTTATTGTACTTAAATAAATTTTATATTTGTTTTTAAAATGTCAAGCATTCACTTTTGCTTATGCAAATGCATATGTAGTACTACCAGGCGCGTACCCAGATTTTTTTTTTATTTGTTGGGAGAGGTCCAAGTTTTTTTTTTTTTTTTAGGGGAGAGGTCCAATAGTACAAGCCACTACATCTGTATAGTATTGAACGGGTACTATTCTATTACTTAAAGACGATAAGTAATTGTAAAATTATTTTTTTTACATTTGGAGAAGAAAATGATAAAACTAGATTATTTCCATAAGAGAAAGAGTACAAATGAAGTGTAAGATCAAATTTTCATACCACATCGATCATTTTCTTGTTAAACAAGTATAGTTATATTGAGAAAGTGTACACAGGTATGTCGAGTTAGGAAATTTTGGGAAGGGGCAAGATCCGGTGGGTGTGCCCATGTGTACCGCAGCAGCTGTGGCCAAACTTTTTGATTCAGTGATCTACCTATGTGCAGTTATTACTGGTACTGCACTTTCATTTATATACACTCGTATATTGCAAAATTGAGTAATGTCTTTCCAAAATAACTTTCCATGTCACAGCCAGTAATAATTTCAGAGGGTGGCGCGGAGGGGGTAAATTCCTCCGCCCGGAGATATGAAATTTTCGAAGACAAATCTTTTATCGTGCTCAACAGGGGTTACCAGTATTATTGCAGTATTGCATTTTAGCCCCTGTGTATTGAAACTCCCATGTGAGGTAAATCGTCTGAAATAATCACTGGTCAAACAGCAACATCAGCATTGCATAACAAACATACGCATTTATCCATTGACGTAACAAAGAAGGAATTGTGTTTCTATCGAAATGTTATATGTTTTGGTCTTTCGTCCGAAATAATTTTCTTCAATTGAAATGCACATTTTAGAAAAAAGGTGATTGCTGTACATTTTATTTTCGCAAGGAGTTTTGCAATATGAATCTACTGGATACTTAGCGGCTATCAACTGTTTGGCCAGTCCTTAACTGCAGTCTCGAATAAACTAAGCATTCTTCAGTAATAATAATAATAATAATAATAATAATAATAATAATAATAATAATAATAATAATAATAATAATAATAATAATAATAATAATAATAAAACTCCCTGATTTTGCACTTTTTTTTTAAGGAATCAAGTGTGGTTATCACATCGATCCCCATAGCTGGCTTTCTAGGCTGCAATTCGTTATATCTTTATTTTTCAAGTAATTCGGATTTGCCACATAATACTAGTTAACAAGAAAACTTTGCATTCTCACTGGGAATCAAACCCATCACCACAAACATCAAAAGTAAGAGTTCTAACTATTCGGCTGCAAGGAAGCGCTCTTTCCCCTCCTCCCCCTCCTCCTCCTACTAATAATAATATAGTAACTTAAAGAGACCATGTATATTATTACTTTTATAATTGTTAGTAGTAGTAGTAATAGTACAAAATAAATTTATTGGAATGAATAACATGTGAGAAGTTTTGGTACGCGTGGTCCCGTTTGAGGTTGCTGGTTGGAACAAATGAGAAGTACCATGATAATGAAATAAGTAGTTCTGGCCTTAAAAAAAAAAGAAAAAAAAATGCAAAGATGGTAGTAGATTTGATTTTAATTTTAACTTCCTTGTCAAGTTTTTTATCCAAAACAAGTATAGATCCAAATCATTCACTCCTACAAATTGTTTAAGCGGAAAGACCCCTTCGATTTAGTAGTTAGCACAGATCAAAATTGACAGTAAGTCGTTTGTGGTACACGAGACTGACGTTATATACTCTCGGAAAAGAGGGAGATTATGCTGTTTTATATGTATATATAGAATGTACTGCATATGGTTAAATCAATATACTTCAGAGCATACAGTACGTTGAGCAGACCATTTGCTCAACAATGATTACAAATACTTATTTAGCAATTTTTCCCAATCTTTACATAAATATGTATTTTAGCCTGACTTCCTTCACTCTTCAAGCCTTTCCTACACTTGCACTCTACTTGTCCTCATCCTGGCAATACTTGTTAGCCCTCGCCCTCTATTCACCCTCACGCTCCAACTCCGATTGGCCCTCGCTCTCCATTCATCCTCACTCTCCATCTTCTAACTGGTTCTCACTCTCACTTTTCAGCTCCGATTGGCCTTCGCCGTTTACTCATCTTTCATCTCCGAGCTGTCCCCCCACTATTTGCTTGTTCTTAGCATCGAATTTTGATTGGGTCTTACCCTCTACTTAAACTCGTCTTCCAATTTCAATTAGTCTTCGCTATTCATTCACCTCTGATTCTCCACCTTAGAATTGGTGCTCATTCTCACTATCACTTCCCGGTTCCAAATTCCTTCGTCTTTCATCTTTGAGATTCACTCACCCTTAGCCCTTTCTCACTGTCCAACTCTGATCGACCCACGTATTTCGTTCACCTTCACCTTCCCAATTCCAAACTGACCCTTGCCCTCCATTGTTCAACTCTGCAACTCCAAGGTGGTGCTTGACCTCACTTTTCAGAAGGAGGCTGAGGGCAAATTAAAATGAGGGACAACCTTGGAAACTTGACCATCTACAAATGAGCTCTCTGGGGAGCATGAAAGGGCTGTAAGAATAAATCTGGCTGTTGACTGGAAGATAAGAAATAATTATTAATTTATCCTCGTCTAAAATTAAACATAGAATCACACACTCGTACAGCAATAGACCAACAATGAGAGTATACCGTTACTACACGCCATTTTGTGTGTGTATTCAATGTTGAAATTACATTCTTTAATGCTGTTTGCGTTTCAATTGGTTTCGTTTGTCGTAGTTGTTTCGTCGTACTCGAATCACAAAACCACACTATTTGTTTTACCTGTCCCTGTAGGTCGTTTGTAAATTTGTTATTAGTTAATGGAACGGCTGACCATAATCATATTCCGTGGCATTTCTCCTCGGGGATTTCGATCTAAAAGTCAGAATATCAGCTACTCTATAATTGCCGTACATAAATCAAAAGAATGACAAATAGAATTGAATGAGAGAAACGCATAGACCTTCAACGAGATAACCCTGGTCATTTTTAAATGTAGTCTCTATAATAGACTTATCTATAAGACCTGCTTCTGTCTAATGGTCGATATATTTCTCCTTTTCTTCACATGAAAAGTATTGGGAAAAAGAGGAGAAAAAATTCTCGGTACAGTTTGACCCAGTTTCTAACCTTGTAGCACACGCAAAGCAACCTGGATGGTTCATGAATACTGAGTGAACTTCCTGGAAACAGCGTGCACTGCCCATTGTTTCATTTTCAATATTGCACGCCTTTTGGTGTATCTACTACAGTAGCTACTATTTGTATGCTGTAAAGCTTATATATATGTAAAGAGATGCAATGTTCTCATTGAACGAAGTTTGTACTTTTATGTCAAGTTTGCATTCAATTCACTCGATTTTTTTCAGTATATGAAGTTGTTTTTAGTATTCTAGGATTCATTTATGTGTGTATGTCCTAACACAGTTTGTGCGAAATGTTTTAGGTCAACAAACGATTGAATGTGTAAAGTGTACAATAATGGCGAATTATTTCACTGAACAGTTGATATTTGTGCCGTTGTTAAATAGAAAGCGTGCATTGTTGCCATTATTGAACTTTGTCCTGGAATACGCTATAAGGAAAATCAAAGATAGTAACCAGAGCCTAGAGCTGAACGGTGTTTACCAGGTTATGGTGTATGCTAATAATGTAAATTCAATAGGGGATGATAGGAGAACAATAGAAAGAAATCAGAGGCCTTATTATGGATGCGATAATATACCATTGATCAAATATCTAGGATCAATGGTAACAGACGAAAACCATATTCACGAAGAAATTAAATGTCGACTAAAAGCAGGGAATTCGTGTTATTATTCAGTTCAAAATCTTTTGTCGTCGCAAATTCTGTCGAGGAATTTGAAGCTTAAAATATATAAAACGAAAATCATGCCTGTTGTTCTGTATGGATGCAAAACATGGTCGCTTAGTCTGAGGGAAGAACATAGACAAAGTATTTGAGAACAAGATACTGAGACGAATATTCGGACTCAAGAGGAACGGGAATGGGGAATGGCGGAAACTTCATAACGAGGAACTACAATATTTATACGGTTTACCAAACATTGTTAGGGTCATCAAGTCTAGGAGGCTTAGGTGTGCAGGCCATGTAGCCAGAATGGAAGAAAGTAGGAACGCTTTCAAAGCCTTAACTTTAAGCCCAACCGGAAAACGACCATTAGGAAAAAAGACCAAAGCTCAGATGGGAAGACAATATTAAAATGGATCTCGCAGAAATAGGAATACAAAGTAGTAACTGGATCCAATTGGCTAAGGATAGAAGTCAGTGGAGAGCTTTTGTGAACGCGGCATTGAACCTCCGAGTTCCATAGGCCATAGAGTTAGTTAGATAGTTAAATAGAAAGTTTGCACTGATTACATAGCTGAATCATTATAATAAAACTAAGCGATGTTATTGCTGTCATTGTTCCCTTTTGATTGGACCAAACAATCCTTCAACCTGATGGTTTCCTGGTCCTTCACACAAGATCACTTTCATTGGCGTATATATATATGGCGTATATATATACGTAGGAATTGAGGTAAGCTTAGCATCTAGTGTATGATTTTGGCATTCGCGCGCTGACCTTGAGGGAATCTCAGAGAAGGTCCTAGGTGGCAGTAGGACATGATCTCGTAGTACACATTGTTTCTAGAATTATGATAGTTTGCTTGTTCTCGGTTAATAATGTTTATATATAATTAATTATATATGTATATATTATAATTGTCTTCCATTTTCCTTTTTTCCATTCAGAGCTTTAGGAAGCACTTTGAAATCAGACATTTTATCTTTTTTTTGCCAAAATTAAGAAGAGCGCAAAATTGTTTTAAATAGAACCAAATTGGAAACGTACAACAAAAAATTAAAATCTTATAAACTCAATAAAAGTTTAAATCTGATTTAAGCTACTCGCTGAGCAAAACAATGCGTTTAATGTAAAAAAAGAAAATATTAATGTGTAACAGTTTCATCAACTATCCACTTGACTTAATCATAAACTGTTACATGTTAATATATATTTTTTAAAATAATAAACGTATTGTTTTGCTTAGCTAATAGTTTGTCAGATTTATGCCTGTTAAAAGCAAAACTTGTAGAATGAGAAATATTTCAATAAAAATTGCATGCAGAAATCGATTTTGGATATTTTCTTCATAAACTACATTCTTTGCTTTCTTTGTTTCTTGTTGATGTGGTCCTAGAGGGTACTATGAACAACTAACGAAGTCCAATCAGATAAAAGTTTTGAATAATTAAAAAGAAACACGAAATCCTTTCTCTGATAACTCTGAAGGTACCTTAAAAATGTCTGTTTAATATAAACGCAGATTACAAAACGACACAGTATTTATATCGGCGGGCAGTTGAAATTGAGAATTCTGTCACGTAACAATAAAATCAGAACTATATTAAGACGGCTCGAACCTAGAGTCGAATTCGTACCTCCCGCGCCAAAAAGTTACGTGTGCTAACCATTTAGCCTCGAGGAGCCTTCTTGTGCTATACAGTTTTACACATGGATTAATTTCACCTATACATAGTTACCAACGATACATAATCTTTGCTCCTCGACAAATCATTGTTATATTGAATGACAACTACATAAGAATGACAACTGAATAGAAGTGTCTGTTCTTCGGAGGTAAAGAATAATGTTTATGCAAAATCTTCGAAAGGAAATAATTGTGTGAAATATATAACGATGAGCAATACATTCGCCATTTGCCCAGAAAGAATAAGGTGAATGCAAATGAATTCAAAAACCTGAAAGATATGCAACCCGGTCAAACAGAAAAGAAAACGGGTTGCTTGCCTCACAGGCACTGTGGGTCACCTGTTTATTTTTTGCATAAATTTTGACCCTCCTCAATCTACCCTTGTGTCAAAAATAAAAAAAAGTACAGCTTCATACGCGATTAGATTTGGTGAAGATCTTTGTGTACAGGATTTGGTGGGTTTAAGTGACTCCTTTCTGTTTGAGACAGACATATAGACATAGTTATTTTATGTATTAGTTTAGACGACGTCCAGCGCAAACAATCAACTGCTTCCGTGTCCCGGCACGGTCGCCAAGAGTCTAAGATCATCATAACACTGATGTCCCCAGCCAAGAACGACATTCATATTTTGGTCGGCGTATAATAGTGTAATCAATCCATTATGTGATGAGAATTTCTTGAAAATATTAATTTCTATTCCATTTTGGTAAGCTTAAATATTCAATTTTGTTTAGCTTCACTTAGATATTTTGTCCCACGTACACACATTGTATATGGTAGTTATTTAGGGATTCGTGGCACTCTATATGTTCATGCGTATGCATCTCCATATTCTTTACCAAATCATTGCTGTAATTTTACCCATATGACATTCAAAAAGAAAGAAAGAATAAAAATTGTGAGATATGTTTTGTGTGGCCTGGTATGAATTGACTATAATTAGGGAAACCGTAATTGTAAAATCAATACACAAAACAGACTCTTGACACTCACACTCTTGTACCATTTTAACGTGAGGGACGCTTGTCCATCAAATGTTAATTTTCCCGTGAATTACTAAAGTTAATGAATATAAAATAGGTTTACTGCCTTCTCATCCCTTCTCCATATTTCCATATTCATATACTTTTATTTTAAATCTCTCTCTCTCATATATATATAGCGTGTGTGTGTGTGTGTGTGTGTGTTGTGTAATTTACATTTGACGAGCAAAATTACATCCTAGTTTTTTAAAATTGAAGTTACTTGAAGTTCATTTTATTGACTTCTGTAACAAAAAGGTATAATTTGTTTTGCAACATGGTGCTGTATTAGATTGAAGTAATGATAATTTGTTGATTGACGTATAAAATATACTGTAGTCACTTAAAGAATATAAAATTGTATTTGATTTTTCAAGTGTTTCATGTTTGATTTGCTAGAAACTTTAGTAGAAACTAACCTTAAGAGAACTTAACTTTGTACGAAATTCTACGATATTATTAGCGTCAGTAGCTTACGGGACGGGAGGTCCGGGTTTTAATTTTCCCCTTAAACAGGAGTAAAAGTGAGGAGAAACGGGAGAGAACATCGTCTCCCCACTTCCAAAAAATATCTATGACGTCCCTCCACTTCCTAAAATATTACAATGGGCAAATATTGGGGCGGGAGACGGCGTGACGTCATGCATCCTCCTGCCTTTCCAGATCCACTTTTGCTCCTTAACAAGATATTATATATATCTTGCTTTACAGCCATTTACTATATTAACATATATATAAAAATTCTTGAAAGGATATGAACTTAAGAGTTTGACGCATTCGCCCCCGTTGTTGATGAAATTTTGCGTGCGCTGCTTATTAGCGTATAAAAGATACATTTAGACTATATATTGATACTGATTAGCGTATTAAAGGTACATAGCCTATAGACTATATGTTGATTACAACTTGCCAAGGAAAAGAGCAATTTATCTATCGAGAACTTTTCTAAAAATAAATGTTTGCTCTTTTAGGCCTATTGATTCACACTTGTACTGTATAATCATTTATGAATGAACTGAAAATAATCAAGTTAAAAATAATATTCAAGAATTAGGCCTATTTTGTTACGTTAACGTTTTGTTTATTTTAAAATTGCGTGTATATATAGTGTGTATCATTTTGTATTTCCTGCAAATAAATGAGACATTATGAAATTTGCCACAAAATGTATGCCACAAATGTTTTATTCGTGGTCATATTTTTATCCTTGATATATACGTGGTATGGGTAGGACAAGTAAAGTTAGTAATTATAAAATTCTGACGTCTCCAGCTTCTTTTTTTTCTGTTGTTATCTGGCCTGCCCTTTCGCCACATTAGACTGGATAATCGGTAGTCTACTGTATTCGATTTTATATATATCGAAATATGGGAGATATATATACTGATCAATAAACGGCATTAAAATGAACAAAATAATATAGGTGAATCGAAAAAAACTTTTTTTTTTTAATCCTGAATATTGTTACTGCGCGGTAACCATGACAACTACTAAATTGAAATTATGTTCAAGTGGACACAAAAACCGGTTTTTCGACTTTCGGTTTTTAATAAAGCCGAAACCCGTTTTTGAAAATTAAAAAAACGTTTTTTCACCGAGACGGACATATAGAGATAGTTAACGTTTTTTTTTTTTTTTTTCATTATTTCGTCAACTACTGTCTGCTCCAAATGACAGGTTAAAGGAGCAGTAGAAAATTGTTTCTGAAATAACATGTTTGATACTGCAGAGAAGCGATGAGGGGAGAAAATATTGATTAAAAAATATCCACACTGTTACAGAACGGCACTATGTTGTCGAAAGCTAGTAGCAGAACTTCTGAAAATTCCATAACTTTTCTAGAAATTTCAAATTCCCTGACTTTTCCAGGATATCCCGCTTATTCGCCACTATGTATTGCAAGTAATACAAATCTTCTCATAAGAGTAACCAAAAGCTTGTTGTAGGTTTTTATTGTTAACGCTGATTCTTCTTTCTCTATTTTTTTTGTTTTATTCTTTCTTATTTTTTTCATTTCTGGTTTCAAAGGGGGGGTTAGTACCCCCTGGACCCTTCCGTTGGCTTGTGACATTTTAACGTAAGATGGAAGCAAGGTATTATATACAAAAGATTATGACATTCTTTTAAAATTGAGTTAAATTATTTTTAAAAGAAAAATAGAATAGATTAGGCATTACATTTAGCCACCGTAACAATGATTTCCTCAAAGTATCTTTGGGTTGTGAGATTTTAGTCTTAAGACTGAAGCAATGTATTGCATTACACAAAAGGTTACGAGATTCTTTAAAAATTGAGTTAATTATTTTTAAAAGAAAAAATAAAATAAAATAGATTAGGTTTAGGATCGAATAAATTCTCTGAAAATAGTATTATTACTGTCAATGAAAAAATTATCTTTTAACGTTTTGGCAAACCAAACAGATTGTAAGCAAAATTTGCCGTTAAAAAAAAGTTTAAAATGAAATTTCTTTTTCAATATTATTCGTTCAAAAAACTATATATATTTCTTGAGAAACAATTTAAAGGTAATGTCTTGCTGTTATTTCAAAATATATATTTGTTTTTAAAAAAATCGAAATAATTTTTGTTAACAAAGAACTGAGTTGAATCGAGCAAGTGATGTAGAAGGATTTTCCATCTCTCTCATCTGGAGAGGTTTTTTTTTTTTTAACCTCTGTTTTTGCTTCCTTTTCCTAGAGAATGGAAAATTGGAGGGAAGAAATTTGGTAAAAAAAAAAAGAGAGAAAAAAATATATATATCTATGAAAAAAAGGAAGGAAGACACAGCGGGCACATTTCGCTTAAAACTGCGGGGGCGTGGGGGATGAAGAGGAGTATAGTGGGTGGGTGGTTCAACAAAAAACCGACAAATGCTTGTTTTTTTTCTTTTTATCTTTGTCCGTTGTCTCTCCATTATTGCTTGAATATTCAGTAGGAAGAGGTAAAGAAAAGTAGGACGGGGAGAAAAGGGAGCAATGTGAACATTCTTTACGTCCTCCCCCTTTCCTTCTAGTTCTCCTGATTTGAATCCTGAGCAAGAAGCCTTAATTAGGGTTCGTCAGAGCGAGATTAAGTTTCAAAACATGGCGGTTGTAGGTTTCTTTTCCCCTATTTCCTTTTTCTTTCCATTTCTTCATGCGAAAAACTATACAAAAGAAGAATTATAAAAAAAGGACAAGGAAAAGAGCTCGAAATGATGTCTTGCATTAGAGTGAATGATGGTATAAGAAACAATATAGATAAGAATATATATTTTTCTTAAATAGAGGTTCTCCCACATGATAGAGAAGAAAGATTTTCTTTTTCCTCTTTTTTTGTTAGATTTTTGTAATTATGAAATGTTGAAATATCTCATATTTGGATAATATAGGAAAATTCATATTCATGGATAGGCCTAATAGGCATACTTGGTTAAGAATGAAAAAAATGTTGGACATTATGCCCATCAACTTTCACTGAAGCTTAATATTGAGTTGCATAATATCAAATTAGCTGCTGTTAACATAGCCGAAGAACATAGACTAAAAGTATTTGAGAACAAGATCCTGAGACTAATATTCGAACCCAAGAGGAACGGGAATGGGGAATGGCGGAAACTTCATAACGAGGAACTACATAATTTATACGGTTTACCCAACATTGTTAGGGTCGTCAAGTGTAGGAGGCTTAGGTGGGCGGGTCATGTAGCTAGAATGGAAGAAAGTAGAAACGCTTTCAAAGTCTTGACTGGAAGACCAATCGGAAAACGACCATTAGGAAGACCTAGGTGCAGATGGGAGGACAATATTAAGATGGATCTCGCAGAGATTGGAATACAAAGTAGAAACTGAATGCAGTTAAGGATAGAAGTTAGTGGAGAGTTTTTGTGAATGCGACATTGAACCTCCGGGTTCCATAGGCCATAGAGTTAGTTAGTTTAACATAGCCGTCCGCGCAGGGGGTAAAGAGGAGGCAATTGCTTTGGCCTTCATTTATTGTCAGGGGTGGACTGGCTATGTAAAAAGGGCGCGGTCACATACTCTGGGAGGGCGCCATCCATCAGAGACTTTCGCTTGTATCGAATACCCCCTCCTATTAAAAGGAAGTGCCGGGGGGCTTCTCCCGGAAAATTAGTACACAAAAAACAACAAAAGATTAAGTAGCTATTGCAGTTAATCACGATAGAATTATACAAATTCAATATTTTCATAAACAAAGATACTTTGAGTGCTAAATATATTAGGCCTATATAAATCTGCACACTTTAACTGAGACTACAAAAATCACACCAGTTGTTTAAATTCTTCGGCTATATTTGTTAACAGCCTAATTATAACTGAAGATTTTAGCTAAGTTTGGGGCTTATGCTATTTTTCATACTTCTGTCCTTTTAAAGCTGTGTTCATCATAACATTAATTTATTTTTCATCTATTTTTAAAACCGTTGATAAAAAGTATACATGAAACATTTACTACAAATTAACAAAAGTAAATTTAGAATTATGTATCTACCTAGCGAAAAAAGAAATTCAAAAATAAAACTGGAAAATGAAAGTAAAGTCACTGCTTTATGCTTGAAGGAGCCTTCGAATCTCCCTGCTTTTCTCACACATTTTGTCAATAATTAGATTGTTGTCTATTTTGGTTAGAATGTCTCTTTCTGAGTTCATCAAGAACAGTGATTCCAGATGTTCATCTGTAAGTCTTGAACGGAGTCTTGTTTTTATGTATCTGAGCTTTGAAAATGCTCGCTCACAGGACACTTGTGTTGCCGGTAATGTAAGGAGATACTTATAAACTTTGAATAATTCTGTGTAGAGTCTTGAGTACATATTGTACTGCAGAATCACATCGAAGATGCACTTAAAGCAAGAAATGTACTTCACTCCATCACATTTTATAGACATTAAATCCACAATATCGTCAGTCGGCCCCAAATATTCCTCCTCATCCTCCATGAAATCTTCAGAAAACTTGTCCTCTTCAATCAAATCTTCAATCATACGAACATCAACAGCTTCTTGATCTTTTCTTGGTTCTCATAAGGGGATTTTGAAAACTCTTCCCACATCGATGAAAACGAAAGAAGCTCTTCTTTAAGTTTTCCCTCTTCACAATCAGGAATTAATTCAGTGATTCTTTACAGTGACAACGAAGCCAGACTTAAACTCTTGAACTTCTTAGGATCAAAACACTCTAAATCTAAGTATAAGCTTTGATTTTCAGCAGATCGTTCCTGCATGCTGTTAGAAATTTGATCTAGAACACAGTTGAAAACGGTTACTTCAAATTTGTATTTACTGTCTTCAATTACTTCATCAAAAAACTGATTCCCTTGCCATTTTCTTTCTTTTTCTACATCTTACCTCAGGCAATTCTGTTTCTATGATAACTTATTCTAGACTAGGAACATCTGTAATGAGTCCTTCTATACTATTTGACATTTCTGTTGTACAGTGTTCTGCTGCTTTGTAGACTTTGTCAAACTGGTCCCTAGCTTCTTTCAAGTTGAGTTGAGGATATCAGGCGCCATGCTTGGACATAGTTTAAGTTTTTTGTTTGCAAGTAGTCTGATAAAGGTGTGGTATGCTGAAAAATCAATAAAAAACATCATAGCCACAACGATAGTCTCAAAAGAGCACAACTTTTGAATGAGAGACATTGCATCATGTCTGACTTTGGAACTGAATTCTTGCGAGTTGCCAATCACACTTAAAGCTGCTACGAGTTCCACATATACTGGTTTTGATTTTCTTGATCTGGCATCCTTTGAGTCGGGCGCTCAGTAATGAAAGTGTCCAAATATTTTTACAGCAGCGTTGCTTTTACTTCTCCATCAATTTATCCCAATAGCCTCAAGACGGACGCTTGGGTTTTGTTCCAAGTACGCCTCAAGTCGTTTCTGGGATTCTTTCAAAAATATCTGAATTTCCTGGAGAAGCCCAAAGAATTTTATATATATATATAAACACCCAAACTCGGCCAGAGGGCAAGGCCGTAGGCCGAGTAAAGACTGGATCTGGGGGCGGAGCAGTGGGGGTGGGAAGGTTGATGTATAAAAATAATCTAAAATGACCGATATTAGAGTCAAATCTATAAATTTCAGGGTCCCTATGATCATTATAACGACATTCCTAAAGCCAAAAACAGAAAGAGCGAGGCCGCAGGCCGAACAAATACTGGGATTTCGGGCGGAGCGTGAGGTCGGTAAGGGTGATATGTAAAAATCGTCGAAAATGACCGATATTAGAGTCAAATCTATATATTTAGGGGTAAATCTAATATCATTAATAGCATTCCCACGCCGAAAACAGAAAGAGCGAGGCCGCAGGCCGAGCAAATACCGGGGTCTGGGGTGGAGCCCTAGCTGGCCAAAAGCTAGCGAATTATGTATATAGCTTTTTTTTTTTTTTAATGTGTTCAGAGAGGAAACTGCGCCTTCCCGAGGCTAAGACGGATCTTAGCCCCTCCCGAGGAGGGCGTAAAGGCACTGATGTAAGGAGGGCGGAGCGGCCATCGGGCCGGTACTTGATTATGGCCAGTCCACCCCTGTTTATTGTAGTTAATTAAGGTATGCAATATGCATTTTTACAGGAAGTATTATGTACACGCGTGTATTAAGGTGTGTAAGCATATATTGACAGATACGCTTGTATGTCGATCCTCCCCGTTCGAGAAAAAAATATTGGATATTTTCAAATGTTTCTTTGCTTGGAAATGTGACAAGGAAATAAATACCTAATGCCTCCTCCCTCCCCAAAGTTATACAGAAATTGTGCCAGTGTACATATTATCAATCTTTATTCAGTATTTATTTATTGCTGTAATTTCACGTGGCCATTTTATTTCAGACGCTCTTCCATCCAAACCATTTTCTCAGCAGTTGTGTCCAGTCACCCTCCACAACGTTAAAAAAAAGAAGAAAGAGAGAGAGAGAGTCCACATCCCAATTCTGTTATCATTTTCTTAACCTTCTGGCATGTTTTTCGCTTTCTTTCCTTCATTCACTGACCAACCGATAATGTTTCAAGTCGACTCGGACAGTCAACGAAGTTCCCTGTTTGTTTCAGTTCAGTTTAAAATGTTAAATAGTTTTTTGCCAACCAATGGGAAACGAGGGTGGGCTTGCGTTCAAAAATTTGTAAATGTTTCTGAAAAACGCAAAAGAGATTAAGCAGAGAAGAGAATCCAGAGATACGCTAAACGATCAACATACATATAAAGGGAATGTGTTCATTCTTATTATTTTAAGACAGTTACAAGTTTCATTGAAGTGAGTTGTGTAGTGTGTGAATATCCTAAGAGCATAGACAGTGATTAGAAAGACTATGCTGCAGTAATTAGTTACATATCACCCTTCAGCGGCAGGATTTGGACATGAATATTAATGCATTGTGAACGTTTTCTGAGTTGTGTTGAATGTGAGTGATTTGTGCATTGAATGGACTATTTGGTTAAAAAAAAAAAAAAAAAAACTTTAAACTCATCGTGACAGGCCCGAACTGGCCCAGGTGGCTAGGTAGCGATCGCCGCCCAGACAGGGGCCAAATCAAAAGGGGGCCAAATGAAAATTTTAATAAAGAAAGGAGATCAGAAGGAAGAGAAAAATGTGGAAAACGTGTACAACTAAATTCTTGTGAAGTCACGGCGGTAATCTGCATACATTAATATTTGAGCCTTTCATTAAAATTTTGTGCGACTCACGCCTCCTATAAATAGGGCTGCCGTATATATTTTTTTAAATCCAAAATACGGACAAGCCTTAAAAATGACTACCCATCAAAGATACAGTGCCCACATACATAATAAATATTTTGAAATTTCTTACATAAAAGTCACTTTTTATGTTATCATACAATTATTTACTGTAATACTGAAAACAGTATTAGAAACTAACATGTTTCATTTTTTCATTAACACAAATATAATAAATCATCCAATTAAATTACGTATATTAAATCTAACCAAAAGAACCCCGGAATGGAAAAATGAGACACATTTTAAAAACATAACCTACTCTATTAATGATGAAAACACTTTTTTTTTTTCCGCCCGAGATTTTAGCGATTCCCGACTCGGAAATTTCCAGACAGCTCCAAAACCTCTCAAATACGGACATTTTTTCTATTTCATGCTTTGTACGATACGGACACGGACCCAAAAATACAAATAGTCCGTACAAAATTCGGACATATGGCAACCCTACTGTAACCCTACTATAAAATAAGAATGGGCCATGTCAGCTCCAAAGTCATATCGGTGCAAGTAAAAGAATAGTGAAATCCAACAACACGCTTCATATCGCGGAAGGTAAAAGGAATCCCAAAGTGTAGTGCCCTGACAATATAATTCTTGAGAGTTTAGTTTCTTGGCCCAGGAAAAATAATAATTTGAAACCAAACAGGAAGAGATCTGAGGTCACTTTCAAGATTTATAATATCATGGCGTTGAGCCGTTTCCTCTCTAACAAGACTCCGTTTTGCAATTGTTGAGTCACTCATGAGTATTTGCTGCCAATTTTATCAGCCAACAAGTCGAGCCGAAGGTCAGTTATTCACAGTCTGTTAGTGTGAGATAGTGTATGTCCTTTACCATGTTATTTCGAAAGTTACAGATTATTCGGAAACAGATTAGTACTAGTGTAACGAGTAGATTATAAATTCGGGCATCTTGAATCTACAGCACTGATAAGTGACAAATTATTAGATTCTTTGTACTTAGGTGTTCCTTTTAAATAAAACTGTGGCTGCTGTTGATTCCGGCTTCACGGTTGTCGTTTCGTACACGTATTCATATACTACAATTGCTATCACAGTAAGAACTGGATATACACATAAATTTGGAATAAAATTAAGTAAATTGAATAGTACTATTTCTTCTCAAATTATGTTTATACTAGCTTGGTGTTAATGAATTTCTTTCCAATATTGTTCTTTTTTACTTTATACTTATTATCTGTCCCGCCTCGCCTCTAAACTGAAATATACGCTAATTGCTTGTAGCGGCAATTGTAGCTCTCCGCAGAATAAAATAAAATCTTTAAGTTTTACGTCCCACGATTATGCCGGCTAGGCTAAAGAAGACGGTGATAATGAGAAATGAATGAAATGAAGAAAGTGAGGGAAAACGGGACAACCCACGCACACAGTGTTTGTCCACCACAGAGTTCACTTGGCGCCAGCTAGGATCGAACCAAGGACCCCAAACACCAGAGGTGAACGCTCTACCACTTTTTTTAAAGTTAACTGATTCACCGAACGTGCCTCATTAACTTGCGTAACTACTTAATACTAGGTTTCTACTTAATTTTACTCACTTTTTTTTTTACTTGTTTAACTTGCTTTACCAGTAGCCTAGAACGTCAGGGATACGAACATAGAAACATTGAGGACAGTTAAAATTCCAAAGGCTCTCCCACCGGGAATCGAACCCGGGACCCCGTACACCATAACACTGAGCCACCGCAGTCTCCTCCGCTACGTAGTTTACAGCTTTTATTTATTTATTTTATTCTGAAAGAATTATACAAAATTATGGGATTATTATAAATGACAAAAATATAATACAGATTATCTAATAATATTGCAATCGAGCACGCTTAATAAAAATAATAAAAATATTAGGTTGTCAAAAAGTATTGAGCCTTGTGCGCGCGAGGTGGCGTCAGTGTCCCACAGGGGCGGATCCAGGGGGGGCGATCGGGGCGATTGCCCCCCCCCCCCGAAGAGGAAACTTTCTTATTTTATATATATAAATAAAACCCATCCCAAAGCTTGGAACCCTTAAAAGTAGCAGTATGACAACCCACCGCCCCTTCCCCCCAGAAGTCGGTCCTGGATCCGCCCCTGGTGTCCCACAGCTCAGGGTATGTGAGTTACAACGGGACAAACATAACGTCTTCGTCTTTGACAGCTGACAATTGAAGCTAATAGATGTACAAAAATTGTTGGAATACTTATAATCCAGACATGAGTAAGGTGTTGCGCCGTACAGATGAGTGAAATTTCCACAAAACTGCACTACGTCTTACACTTTTATTTCCATAATGGCGCAGACGCTGCGGAGGCCCGTGAAGAAATTTGTACTGTGTATGGGGAAGATACGTTATCGAAAACAACAGGTTAAAGATGATTCAGTCGTTTTCATTCTGGAAATTTCAATGTCCAAGATGCTTCTCGCAGTGGGCAACCAATCACAGCAAAAGTGGAAAACCATCATTAAACATTATTAAACAATTTCGAGAAAGCTTGCTGCAAAAAGAAACTGCACGTTTGGATGCCACATGATCTGGCTCAAAAACACTTACTCGATCGAATTTCTGTCTGTGACCCTCTGCTGAAACTTAACGAATTCTAGTCATTTCTGAGTAGTTGATCATAAGTAATGGAAAGTGGATTACCTGCGACAACAATGTGCGAAAAATATTATGGTTGAAGCGAGGAGAAGCAACACAGTTTGTGGCAAAGTCTATACTGACGCCCAGGAAGGTTATACTATGCGTTTGGTGGGATTGAAAGGACTTCGTGCATCACAAGCTTCTGCCGCCGCACAGAATGTTGGACTCGGGCCAGTATTGGCGACAATTAGCACGAGTACATCGAAAAATTAAAAAAAAAAAAGAGCCGGAACTGGACAAGAGGAATGTTGACAATCCCAGACCTCATACATCTTTAAAGGTTGTCAGAAATTGCGAGAACTTGACTGGGGAGCTTTAGGACAACCATCATATGGCCGGAACTGGAACTGTCCGACTGTCATTTGTTTCTGTCTCTACAGATCTCCCTGAATGGTTGTAAGTTAGTTTCAAAAGAAGTCTGTGCAAATAACATGCAACTTTTGTTATTGTTGTTGTTGTTCTTGTGCACAAATCAAAGAAGTTCTACAGTAACAGGATTGTGGTGTTGCCGGTAAAATCGTAGGTCATTGAAAAAAATACTGCATATATGGTTTCATAATGCTATTTCAAAACACAATAAAGGTATTCTCAATCTTTACCTTCAGAGCCTCAATAATTTTTAGACAACCTTGGTATTACACCTAAGCGTGCGCAGTGAATATGGCGCCCATTCAGCTGTATATGTGTGTCATGCTTCTTCTGTTACAATCCGCACGACAAGTATTACTAAATTTTCTCCTCTCCATGCGAGATTAGGAGTGATGTATCATTAGACAACCATATTTTTGAACAGCTAAAAGATCACATTTACAGATAATCACATTTCTTCGTTTTCCCGCTATCTAATTTTCAGCACATTCATTCTCATGACTCCTAGTTGACTTCTGTAATGTGAACATACTTGCTTCCCCTAAAACAGTACTCAATTATCCGGTACGAGCTCATGTTCGGATCCCGTGTTAAGCTGTAGCTTTCAGTCTTATGTAGCCTCAGTGCTGAAATTGACGCTAAACTCGAATTGAACCAAGAAAGTGATTGACATTTGATAAGGTTTTTTCTTCGCAGCTCAGCAACGCCTCATAGTATGCTTTAAAAAAAAAAATCTTCCTAAAGGTCTTCTTACACCATTTCAGTTCTTACTTTTAAATTCCTCTTTATATCTAGATTATTTTGAAACGTGAATAGAAATTTGTTAAGACAATTAAATGTAATTAACGCTTGCTCTTACAATTCAATGATAGTTGTTGTACTGTCCTGGAAGTAAAGATACCAATACTCATATGCATGTGTTATTATAGCAATATCTACATTTTGAACATATTCTGTGAGATTCTCTCCTCGTCTCTTAGCTCTTTTCTTGCTTTTGGTATCTACCGCAGAATGATGACATAGAAGCAGGCATGAGTGCACGTATTTGCTGGGGTTAAACTCTGTGAGGAGTAGTCCCAATGAACAGCAGTGAAGCATTTGTACTGTAGAAGCAGAGAAAACCTAGATGAAGTTACAGTATGAGTTATCTAAGAGAATTGCCCTTTCATATTCACTGGAAGATAATTGCAGTTACGGCCAAAGCGTGATTTAGAAGGAATAGCATGATCGGGACTTTATTCTCCTAAAGATGTGGAAATCACAAACTGTTTCTCTTTCATTTAAAGTGAGTTTAAAGGAACGCTCACCAACAGATGGCACCACGTTTCCTCTGTCTTTCCAATGTACTTTGTAGGAAGTGACAATATTCACAATAATTCAATCAAATTCAAGAGACGAATATTCAAATTTTTCTACAAAAACACATTGAATCAATAATTAGAGAGTAATCCGCACAATGTTCACAATAATTCAGTCAAATTTGAGAGATGATTATTGGAACTTTGTACAAAAAACAAATTGAATCAATAGTTAGAGAATAATCCGGACAATGCTCATAATGATTCAATCAAATTCAAGATATGAATACTCAAACTTTGTATAAAAACAAATTGAATCAATAGTTAGAGAATAATCTGCACAATGTTCATAATTATTCAATCAAATTCAAGAGATGAATATTCAAACTTTGTATAAGAACAAATTGAATCAATAATTAGGGAATAACCCGCACATTTTCTTTAAAAAAATATTTTTTTTCTTTGATTGTTGGGAGTTGTATTGTTGTGAGCATACTTTCGAAGGGTAAAATTAAGTAATCTGTACAGAGAATTATACAAGATATTCAAAAAGTGAACGGATTATCTTCTAATTATTGATTCAATTTATCTTTGTACAAAGTTTGAACGTTCATCTCTTGAAGTTGATTTAAGGTTGCTACCTGTCTCGATTTTGTAGAGGCAGTTCTGAATTTCGAGAAAATGTCCCGCCTCCCGACATTACGGGAAGAGAAACACTCGTTCCCGAGTAGCTGTATGAAATATTCCTACATTTTGTTTAGGGAAGTGACAACCTATATGAAGCGTCCCGACTTTTTAATTTGGAAAGATGGGGGCCTCAAAATAAATGCATTGGAAATATAGGGGAAACATGGTGCTATTTGCCCATGATAGTTTACCGGTTACAGTTACCTTAAGAAATTTTAACGGCTGCAAAGGCAAGCGTTAAAATGTAAACAAATGGAAGAAATCATCAGGTAATGCAAACTATTGATCGCATTATCTTTCAAATGTATGTATGTAACAAAACTGATGTTCCAGTTTTCAAATCGATTTAAATTGAAAAAAAAAATAATAATAATTTCGTAAATACCTAGGTAGAAAAATGAGTAGCGAAATCACATTTTTGAATGAAAAGATCCAATATATTTCAATCAAACTTTTTTGTAGGCCTTATATCTGGAGAACTACATATAGTGTAGCCAAAACCAAACTATCACTTAACTCAGTATAATGTCCTTATTCCATAGAAAATACGAAAACTCGATTTAGGAGCCGTTCAAAAATTTTATAGCCCCTGATCCAAAAATTAATTATTGTCCAAGATCACAATCTTTTGATCCATTTTTTTTAAAATCATTCCTAAAATTATTGACCACGATCGCAATCTTCTGATCCAATATTTTTGGATCATTCCGAAAATTCTTGTTAAAAACATGAAAACAAGAAGGCCGGTACTGCTCCCATAGAAAAAAAAAAAACACTGGTTTATATTGTATACGCACGTTGGTAGATATAAGAGATTCATAGAAGAGTGTTAAAATCTTTTTCTCTTAATGGCAACATACCAAGTTCCCTGGAGCGTATCTTCTTTTCTTCCATATTTTGCTGTTTTTGTTGACGTTTCGTTCGTACTGTTTCTTCTTCGTCTCTGCATTTTTTCCCTCTTCAATGACAGGATTGAGATAAACAAAAAGAAGAAGGAAGAAGAGGAAGAGAATTAGAAGAATCTGTTCCTGATGACAGAGACAGCAGAGAAAGAAAGAGAGCGGGAAAAAATATATATAAGAAGAAACAATGGAAGAAGGAAAGATGAAACGAAGAAGAGCAGCGACGAAAAGTAGCTGTTTTTCTCTGGCAGAAATGTAGAGAGAGATAGAACAGAATAGAAATCCCTGGACACCCTACAGCTTTTCTTTACTTGTCACTCTGTTCATTTCCTTCCTGGTTAGAAACCACTGATGTTTCTCTCTCGCTGTCATCTGAAATTTTCTTGTTGGCCAATTTTGTTCTCATCATTTTTCAAATGAATAACAAGTCATATCGTATACTTTTTTCTTTTTCCTCGTTTTATCCGGTTCCTTTATTTGAACCATACGTAAAAAGTATCAAAGATGTAAGATAGAGTGTACTTTTTTTTTTTTTTTTTTTTAAACCTTCTGTGTAGATTGATATTTACATAGTACAGTGAAACCTCCCTTAACGGAAACCTCTATAATACGGACAGATTTTTTTGTCTCGGGAAAAGTATATGTTCTCTTTCGAAACGAAACCCTCCCTTTTACGGACACTCTCAGATACGGACGCGGACAGTGATTTTCCCCCCAAACGTTTTAATAACCTCTTTATAGCGGACAAAAATTATTCTTGTTGTTGCGACACATTACAGTAGACAGATAGGACTTTAGGGTCAGCCGTATGGCCAAGAATTCTATGCGAAAGATCTTTGCTTCTCGAACAAATTTAGTCCTTTTTCCTCTGGGCCTTGCATCTTTTCCGACAATTTCATAGATAACAAAACAAAAATTGTTTTACAATTACATTTTCAGCGAGAAATGTTTTCTCTCTTAGTTTCTTTCTTTCCTTTCTTTCTTTCTTTTCTTTCTTTTTCTTTTTTTCTTTTTTTTTTTTACTTATTATACTGGTTTTCCGGCTTCCATTTTCACTTTCTCTAAGAGGATATTCTTTGTGATTGGGGCTGGATCAATAAACATATAAATAAGTTGCCTTTTCATCCATTCCGCCATCAACATCCCCCAACAATAATATCATTTAACAGAAATGAATTTCTCCTTCATCCCTCCGAGTATTTCAAATATATACTAAATAGAGTATTTTCATATTGAATTTTACATATTTACGCTCATACATAATGTATTTACTGTATATTACTGCATACAATTACCGTTGTGAGAAATTAAATTTCTGTAGCCTCTCTGTAACGGACAAAAATTCATGGCCCATTGGTGTCAGAGGTTTCACTGTACAACAGTAACTGTTGAAATTTTCTCGTGTCATAGCAATTATTTCTAAGCAATCTTCTACACTTTATTCTCGTAGGATCAGTCAAAGTGGAATTTATAAAATTATAATATTAGTACGTCCGTTATCCCACTTTTCAACGAAAGCGAATTTGAAAAAAATGAATTTCTCGTCTCGACTTGAGTCTTGGTTTCGAGACGAGACGAAAAAATAAATAAAATAGAGAAATTTCATTAGTATCGTGGGCAACAAAGATGAAGAAGCATATCTAAACGAAATTTCCGGGTTTTAACCCCACTTGAGCTACATATTATGAAAAATAAAAGTCTGGTGAAGACAGTACAGAGAATTACGTGAAATATTATTACTACGGGACATGGATACCAACTGTTAAAAGTCACAGTTATCCCTTAACACGTTTACGGATTAACCCTATTTAATGAACTTGGTTGAGGGAATTGCTCTAGCTATCTTGAAAAAAAAAACTGACTTAAAAAATTCGCTTACATGTATGGGATAGGGCAATAGATACCCACCGTTAAAATCGCCATTATCCGTTAATGCATTAACGGATTGTCTCCGTTAATGAGGTCGTCCAAGTTGCAAAGAACATAATTCAAAACTTTGCTTGCAAGTATGGGATATAGGCTATAGGTAGCTCATATTAAAGTTTCCATTATTCGTTAATATGTTAATGGATTGACTTCACTAACAAACACGGCTGAGATAATCGCACTATAGCTATCTATTGCAGAGAAAATCAAAATTGCTATTTAAACAATGGGCTATGGGCTTTAAAAAGCCACCGTTAAAATTACAGTTACCCGTTACGATAATAACGGATTTACACCATTTTCGAATTTAATCAAAGTAATTGCTCTAGCTACCAATTGCAAAAAAAAAAAAAAAAAAAAAAAAAAGAAAGAAAGAAAGAAAGAAAAGAAAAAAAGAAAAATTAATCGCTTAGATGTATGGACCCGTGGTCTATAGATACGCACTCTTAAAATCGCCGTTATCCGATAAGATTAACGGATTTACTCAATTAACGAGTGTCTGTTGCAAATAGAAAAAAAATAATAATTCGATTACAATAATGGGATTTGGGCTATAGATGGCCACTGTTAAAGTCGCCGTTATCCGTTAATCTTCTAACGAACTTCCTCCATTAACGAACACCCCGAGAAAATAACTCTTGCTCTCTACTGCAGAAACATAATTAAAAAAAAAAAAACGCGTCTGTTGAAGAATTATTGTGCAGAGTAGCGGACGGACGGAGTTAGTAAGTACACAATATTATGTCTCACTGTCTGATCTTAATAAGCAGTTACCATATTAACATATGTATACAAGAATCGTGAAGCAATATGGACTTTGGAGCTTGAATCCTCCTCTTGAAATTCTGTGTACGTTAGCTGAAATAAAAGGTATTCCATAAGGAAGACAACTTTTGTTGAAATGCCCGTCACTTCTGTTCTAATAAGTTGGCAACACTGAACGTTACACTATATTCATCTGTTGTCTTTGTAGTTAGTAGTCATAGAGCGCCGAATAGTGCATGATTGTCTTTTTTTTTTTTTTTTTTTTTTTTTGGGTACGGATAGGAATAGTGCACTCCAGTTTCCATAATGAAAACTTATTACAAATAAGGTGAGCGATTCATTCCTACCCATACAAAAATTAGATGACGATCATTCGTTATTCAGCGCTCCGTAACTACTAACCACAAAGGCAGCAGATGAAACTCATGTAACATTCAGTGCTCCCAACTTACTAGAACAGACATGGCGGACATTTCAAAAGTTACGTTCTTTATGATTGGACACCAGTTATTTCAAACAGTCAAGATCCCCTTCCCAACCACTGACGATATCAGATACCACTCTATATACACATTGATGTGGGTTAATATTGGCTTACTGAGTAGCCAAATATCTAATAACTTTATTCTTTTACAACTTTGGAGATACTTATCTCTATAACCCATCTGATGCTTATCTTTAATTTACAAAATATTTCTTAAAAAAAAAAAAACATTAAGTGCTTTTCTGAAGAAGTAATAAATTGACGATATTGGTAATAAATACATCGAAAACTAATATACAGAGTCCGCCAGAAAAATGTATACACTCTTTGTCATCTTGTGTCAGGATACTGGTATTGATAATTGTTGTGAAATTTAAGTATGTTGTAGTGTGGTTTTTCGCCAACACGTGTCAGCATTATCAATTATTTTCAGTTAAAATTATGTTGTGGTACGGTTTTTCGCTCAACAAATGTCGGTACTGTCAGCATGGTTAGTAAGATATGAAAATGGCAGATGCACGCTTGACGTTCGACTAGCGTGAGTAACGTTTTGAAGTGTTTTGTCAGGTTTGGGAATGCCATCGAAGTGCAGCGTCAGTGGAGAGGGGAGTTTGGTACGGAACCACCGAACTACCTAACAATCGAATGTCAAGCGTGCACCTGCCATTTTCTTATCTCACTAACCGTGCTGACAGTACTAACATCTGTTGAGCGAAAAACCGTACAACATAATTTTAACTGAAAACAATTGATAATGCCATCTGTTGGACGAAAAACTGTACTACAATATATTTAAATTTCAGAACAATTGTCAATGCCAGGATCGTAATACAGGTTGACAAAGAGTGTATACATTTTTCTGGCGGACTCTGTGTTATGAAAAAAAGTACCGTAGTTCGTATTTAATTGCTTCCTCTATCAGAGTGTGAATATTAGCGTACCGCAGCATCTTTCTTAATTAAAAAAAAAAAAAAAAACACCATATTTTTAAGTATTATTTGTAAGAAAATTATTATTTAATAATAATTGTTAAATATAAGATAATCGATTAGCCATTAAGAATTTAGAATTACAATTATTAATTAAATTTTATTATATTGTCATTTAAATTATATATTTTCTTTTTTTTCTCTTTCATGCAATCTCACAGCGTCATTAAGATGTAAGTAAATTCCGTTAAAGCATTGAATATGGACTTCCATTAGCTTGCGCTTCTTCGATAGCTAATTCTGGTTTATTTATTTATTTATTTATTTTGTACATTTTATTTTCTAGCCTTTTATGGCGCCTATGCATGAGAACAGGTAAAACTAACAGAGACCGGTAGAGTGAGTGTAACTGTCATAGTATGTTTAGTGTTAACAAATAGTATTAATGTTTGTAATGAGTTTGCGTGTTGGTGTTGTAAATATATGTGATATAGGAAGTGTAAACATACTCCTATCTAGTTTGTAATGAGATGAACGTTTATTCAGTAAAATGAAGTAAAATCTACTAAATATGTAAATAAGGGACAACGCCATTTTGAAAATGTATGTCATTCATTTATGAAGTATTATTTCATTATTTAATTTCCTTTTAATACAAGGAACCAATAATACTTCGGAAAGATTTGCAATAGGAAAGGGTAAATTTTTCACGCAGAGTTAAATTATTTAACGTACAGATTAAGAATATGATGTGAAATTGTTAACGACATTTAAGCTCAGATTTCATTGTAGAAATATTATCATAATGCCTCCTATTATCTTTTCTATTGGCACTTACCCCCATACTTCACTTTGCACAGGCAAAGTAGAGGGGTAATCACTAATTATCTTCTAAATAATTTCTGCATGTTTATTTTCTTGGCGTATGTCCATCGACTGCGTACAGTGCCATGCCGTGGAAAATCATCCCCCGGGGTAAGAGTATACGGTGGCGAAGCAGTACGTAATTTCCCTCTCTTTTCTTTCCTTCTTTCCTTTATTTTCTTCCGGAATTTTGCACCCACCTTACTTCGGCGCCCGGTGCCATAGCCCCGCCCGCCCCCCTCACGGCACGATACTGACTGCGTACTAATTTATATTATACCTACAAGCATATGTGCCATGAAAACGATGTGTGCAAAACATGCACCAATCTGTGATAGGTAGTCACTACAAGCTCATTTTGAATCTACTCTGATTCAGGGCAGGGTGAGGCTGGAAGGCAATCGCGGAACTGCATTGATAGGAGCAAGTGCGTTAAGACTATGAGTATGAACGTAAAGAGACAAGTGTGAAAAACATTCACTAACCTGTGGTAGGTGGTCATTGTAAACTAGCCCTTTGCAATAAAATAGGATAATAATGAATCACATTAAAAAAATAATAATAATAAATCCTTGTTTCTGTATTCACAGATGACTTATATGTTCTCTGCCTACGATAAATTTATTACATATTAATTTCCCTTTTGTGGGTTAACAGATTTTATGTATAAATGAAAAAAAAAAGACAAATAAACATATTCTTACTCTACATCGTATTTAATAACATTTAGAACGTGGTTTTTAACATGTGACTTTTAGATGGTAGCACAATTTATCTATATATTCATATTATTTACTTCAAATATTGTAAATCTTTTGAATAAATTCTTACTAGATTTTAACTAAATTTCGTCGAAAATTCGAAGAAAACAATGTGAAATAATGAATTAGTTACGGTATCATTTGGTATATAGCAGGATGTATCAAATATGCATACTTGTTTTTAGAAAATATTCATTATTGTTATATTCCATTCAATTTTCACTTATATATCTGTAATTAAATGCGTAAACATTTTAGAATTCCGTCCATGTTTTATTTATTTAACTGACATTTAAGCCGACTCAAGTCACAAATATACAAATTCGGTGCTTCCAACCCCCTCGATATTTAATTTAACACTGGTATCCCAATAAGAAAGCGACAAAATATGTCTCAATCTGTGAGTTACGCTAATCTTAATAATATTGCTTGCCAGCCAGTCACTACCTGCGTTATCGCTAATAGATGCCACTACCTGCGCTGTCGGATGGAGGCAATTTGGTAAAATTGATTCAAATTTATATACCAACTATTTTCTTAATTTTTTCATATTTTTAAAAAAATAAAAAAGGTTCCGAATTTTCATTTAAAAAAAAATAAAAAGAAGGAACCCCTTTGTCAAACGAATGTATTACATTTTCAAAATGGATCCTATTATCTAACTTTTAAATTATTATTTAACTTACCTCTTTTGTGGCTTGTTCGTTTATTTGTGTTGGAATTGTAAATAGATTTGTAAATAAGCCTTTTTTTCATCTTTTATTTAATCACCAATTGTTAATTTATTGAATATTTTATCCACGACACGAAGAAAAGCATATATTATTGTGCGTGTAAATAGTTTAGTGTTTGTTATTGTGGAAAATATTTATATGCCAGTTGGTATTTATACTGTATAGTATATATAGTCACTTATGTTATGCATTGAAACTTATAAATATTTGGCATATATATTTTTAGCTTGAAACATATAAAAAAAGCTTTTGTATTAAACATGTTTTTGAACAATATTTCTGCGCTGTCTACTGAGCAAAGGTTAAAACAAACGAATAGCTGAATATTTTTTAATGTTTGGAATGAATTTCAAATTACTCTTATCCATTATGTGGTTCTACTCTTTTTATATTAATTTGTTTTTTCTTTATTTTTAATTGAATAATATTTGATTTAATAATAATATTTGATTCAATGCATCAGAGCAAACCCAGTCAGTGGAGTATAGAGGTAAGGGAAAAGCGTTCTTCTAAATTTTAGTCCCGTAAATTATGTTGAACCTTGGTTCAGAGCGACTGTGGAGGGATATTGGTTTATTTGTAATTTAGCGTTCTGTTCAGCACCGAGGCTGTATGAGACGTCAATCTATAGCTTAACGTGGAATCCAAACCACATGAATTCCCTCCCGCACTCGAATTCGGGTCTCTAGCGTCTAAGGTAAGTAGAAAGGGCGCCGATTTTTCTGTAAATTTGGGGGGACCCATTCATATGCAAACGGCATATACATGAGGATTTTAAGACAAATTGCATTCAAATTATGCTAAATATTAAATATTCACAAATAGAATGAGGGGGTCCACATGAGCTTTGGACAAGGTGACCAGACGTCCCGTTTTAGCCGGGACAGTCCCTTATTTTCAACTGTTGTCCCGTTTTTTTCTGATTCTCAAACGGGACGCCTAAATGTCCCGTTTTTAAGCAAAAATGACCCAGATATCCCGTAATTATTATTCAAAATATAAATGGTCAATGCAAATTCTACTCTCCCGTACCAACACTCAATGGTTAGGTTCAGGCGTGCCTAGAATTTCTGAATATTCAAATGAGAATGGAGTGTTTTGTGGTTCAAGTGGGAATTCTGAGTGTTCAAGTAGTTAAAAGTATTGTTGGGTAGGTCTAGTACTTAAGTTAAAAACGCTGTGCTATCATTCTTACTTGTGCATTTTGTAAATTGAAAACACTGCTGTCCCAAAATGCAATGTGGAAGCCCCCCCTCCCCTCGCAGACTCGTATGCGTCCCGTTTTTGAAAGTAAAAGTTCTGGTCACCTTGGCTTTGGGGGGTCCGGCCCCCTGCCCCCCAGGATCGGCACCCTTGGTAAATAGGTACGCTAAGTATATTGCCACAATGTAGTTTTGTGAAGGGAGATACAGTTGGTTCATATAACATAAACAGAATGTTATGATTCTTTCGCTTCATACGTGGTTATATGGTTCGCATACGCCAGTTCGGTGCGGGAGAACTAGGTTCGATTTCCGGTTATACTACTTATGTACTTCAAGTTTCACGTTAAAATTTGTTTTCGTAATAAAGTCGGAGCTGAAAAGGAATTAACCAGTCCTTACCATGTTTAAAGTTTGTTACCGAAAACAGGCTTGTTACTGCACTCTTCACCTATAGCTTAATGATAATCACGCGTGCGTTTGATATATGCGGTCCTGAGTTTTAATTTGCTATTAAGGCCCAAGCGACAAGAGTTTATAGCGAAATGCAGCGGATAAGTAGGGAACTACTCACCGCTTGTTAGAGGGATTCCTTGTTGGATTCCAAGCTATGTTAGTTTATGATGGACATCATCCATTTTTTTCCCCCGATTTTTGTCCTTTCTACCATTAGCTTTATAACATTCTTCCAGCAACAGGCACTTGAACTTTTTATTCGTTTCCTTTAGCTTTCAGAAATCATCGTGAAATGTTAAACCTGGCATTACATTTCTTTTACCCAAGGTGTCATTCAAAAGTTCAGAGATTCGGCTTGCAGTTTCTTACGAAATACCAATGCACAATTAATCTCCTTGGGTGACGATACACTTGCACAGTTAATAAAGCTATTTATTTTTTTAAAAAACTAACGGAATATCTTGTATGGTGCTTGCATCTCAGTTTCTGAAGCAAAATGACATTTCTTCAGATGTTCTTTCGGCTGAGGTTAAACATTGAAGGTGCTAAGTTGGGTGAATAGGCGGAGTGTTGAAACAGACGGTTCATATTTAGCGAGAAACAGCGACGAATAAAGACCAATGGGCAAGCGAATTGTCGTGGAAGGTACTAGTGTCCAGTTTCTCACATCTCAGGCCGCTTACGAAGAATGTACTCGCGCGAAAGTCTATTTATCTTCCGTTAAATTTTCACTTTCAGCACCTTGTTTATTTTTCTGTCTCAGGAATAAATTTTATACAGGCAATTCCTTCAGAATCAAAGAAAATCTCAAGCATGATATGACTTTCCCTGTGCTGCGATGCTGCCGGATTTTGCTCGTTCTCGGTGAAGACAGTGACTTTCGTATTGAAGAAGAAAGCTTGGATTGAATTTAAAACAAGTAGCACTAAGTTGCATCACCTGTCACTATCTTCTCTGAAAAAAGATCTGGTTTTCATTAGATTTTTCAATCAAATCTCTGGGGATCTTCGTTTGTTTGTCCATCTGAACGTGGACACCAGTAACTGAGCGCAGGCAGTTTTATTTAACAATGTTCTCACCTGTTCGACGACGATTGTTAGCGTTACCAACACACTATGTCACCACTGCTCATAGGTTTCCCTAAGAATTCCCTCGACTGACATAAAATTTTCCTTAGTTTGTTGAGTGTCCAATTCCTATGACAGAAGTCATGTGATAAGATTAATTAGCTATTTTAAAGAAAGTGTCAATCACATTCGCTTTGTTCATTTGCTTTTTCTTCTATTTTTACTTTGTCCTTCCTTTTTTAAAAGAAAAAAAAACATCAATATACACACATTCTTTTTATTTATTTATTTATTTATGGTTACATATAGATCACAACAGGTATATTACCTAATGATAGTGACCTAGTCAGTTTGTATATAGTTACAGCATGCATGAATTCACATACATAATTACAAATACACATTTATAGATATGGCCATTTTAATTAATGAATCTTCAATAGGATTGCACAATAGTTCTTAGACAACGGTCATTTATGGTAAATATATCAAGTTCAGGGTTATTTTCAGCATAGGAGTTAAAAATATAACACATTCTCCTAATAGGTGACATGTATAGCGTATTTGTTCTAGCAGTAGGTAAATGAAAAGTAATATTGTATTAGTTTTTTTCGGAACAAAGGAAATTTTAATTATATATATTGGTCAATCAATGAGCGCAAAAATTTCTTTGTATTTTCACGTTTTATGGAAAAATCCCTTTTTCCCTTTTTGCTAAATTTACCTACGAAATTTCCCTAGATTAGGGAAATTTCGTTCAAATCACGAACACTTTGAGACACACCATTAATATTTCCCTCCGTTCTTGCACTCGCAGGTCGATCACAGCTGATCGACGATGAATTCTCAGCCTTCTGTAAAACGCCGATGCTAGTCCAACACTTATAATCTATTGTAAAGTCACCTCCTCAGTAATGTAATAGTCTTCGAAGTCATTTTCCCCAAACATTGACAGAATTTAATGTTTACACGCAGCTCTTGAAAGTCACGACCAGTGGCGACTTTTGAGTGAAATCATAAATTTTAAGTTTTATCGTTACAATCTAAGGGAAGGGAAGTATACATACAGGGTGACCCAAAAGTAGGTATACACCCCTGCATGCATCAAGAGTAACATTCTAGTTTATGGGCTGATTTGCTCCGGCTCTTCCGAGCGTAAGATATAAGTAAAAACACATTAAGAATAAGTAATAAAGAAACTAAGTCTACCTGATGGATAACAATAAGAAATGATATAAATTGCAATGACTTGATTAGTACGGTACTGTATACCTACTTTTGGGCTACCCTGTATATATATATATATATATATATATATATATATATATATATATATATATATATATATATAAACAAAGAAGTAAAATTAGATATCACTCTTTCTATTTTCTTTGCGTGTGCATTATCAATAATTTCTTTTAACTATTTTACTTACCAGCAGTGTTGTCATAACAATAGTTAATATAAAACACAAAGAGCACCATGAAATTACAAGAAATGTCAGAAAGTATTGGTAACCTATTTCCTCTGAATTTTACGTAAATCACTAAGAAACAGCATCATTGTGCTAATGACTGTAATTATGTTTTGTTTTTTAAACTTGCCTCATCCTTCTGGTCATAATGACAAGTTGATGTACCTAATAAATTTATTTGTTACTGAAAAGGAACCTACAATCACTGTTTCCCACGAAATTCACAAAGGATCTGCGGATTTGTTTTTGTTTCCAAAGTTTTGGCCTTCAGTGTATATACTGTATGTATAGGATATATACACATCAACATGCACTTATTTTCGGATTTTCTTGCACCTATCTGTGCACATCAATAGTAAGAGTCTTGCACGTAAATATTGTGGTTTTATCAAGCAATCAATTAAGCAATAACATCTGTATATACATTGATAAAGCATTGCTCTATTTGTAAAAAGGAATTTGAAGATTTTTGTGTGACATACAGGTGGTTTTTAATTGACCACTGTTGGACATAAGTGCTAGAACGTCAAAACGTACTACTGTATATTGAAAAGTCATTGTTCATAAATTGATTTAGGATTTAGATTTCTGGGCTTTCGGTATCTAAGGCCATGTACCCCTTCGCGATTTGAGGGATGACGTTCCACAGCGAGAACACAATCCGGGGAAAGGGAAGGAAGGAAGCAGCCTGGGATCTATAAGTTAGGTACCACCCCGGCATTTGCCCGGTGTGAATGAGGAAAACCCAGTAAAACCTCATTCAGGGTGGCTGGCCTGAAAAAGCGTTGTACACTTTTTCGACCGAGTGACCCCACCGCGAATCGAACCCGGGACCACTCGCATCGAAGGCGAGAGCGTGTTCATAAATTGAATATGGCATATTCTCTTGTAGACGATTATTAGCGGACGCACGCACATTTGGTCTGGAGTTCAACTCTTAGTGGGGGTGCAGAATATTCAATCTTAACTCTGTCTCTGAGGCTATTTTGGAAGCTGTTTGAATGCCATATAGAAAGCCAGGAATAATTGGAACTGGAAGTCGATATGCTAAACACATTATCACTCAATCTAAAAACCGTTCAACAGCTGCCCATAGCCCTTCCTAGGTTGTGATGCCAGAGAGCTTAGTTTATATGATTTGGTTTAATATGCAGTGACTCAATATTGAACTATGGTAGCATACACAGCCACGTTTAATTTACTCCTAGGCTACACAAATAGCCTAGCTAAGATGTTTAAGGTCCCATGCTTATCTCCTTTAAGCCAAAGAAGACGGAAAGTGAATGATTGTGAAATTAAGATTTTTGTGCTGTCTCACTCGGGAATCGAACACGAGACGACGTCTACCAAAGGTATACACGCTAGCCAGGCCCGTATCCAGGGGGGTCTAGGCCTCCCCCTAAATTTTTGCTGGCCCCCGTAAAATTTTCACGGTAGGCTTGCAAATGAACTATAATATGGTGATGAACTATAATATGGTTGGATCGGGTCCCCCTACCTTCAGCCGACCTTCCCTACATTTTTGGACTGGCTACGGGCCTGACACCAGCCCCTAGACCAACGTGGAGGGTTTGCTGCCATTAAACTTTAATCATTCATTCTTTCACAAAGAAAGCCTTGAGTTTGCTTGAATTGAATTCAAGAGAAAATCACAATAAGAGATTTCTCATACGCTATCTCTAATTATGTTCACTTTTTTCGTTACAATATTTTCATTTTCAGTGAAAAAAATATATAAAAGTATGTTGTAATTTGAAAAAATTGAATATTAATAAAATTTTGATCGATTGTCTACCTTAAGGCAAGTAACTACAATATTACAAGATATTCTGTACATTTATTAGATTAATTTTTGTGTTTGTTTATTTGTTTTAGGTAAAATCTTGCAACTTAAATTTTATGAACTTCCATGCTAATTAGACTTCTGAAATTTTATGCAGATACGTAAACCAGAGAGACCCCGTTTCGATTCCCGATGGGAGCTCATGTGGTTCGGATTCCACGTTAATCAGTAGGTCCACGTCTTATATAGCCTCGCTGCTGAACGGGACGTTAAACTCAAAATCAACTCAACTCATAATTTCTTCGATAGGTATTTGTTGATTTTTGGAGGTTTTATTCCATGACTGTGTAGGATCCTAGATAGTATAGGAGTATTCACTTTCCACCGCAGCCGAGTTTATTTATTTTCATCTCAACGAGGTTTCATTCCCGATCTCCAAACTTTTGCGCGATATAGGGTCATTGGATGGCAGATCAAATAACTAGCCCGATTTCTTAGACGGTACAGAAGTTAACACTAAGAGGCAATGACAGACATCAATGAACACCACAATCTGCATTTCTTACGGAATTTGTAACAGAGATGTAGCTGCTTTTTACCTTCGACTGCTTTTTTTTTTATTATTATTATTACATATATTTATCTAAACGTACAACTGAAAGCTTTAGAGTGACGGCTGAAGGTGACCGCTTGCCATAGTGTAATAATAGGATACTGGAGTTTGAAATTTTTAGGATGACAAAAGACAAATGGGAGTTGTTTGGTGCGTGTAGGAATGTAAATACCAATTTACGCAGAAATGAATGAAATACCCTAAGTTGAATGTAATGTAATAAATAAAGTTGCAAGAATTTCATATCTAGTTTTGCTTTAATTTAAAAGAAAAAAGTCTACAATGTTTTGTCGTAATGAAAAAAAGCAAGTACAGTGGAGTTCCGATTATCCCAGTTTCGATTAACCGAGGTTCTGTGTTATTCGAGCTTAATCCAAACAAACAAACAAAAATTTAAACACTAGTCTAGTTACAACGACAAGCAGTCTGCAGGCATTTGTTTCAGCAAATAAGCAAAAGTAAAGCTCGCCTAAAGATAACAACCCCACTCGACGTGTTCACACTTAAGCGAGCGAGCTTTAATTGTTGCGCGTCTTGAGTTTCAGTTTGAGAGCACGGTTCTATATGGAACAGCAAGACGACACGGCACCAGCTGATATTAGGATGTTGCGACGTCTACGCAATATAGCGGCCAAAAACGAGCTAGCGTAATGGAGCAGAGGACTATGAAAGACTTTTTTTTAAAAGTGTATGCATGCTAAACGGTATCTTATTTGTATTGTGTACCTGTCAATATCAGAGTGAATTTTTTATTTACTGTATTACAGCTAATTTCTTATAGGTGTGTGTGTATGTATAATTATGCGTACTGTACTGTATGTCCAATAAAATAATAAATACTTGCAAAATTATTTATGTTTCCATCCGTGTTAAACGAGTTTTTGGTCATCCGAGGTAGATCCGGTCCACATTAGCTCGGATAATCGGGACTCTACTGTACCTCCCGGTTACAGGCCTATAAGATGAGCAGAGTACATCCACCTAAATTGTAATAAAATCAGAGAGACATTAGTAATAAATATGGGACAATATCTCAACTCAAAATATTAAAATCAAGTGTGTAGAGTGAGTAATGAAAATGAATCAACGGGAATATGAACTTATGTGGAATAAAAACAGAGAGAAAGATAAAACGTGTGGGAAGCTGTATGAATATAATGAGAAAGATGGGAACGGGACTGGCAGCCCTGGAGTTGTCTTTAATTACAAATATAATTAATGTATAAGTCTCGAGTGTGAAACATGATATGTCTCCCTCGGTTTCTCGCGATACGCTCAGCTGCTTTGTTACGTGGCACGTGTGTATGGTGAATACCTACGCACTGAAAACTAGATAATGGAAGGGAAGGTAGACATGATGTGTGGGAGAAAATATGGAATGTAATTTATAGTACGAAGATATTTATATGTATTAAAGACTATACGTACAGCATATTGCAGTATACTAGTGCCTGTTGAATAAGATACGTAAGCCATGTTTGCTAAATGGCCTCTCTCCTCCTTCCTAAAGAATTTGTAATAGGAAAAATACCAAGTATTATTTGCAATTATTTGTTAGTACATTTTTCTTTTTGTAAGACAATGGAAACAATGAAATGAATCCTTCATTAATCTCCTTAGCCTCGTTTATTGAAGGTTTTGGAGAGCGTCGTGGACGTTAATCACGATCCAACCATTGTCCTGCGTATTTACGGTTCTTATAGCAAATCCCTCTTTTTTAATCTCAAGTAATAATCGATGCAGGAACCTTTCCTACATTAAAAAAATTGCACACCTCCAGTCAGTGATTCTTATTGTCCGGTGATTTAAACTTTTAAGGTAGCTTAGTTTTACTTTTTCACCTCACTAATTGCATGAAACTGCAGAGCGGCACTGGTATGGTGTGTGTGCCTAAGTTGTCCGAAATGTCACAAACATTTTCACGAGGGTCCTCTTCCAGGGTGTTCCTGAGAAGATAATCTGAACATGATGTTGCTCGGTGGCTATTGGGTTCATTTTGTAATGCTGTATTACCAGAACGAATTTTGATATACCAACGCCGAATAGTTCATTCATTCGCCATTTGTGCCCAAATACACTGTTAATGTTTCCTTGGGACTTTTGTGCAAAAAGGTAATTCGAATTCGCGAAGAAAAATAACTTGCAATTGTGTGCTCTCTATAGTTGAAGAACGTACTGCCTTCTTAATGTCTGAATACTCCAATCTGTTTGCTGTATTTGTACAGAGTTTGTCACCTTAGTTCATCCAGTGTTGTATTGGTGTGGGCTTTCTTCTCACCAGACGTCAATTCGGACATTTCACTCGCACAACATAGTAGCAGCCGAAATAGGGTAAATTTAAATGTATATTTCCCTACAGTTTTAGCACTAATAATAATTCTTATTTGCTTGAGGTACAGTCTTAAAAAGAACGCGTTGCGTTGTGTTGTGCTGTTCTCTGTAAAACATGAAATGTTGTGTTACTGGATATTGCAATATTGTTGTATGATCTTGATAAGTCGCGAGTAGATTGCACTCTACAATGGGACCCAATTGAGAACAATCGGCGAAAGTTCGGCCCTGAATAATGGTATTAATTGTAAATTAAAAAGCGTAACAAAATGAACACACATTACATTCATGACTTACAACAGTTCCCTCTTGTGTTTTTGTGGCTCACAGTTTTTGTGATTAATTTGTTATCATAATTGTTCTATTCTAAACTGGGACACTTTAACGGGAGATAAATCTTCCAATCTTTGACATTTTAGTGGGAGGTTTATCTCCACCCCTTTTATCCTAAATATCTAATTAGCACAAGAGGCATTTTGGACGTATCAGTAATTAGGCTATGTTCAGGAAGGTGACTACTAACATCTTAGATTCAGAAATTATAAATGAACTGCAACCCTTGCTTCGCTCTGAGCAAATCCTTGAATGACCTGATTGATTTAAAGGTAAAATGTGACACAACACAGTGCATCTTTTTCCACCGACTAAGTGAGGTAGTAACAATAATTAAACGTCACTAAGCAGGCTCTAGTCTACAATTGCACAATTCGGTAATGGGAAGTTTTTTGTAATGCTTGATTTTTATATGGACTAAGTGGATGCTGGGAAGCGAACTCAAAAGCAAAGAAAAGCATAATAACGCTAGTAGCTACCTTGAGCATGATTTTTGTTACCTAACGATCATTCGAAAAACATAAACCATAAAAGCATAATTTGTCAAATAAAGCATTTTTCTTGGAAAAACAGTAGCTGATTAATTGTTAGCCTAATTATTGTAACCAAGATTTCATTTTCAACATTGGATATTTTAACGAGTAAAAAATGTGTATTTTTTTCGTACATATTCTGAAATCTAAAACTTAAAAATTTAATAATTATTATAAAACTTGAAGAAAAATCGATCAAATTTACACACGAAACCATTTTTTTTAATGGTACAGTGTTTCGAAACTTTGCAATACAACCCCTGTATTGTTATGCAACCATAATCACGGTAAAGAATGTATGGTTGTCTATAAGTACACGTTACTTTGCCGTAATTAATTCAGCACCCATAAAGGTGTTTTATATTCTAGCTCCAAATATTACCATCAGATCCTAAAGAAATCTATATGGGACCAGCAGGAAAATATAATCTTTTTTTAAAAAATGGGCACCTATCTTGTGCAGAGATACCCAGAAAATATACAGGGATTTTAAGGATTGAATTGAGAAGCTCTTCGTTTTTTTGAAGTCGATTTCAAAGTATAATTGCAGTTTTGTGAGGAACTGGACAAGAATTAAAACATCATTACAGTATGTAAAGTTTAACGGTTTCGTGGTTTGTGTAAACACTTTGAATCAAAGAGTTTCATCATCTGGTGCAGTTAAGAAGAGCTTTTCTGGGCTCAATTTGATTTTTAATTCTGAAAGATCATGTCTGTCAGAAGAAAATCTCCAGGTTCACAATAAACCTGAAATTAACCAACTCCTCCTGCAGGAGCAACATAGATACATAGATTGCTATTCTTAAGCATTGCTTTTTTATGATCAATATTTTTCACATCAAAATAAGAGAAAAAGTTCATATAGACCTATGAACTCTGAAAAGTCCAAAATCGCGAAAAAGCCAAATTTAAAGAGGTCCTTTTCGAATTCCAGATACTGTGGATGGTGGTCCTTAGCAGCGTAAAGGAAGCCACGCATAGCCTACACAATCCGGAAGTGCATATTTCGTCAATTTTCAATAAGTGTACAGGGCATTCCCTACAAGGTTTAATTCTCACATGTGCTCGCAATAGAGTTTTCAGATATACCCTGATTTCAACGAGGGCTCAGAGTAGGCAGGAGGTAAGCCTTCACATATATGGACATCCAATGCTTCAGATGAAAGTCAAAAGTGTTAGGAACCGGCGGCTTCATGTCTTTTTGTGTTCTGACTAACGTGTGATGCAATGTATTTCGTGATGGTATATTTCACGTTTTCTTCACTTGTAAGCATGAAAGAAAACATTGCAGAATGCGTTCTCCTGAGTACGAGAAACCATGCTGCTGACGGTCCTTAACACTTCCGACATCGTGCCAAAGGATTCCATATTCACTGGTATCAAGGCTTATCGTTTCCCTACTTCGGATCTATCATAAAGTCAGAGCATATCTCAAAATTCGGTAGATGGCATGTCTGGGAATTTCACCCTGTGTGGAATACTCTGTACACCCATTTAACATTAATGAAATATGCGTTTTTGAATTGTGTATGCGTGACTTCCTTCACGCTGATAAGGACCGCCATCCACAGTATCTGGAATTCGAAATAGGATCTCTTGATTTTTTTTTTTTTTTTTTTTGCGATTTTGGACAGCCCTAGCTCTGAAACTATGCACTTTTCGCCATAGGTGCATATGAACTTTTTCTCTTATTTTGATGTGAGAAATCACCTCTTACAGTTTGTCGGTATAGTTCATTAACACCCTGTATATATATATATATATATATATATATATATATATATATATATATATATATATATATATATATATATATATATATATATATATATATATATATATATATATAGAGAGAGAGAGAGAGAGAGATTTGTTGAACATATATATAAATGGAACTGAATAAATTTGTGATTTCATAGCTCTTGAACCACCCGACCGATCTCGAGCAAATTTTCAACATAGATGAGGTTCGGGCCTGGGATGGTTTTTTTATAAATTTACTTTGACGGTGCAACTCAGGGGAGAGGAGATACATAAAAATGACCGAAATTGACTGATAATAATATTGAGTCTATAGTTTTCGGAGTCGCTGAAATGAACAGTGACACTTCCAACCAATACTGTCTAAATTCAGTCCCAAAGTTGGGGAGAGGATGTAAATGATCGAAAATGACCGATATTAGTGTCGAATTCATAGTTTTCGGAGTGACACTTCCGATGCCTTTTAAATCCAAATTCAACCCCTATTGCTATTTATGTTCAAAATGAAACGTATTCTCGCCGGCAATCTGCTGTTTAAAATACCGTTATTTGCAAGAACATATATCATAATTATCAAAATAAAACATAAAGTGGGGCGCTCTGCTTATCAGGAAATTAAATTTTTTTTTCGGGGGGGCTGGGGGTACTAATCTTCCTTCTTGTTTGGTAGAAGAAACGTTTGCCTTATACATTTAGGTGTTATTTCATTTCTTCCGAACCTTCACCGTCTATGAATTTTGACTATAACCGTCATTTTTTGTTTCTTTTTGCCAAATCAGCAGCTAAAAATAAAGATAAAGGTCATTGCGTCGAATATGCGCCCGTAAGAAAACGGACAATATGTGGCAGAAGTTGCTATGTTGAGTTGTTGTTCTCAACAGATAGGAGGACGTTCGTACCTCTGCTACGTATTGTTGCACAAAAAAGGTAATTTCACTCACAACTACAGTACAATTTAGTATATGAATGTGTATGTGTGGCATCAAAAAAGTGCTTGATATAATATTGGGTGTTTGTGTATTGTACTTTAGGAGGAAAATAAAAACAAAGAGGAATGCGACTCTGGTAACCGTCGTGAAAGCAATTAATGGCTTATATAGGGAGTTGACAATTTTCGGAGCAACATGCAAATCGAGCTGAAGGGCGACATATATATGTGTGTATTGTGATTGGGAAATATGTGCGCTGCTACTTTGGGGGAAAACGCGCACCCTGCAGAACAATAAGGTGAAGATATTTCTCTGTGGAACTGCTTGACAGCTACATTTGTAAGCAGTACAGGAAGGGGAATTAACCTTCTAAAATCCACTAATGTCTTTTTAGGTATTTTGAAAGAAATACTACCTATTACAGTCGTTAGCATGTTACGATTTCCGAAAGAAAAAAAAATTCTACGTAACTTTTCGTTTCGTGGAACCTAGACCTCAAAACGGGTTGCATAACGTGAGTGGCGCTCAAATCTATAATATATATTTTTTTTAGTATACAAATGTCGGGGTGTACCTCAACCTGTAGGCTTGGCCGAAAGAGATTTGTTTATTTTCTTATACGTATAGTTACGGGGCTAAATCTGCAACTGTTGGTACGGCACTCAGCGCTTTCCGTTAAACATAGATGCTGTTCTTGCATATACTTACAGTCCATCTGTGGGTTTACGATCTCCAACAGAAGAAGACAATCGCCAATGTCATCAAGAGAGCCAGCTTGTACGGAATGTGTATAATGAGGATGCATCGTTGCATCAAACTGAACTCCATGTGTTATGCAGCAATGTTTCATGTATGTCCGATGACAACAGCTCCACATCTCAATGACCATCGCCAACCACACCATTTGCGTCATTGTATCCATTGCCACACAGTGACACATCATCTCCCTCTACTACGGCAAGAAAACGTCAAAGTGCTACTGTTCTTATATCTGATCACTATATGACTTGCTACGTCTGATAAAAACTTCTAGTAAGGCTACTGCAAGGAAAAATAGGAAAGTCACAAACATGCAAAAATATTGCAGGACAGGACCATTCATCGTCAGCAATTCGTAAGAAAAGTAATTATTGTGGTGTCTGTAATGGACAATTTTACGCAGAAGAAAATGGATAAGAATGGATACAGTATGTCAGATGCGCACTGTGGTATCATTTTTCGTGCGATCTGCCCAAGACATGATCTTCTTCGTCTGTGATCAGTGCCACAAGTAAGATAGTGTTACTTCTTGTGATAGTGTTCTTTTTGTAACTGTCCAATTCATGTTATACCAACATAAGAGTTTGTAGAGAGTTCTGATGCACCACTCCTACACCGTATGTTAGAAGTTATAATACTTGAAAGAAAGATTTTGAGGTTTATGATTTATTAATACAGGAAAAATAATTCAGTAGTAACAGAAGTTTGTTTTTGTATTACAAAGAGAAAAAAAATAAATTTGCGTTTCCTTTCGTGAAAGTTTCTTCATAATTTGTTGGTATTTTTATAACGTAAGTTTATAGTATTGCTTCGTCGTATGATTTCGTAACGTGGTTCTATATTACGGTGTCAGATATTTGATGTATTGCTTGTCAGTAGTTTTACATTTTGGTTTGAAAACGTAATTACACACGGTGCGCATATTACCCCAGCATCGGGAAATATGCGCCCTTATCACCCTTTGGCATATTTTGGTGTATGATGCCCTTCTGAAAACTTTTTTTTTTTTAATGCTTGCTATTGTTATTACATACGGATTTATTAAACTTAGGAACTACATCTGATTTTTGGGTTCCCTTTTTCCATCTGTGACTGAGAGCTCATTTTATCCTTAGGGGGCGCATATTCGACGCAATGACCTTAATTGACTACGTGGGATTGTGTTGACGTTCTATCCATCCGCACCTTCTATTGAGAAAGTTACTTAGATATTACAAAGGAAACAGTGCTGATTGTTTACTCAAGGAATCAACGTGAAATGATTGGACATCCAGCCATCTATTAGATAAAGAGAAGAGATGCCTTATGTATTGTTAGCCCGTATCGGACGTTGTTTTCGTTGCTAGAGTAGCAGCTGAAACGGTCTTCGATGTCTATTGTTGCATTGAATTGGAGGTTAACAAAAGCATAATCCATTTTCCTTTTCTTTTTTTTTTAATAAACTCTTTTGTGACTTTGTGTAAGACAAAGAGTAGAGGACGCCTTTTGTTTTATTCTTTTCTTTGTCCCTCAGTTGTGAATGTAGGCCAATCGATTTAAAGATGGAGACGTTGCTTAAATGAAGGGAATTCCCGGTTACTGTTTCAATAATGATTAGTATCTTGCTGGCAGTGCTAGTAAAATAGTTTGCACGTTTGTGTTTTAACTTTTATGGCGAACCATTCAAATCTATTTCAATAATAATAATAATAATAATAAAAAGACTTCGTTAGTGTTGGACTACTATTTGTAACTACACTTTCAAAGTTTTACGTATAAAATGCATTTATCTGATTTATGTTTACACTAATAGTTAACGATGTTCAGGAAATAATTGTAGCAAAAATTTATTATCAAAGAGAAAAAAAGATTTTGATTCACACAATTTTGATTCAAAATTTTGATTCACACACGACTTAACATACGTATATCTAACTCATGATTTGGGTATAGGTAATGTATGAGCTACAGGCCTTCGAAATCGTGGGAAAATGAAATTTTGCGTTGGATAATTTTACGAAAACATGGCTCTCGCCTTCGCTGCGAGCGGTCTCAGGTTCGATTCCCGGTGGGGACAGTCGGTCGAAAAAGCTTTTTTAGGTAAGCCATCCTGAATGTGGTTTCCCTGGGCTTCTCTCATTCACACCAAGCAAATCCGGGATGGTACCTAACATGTAGGTCCTAGGCCACTTCCTTCCTTCACAAATCCTTTCTTCTTTCCCTTTCATCGGTTAGTGTGCTAGCCGAGTGACGTCATCCCTTACGTACGTAACGGGCTAAATGGCTTTAGATGCCGAAAGCCTAGAAATCTAAATTCTAATCCTATCCTTTACCAATACACGTGCTTGTCTTAGAGTCATACAGTGCTCTATATTTGTCCGAATTCCATTTTGTATCCCAGCGTTGTTGTTGGCCAATGTGCTTAAATCTTCTGGCAGGTAAAATGTGAAAGTTTGCAAATAGATAAATAAAATAAGCGTTATATTGCCCGGATTTTTTCCCGTTTCCCCGTTATTTCCCATTATCTTTATTCCACAATCCCTGCTTTATTCCTGTTGTTTATTTGTTTGTTTAAGTTAGCGTCACTTTCCAGCACCGAGGCTATATGAGATGTAAGCCTACAATTTAAGGTGTAATCTGAACCATTGTGATGCGCTCAATATTCGCCTACCGGGAATCGAATCGAAGACCGCGTGCACAGAAGGCACGCACGCTAGCCAGTAGACCATCGCGGATTATTTATTTTTGTACTTTAGCTTTCTCATAACACGGAATGTTAGAAACTAAGTTTTATTTTTTATTTCAGTCAGTAATTTATTTAAAATGAAATGAAATCTTTGAGTTTTACGTCGCACGCTTATGCCAGTTAGGCTAAAGGAGACGGTGATTATGAGAAATGAATGAAATGGTGGAATGAAGAAAGTGGGAGGAAACGGGAGAACCCCGAGAAAACCCACGCACACGGTGTTTGTCCACCACGAAGTTCACTTGGCAGGAGCAGGGTTTAAACCCGGGACCCCATGCACCAGAGATGAACGCTCTACCAATGAGCCACCGCGGCCTCAGTAATTTATTTATTATGCCCCAAATAACGAACATGTATATTTCAGTGTTCCTGTTTTCTTCATCATTTTAAATAATGTTAATTTTCTTAAAAAAGAGAGATTTACAAGTAGAGATCAATTACATCAATTTGTGATTGAAATACAAATGTGTTGTTATTTTATTGTTTTTAATTAACAAATCTGATTGAATAAACTGTTGTTTGAAGCAGATTACAAAAAATAAAAAAGAAGTTAAAAAAAGAAATCCTCGAAAATTAAAAAAAAGGATAAAAAAAAAGTGGTCTAAATAATTGCAAATACAAATTAGTTTAATTTCTCGTACGCACTGTTGAGCACACTAGCGCTAGATTGTTACACGGACAGGTGAAGCGGAAAATGAATACTTCGATTTGGTTCATCGTCTTCAGCGGGGTTTATACAGGGGGTCAAAATCAAACGCTATTTTCATCGTTTACTGTTCAGTTTAGGTAGACAGGAAATACATAATATGATTCTATTAACGAAACAATCTTTTGATTTTATATATATATATATATATGTATATATATATATATATATATATATATATATATATATATATATATATATATATATATAATCACGCGTCAAATCTAATGTAGTGATGTAATTACGTTTGAAAGTTGCCAAGTATTTCTATTGGGTAAATGATTGGTTAATTATGAAACGGACTGAGGTTATAGACAAGGGTTGAGGTTGGGATCATCCGATACAGAAGCTGTTCCAGCAATAAATTGTTTAACAACAAACAATTGACTGATTGACAAGGGTGAATGGTACTTCTGATTGCGTGAGAACACGTATTGTTATTTAAAAAAGATAATAAAAAGTGCTAAAATTTGTTGTCAGTGTAAGTATTGCAAGCATAATAACGTAAAATCCAAAAGTATCAATTGGTAGGTCTAATAAGATTTTGAGTTCCAATTTTATCCGATAAAAGAAAAAAAAAAAGATTTGAAATTCAACGTTTATTTATTTATATGTATGTTCACGCATAACTTCGACATATGTGCACTAATTTAGGGTATTTTATTTATTTTTTGTGTGCGTGTGTGTGTGAAAGAGTGTACTTTCCCCGTGGTTCCCTACAAGTTTCTTTAACAACTGGTGGTATCTTTGTGGAGTGATAACCATGAAATGCCTCTCTTGAAGTCGATTAAGACTTGTTGGAAAATAAAAGTTTTATAATTATTGGGTATTGGGGGCAGATGAAGCAAATTTACAAAAAAAAAAAAAAAAAAAAAAAAAAAAAAAAAAAAAAAAAAAAAGGTCGTGAAATACATATACACAGATGTATCATGACTTTCATAAGTTTTCTTCTTATTATTATTAGGTCCTATTATTATTATCATTGGTATAGGTGAGACCTATTTATGGGGCATCAAATATGCAAGTAGGAAAGGGGAGTATAGAACAGGCTGAGTATAGTAATTGCAAGGCGTCGTGAAGCTTGACCTAGATCTACCGATTTCACCATCAAATAGAACGCGAGGGTGTGTTTCGGTCGTCAACTTCCATCCAGGCCCGTAGCCAGCCCAAAAATGTAGGGGGGCCCGGTAGAAGTTACGGGGGGCGACCCAAACATATTATAGTTCATCACCATATTATAGTTCATTTGGAAGCCTACCGTAAAAATTTTAGGAGGGCAGTGAAAATTTAGGGAAGGGAGCGGCCCACCCTACCCCCCGGGAATACGGGTCTGCCCCCACCCATTAAAATTTGCTAGTATCGTCTCTCGCGCTATAGGAAGAACATCTCCTGAAGATGCAGTATTGTCGGATTGCCGCTAAGTTTCGTTTTGTTGTTCTCGTTGTTTTATATTTTTGCTATTATTATTGTTATCGTTTAATTCGACTAATTGTTATTGTTCGTGTTACTGTTTTAACTTATGTTTTTTTTTTTTTTTTTTGTCCCCACTCGTTTGCCATATCCTCTAAGTTTGGCACCGTTGTTGGTGCACTTCTACTGTTTCACTTGTTCTCAAGTGTGCGTTCGGAAGGCAGCTCCACGAATCGTACCGAATTCTTCCGATGCATCACGTGTGAGGAAAAGCAATTCTATGATTTGGGTGGAGCTCAGGCTTCAGGAGTCGTCACGGTCACTATATAAACAAGTTAACAGTCAAGTGCTTTGGCAGGAAGTAAGTCAGCGTAACTTCTGTTAGCTGTAGTTAAGCACATTTCTTGCTTGTGAGAACTAGAAATGTGAACAAAATCTTTTTAAGTCGTTTTGAAGAAAATCGTCCGAAATAATTCGCCACCAAGAGTGAACTATCTCTTGTGAATTTCTTCGTGAGGCATGACATATGATGAAAGTGTTAAGATCTTATTTACTTATGAAATATGAAAAAAAAAAATGCATGTGCGTTATTTTTGAGGAAAATCATCTGAAATGGATTTACTCCTTCAGAATGCTCCCCAGAAAAAAAAAATGATTATGGTATGTTATAAACTTGTTAATGAAATATTGATTTTTGGAGCCGTTTTCGCAATTAGTTTAGGGAGCAGGAAGAAAATTCGAATCCCTCCGTCCTTCTCGGAGAATCTTAATAGGGCCTTAAGTTCAATATTTGTTCCTGTTACGTGAAATGGTATGGGCTCCAGATGACTTGAAATACATCGGAACAAACAGAACAGATGGACAGAAATGTAAAAATTGCTTTTTCAACATGTACACTCATGTCCAAAATTATTGTAGCATGTCTATAAGTATGTTGTAAGAATATAATTTGATAACGAATTCGCCCGGTATTTCTTATAATGTTAGTATGTGCATAATCGGCAAAGACATGTATGTGGCAAATTTCATGTCAAAAGAGCAGTAAATAAGAACAATAAAACGAAAGTAAATCTTTCTTGTTCATTTAGCAACATTTTGTTTTACTCATTATAATTTTCGTATTTATATTTTTTTCCTATGAAATTTACCACAAATATATATTTCCCGATTATGCATATAGTATCAGTATTAAAAGTACTCTAGAAAATCATTATAAAATTATATTCTTACAACAAGACAGTTATAGATATGCGACAATCATTTTGGACATGAATGCACAAACATTAAAACTTGTAAATCCGTTGAAATCACGAAATCGATTTTTTTACGATCACCATACATTTTTTACTCTCTCCTGTTGTTACTCGAAAGTAAATGTGTAATGTCATATAAAATCAATTTAAATATTATGAATTCAATGACAGTCGTTAGCGAGAGTGATGTTGATAAAGGTGAACAAAACGACGCCTAAAACTTATGCAGCAAGTTATGCATATATGTTCGTTAGTGTTTTATAACTTTTAGGAATAAGATTTTAACAGGAGCTTCCGCAACGTTTGCTGTTTTCTCGGAATACCGAACAACTTTAGAACATTAGTAGGCTATATCAATCCATAGTCAGCGCTTGCAGGAATTGACTGCATTCAAAGAAGCCCTTTCACAGCGAATACAGGAAATCTCTTTTAAACAAAGTTAGCTCAAACTTTAGCCTTTTGAAAGCATGATTGATAGTTAATTATAATGTAAAATTTCAATCAAAAGAGCGAGAAACTAGATAAAATAAAGAAGTTATCGTTAACAACAATATATCAATATCGGTATCGTTAGTAATATTGATTGATGCTTATACGTATAAACGTTGATTCTCACTTCAGTTTTAAGGAAAAACATGTAGCAAATGCATGATTCAAATACTTCCAGTCAAGGGTGCCGATTCTGGGAGGCCCGCCCCCCCAAAGCTAATGTGGGTCCCTGCATTGTAATTAAGAATATACTATAATACTTGGCATAATTTGAATTCAATTTATTTAAAATTCTCATATACGTATGCCTTCTGCATCTGAATGGGCCCCACCAAAGTTAAAGAGAAATCGGCGCCCTTGCTTCCAGTCATCATGGAGAGCGGAGAACACTTATCCATGTACAATCCAGGTGACTCCCCCTTCCAGAAACTCCTTCTTGATTTTTTCAGGGGGGAGGGGAGAAAAAGATTGACAAACTAGTGGAGTCGCGAATACACATACACTTTGATGGACATAATATTTCATGAAAGAAAAAAATTCCGCATTGCATAATTTCATTACCGGTAACTGTAGTAAATACATTAAATACTGTAGTGTGTGAGTAAAGCTAATCTAATATATTTTGACATGTATTTCAAAGAAAAATCCCAGGGGAGGGCAATTGCCCTCCCTTATCCCAACCTGCAGACAGCTATGCCCCTTTCCTTCTTTTGGATTCGATTCTGGTATGGAAGTACATGATTTTACTTCTACATAATTTTAAAATTTATATATCAGTTTATGTCTGCTCCTTCCTCTTATGCTGCAATAGATATTTCGCAGTTTTTCGAAATACCTGGTTACAGATGAATGTGAGGGTTTCTATGCAACCAAGGCTTTTGACGCATTTTCCTAAACTCTTCTGATACACACATGTCCTCACAGAACAAATATCTACTTGAAAATCTTTTAGTGGTTTTGATGATGTTTCTTCGTGGGGACGAATGAGTAACACGCGTGATCCAACGTTCAATTTCCAGTGGGCTAACTTCTCTCGTATACTATAGTGCTGCCAAAATGTCTTAAGCCGTGGCAAAAATGCGAACTAAAGCTCACACCCTCCCACACTCACGCGTTGAACCGATAACGATTCAGCTGTTGCTAAGTGACAGTCTTAGCGAAAGAGAGTGGAATTCCTTCTGCCATAGGCGCTAGCAGCGATAGCAGCGCTAGGTACGGAAGACTAGGTGTTAAGTCAATGTAGCATATCTATAACCTGAGTAATGTTTTAGATCTCACATTAAACTGTAGACTCTGTCTCATATAGCTCACTGCTGAAAAGGAACGTTAAACCCAAAATGATTCTGATTTCTAATAATCGCTTTCCCCTCCCCATCTCGTGGTATAACCTTGATTAAAATTGAAGTTCTTGTGTAAATTTTACACAATTTGTATGTAATTTTATACTTGATTACTGGTTTTGAATGAGTCTTCATATCACGAGCCCCCTTTATTGACGCCCCTGGGTGGATATAATAAAAGTGCATCGACGTAAGAAGAGGTTTTTCGTGTTGTATTTATTTATATCGTGATGTGACACGTAGAACGTTCCAAAAATGAATCGATTCTTTTGGTAAATGAATCAGTGAATCGACTATTATGATATCGTGCTTGTGTAAGATAAACAGTTAATGTTAAATTTACATCTAAATATATGATTGCATAACACTTGGGAGTAGAGAAAGTAAACATTAGGTCTCTCTCTCTCTCTCCCTATATATATAAATTAAGAACGTTGAAAGTAGTTTTGGTAGAGATTCAATCACTCTTTGTGACAAACGGTTCTTTAACACAGACATTCAAAATAAACACCATAGGTGAAACGATTCTTATGATCAAATTATTTTTTAGTCAATTCGTATGGTCAAAAAAATAATGTCTTTATAAGATAAGCGAAGAACTCGAAAATAATTCCTACGAGCCAATCAAAAGATCTTGTGAATCATAATGAACGAATCGATTCATCGATATGAATCATTTTGTGCTCATCTCTACCTTAATAAACAATTTATAATAGAGAGAAGAGAAGCAGCATCCGGGAAGCATTAAGTACCCTAAAATTTACAGAACAAATAAATCGTGAATCTTGGCAATAAAAGGTTGTGATGAGAGAGTGTCTTGAAGTGTTTAGAACCAAAATTTAAAAAAAAATCACACGAATCATACTATGAAAAAATATTTTTCTGTCTTAAAGGAATGACGCAAATTGTAAGGAATTTATAAGGAAGTGTATACATTAACGAAAGAAGCTTAAGTTACTTGGCAGAGAGGAACATTTAGTGGGGGGTTACGTAGGAAAAACAGATATCTGTAAATGTTTTTCTACACTTATATATATAGCTGTTTAGTTGCGTAGTGGGTTTTCATTAACCGCGTAACGAGATCGCAAATGGATAGTAAATACCCGGTTGAACGAATAATGGACGTTAATGGACGCTCCTTTTTTGAAACTAATGAATAAACATTGAACCACGCGAATTTTGTTGGCAAAAGTGTGGTACATTTCTTTATAGGAAGAAAGAAAAAAACGCTTAAAATTAGCATCCGCCTCCGCTAAACACTTCTCGTTTTCCTCTCTAAATTTCATTAATGGATCTGAGCGCTAAATAAATTTAACAAATATATTAGTTTCTGATCTGTACCATTGGTGTGACGAGGTTCTCTTGCATATTTTTTGCAGTTTCCAAATTCCTTCCTCTCGCCTCCTCTCAAACCCCGCCTTTGCGGGTCATTTCCTCCACTTCTTGTAGGAATAGAGTAGCAAAATGTTTGACATTTCTTTAGAATAGTGTACACACAGGTCATAATAAAAACACGTTCAACAAAGATCTGATGTATATTTATGCATCATATACGAATGCAATATAGGTGTATAGAATGGGTAATTTAACGGGAAGTTCGTTTGTATTAAATTGATTATATATATATATATATATATATATATATATATATATATATATATATATATATATATATATATATATATATATATATATATATATAGAGAGAGAGAGAGAGAGAGAGAGAGAGAGAGAGAGAAATATTAACATTCCGTATCTCTTCACCAACGTTAAATACAAATGAATACTTCTTAAAACCACCCACGTTATCTACTTTTCTACAAAACGGTACTACTTTGTTTTGAATTTAATGTCGCTTTATAGTACCGAGTACCGGGTGTTAACAGGGCAGACTCGCACCCAGAAATTTTTGTTGGGAGAGGTCCAAACTGTGGGGGTGGGGGCCCCAATACTATAAACCACTACGGCTATGTAGTATTGAATCCGTATTATTCTGCACACGAAAAGAATGATAGAACCTAAATTGTTTTTATCTAAATTGATAGAACCTAAAGAGAAAGAATACAGGTGAAGTGCAAGATGAAATTTTCTTGTTACATCATTCATTTCTGTCTTAAACAAGTATTGTTTTATTGAGAAAGTATACAAATGTATCGAGTTAAATTTTGGGAGTAGTCGAACCCAGTGGATCCCCTTGGATACGCCCCTGATCCAGGGTTTCCTGGTAGGAGGCCATAGGCCAATTCCATTATGAATAAAGATACGATAAAAAAATGGAAAGAAAGGAAAGTTGTTAGAAATAGGTGGTTTTCAATCTAAAATTATGGAATTTTTGCAGTTGCTCCAGCCGTTTGGGCTCTACGAAGTAAGGCGCCCTAATACGAAAAGCAATCAAAAACTCCCCGGAATTTCATTGTAGCTCTTTATTACCTTAATATAAGCACACGTTTACATGATCACCTTCAAATTAGGCACCGTCGGATTCACACACAAACTTTCTCCACCGCTTTTACAATTGTTGGAAACACCGACGAAAGTCCTCTTCTGGTATATTCCGAAGTTCAACCGTTGCGTTTGGTTTGATCTCTCCTATGGTGGCAAAAGGGGTATAATTTGAGGCCTATTTTTAGCTTTGGGAAGAGTAAAAGATCCGATGGTGTTAAACCGTTTTTAAGATTGTCAAAATCTCTGAAGCATATTTTCTCCAATTTGCACATGAACTTGATATTTGCGCGTTGGTCGATCTGTGAAATTGCGCTAACTGATTGCGCACACTCATACGTTCAGCTACACTACTCGTACACTGTCTGTTATAAAGTCAAATTCATAATTAGGCAACGTAATGGCAGTATTGTACCAGATTCATTGGGATTGTATCTCAAATGTCAAAACTACAACATTCAAAGAATTTTTTGACTGCTTCTCGTGACGTTTTCATCTCGCTAGGCTGTTCCATCACCGGCTACGATCCTTAACCCTTTTAAATTTTTTGGCCTGTACAGGCCATGGCCTCGACCTTCGGAATTTGCTTTATAAATCTCTAGTAAAGCTTTTAATACCGTTTTTTTTTTTTTTTTTTTTTTGCATTTACTCAAGTATGGAAGCATCAAAGAACATGTTTTATGGGTATATTGCAGTCACGTGTGCGATGCCTGGGGGCAGTGACATCACAAACAACGAAGACGGCTTTTAAAAAAGGGTAAATTTTAGACCTTTTTTTTTAAAAAAAAATCGTGACGCATCCCTATTAATCTTAGAAACATAGTTTGTACCTCGTTGGTTTCGTTATAAAGCAGAGTTTCCAAATGTAGCACTCAAATTTCCCTATTATGTACCAGAAGCGGGAAAATCCCGCCCAAATCGAAAAAAAAATTCAGGATTGAATTTCCCTTTTTTTCTAAATTTCTCCCCTCAGGGACATATAGACATATTAGAAGTGGTACCGTTGGAAACCTACTCTTATTTAGAACAAAGCGAGATACAAATCATGATCCTAGAGTAAATAGAAATGTGCTAGGAAATTTTCCAATGTTTGAATTCTTGCTTTATTTACACATTTTTAGTCAATTAGTTTAGTAAAGTATCTACAGTATTATCACTATTTATCCTAAAATCATGAATCGTACCTCGTTCTCTTCAGCATGAATCGGCCTTTCGAACAGTATAACTTGCATATCCGTATCGTACACCTGAGGGGGAAAAAATCCCCCCCCATAGTGAATTTTTTGTTTTTGTTTTGTTTTTTTTTTTTTTTTCAATTTTGGGCCTGAAGTGTTAGAAGCCTTTCTAGTTTTAGCTAAGGAAGCATTTATCGTAGCATTTCTCGTAGCAAAAATCGAATCATCGATATGCTACCGTGTAAAGTAACAAATGCTATAGCATTTCCCATGCCATGACATATCCTGTGGCATTTATTGTCGATAGAACCTGCCCTATTTCGTATCACCCCCCCCCCCCCGGCATTTCTGGTCCGATTGCAGCGCGGTGTGTGTTAAAAGGAAGGGAAACATTTTGTGGCAAATATCCATGCTCTTTGTTTTGTGTGGGAAATTGAAATGTAGTAAAGAAAAATGAGTTGGAGTAGAGATACTATTATTATTATGCTGATTGAAAAATATGAGGAGTATCTTTGTTTGTGCAAAGTTGAAAGTCTTTTGTATCATAATAAGCATATGCGACTAAGGGCTTTAGAAGAAATAGCGACTAAAATCTCTGTTTTTACTTTCGGAGCCATAATTGCGCTCTTCTCCAGTGATTTGTTTGCTGCGTTACGACAAAATGCTACCATGTAAAAGCACCATACACTTGTGATGACAGAATATTATACGAGATTTTTGGTAGCACATCTGCTACGATAAATGTTTCCATCTAAAAACAGCCTAAGGGATCGTAGCCGGCGGTGACTATTCGAACGGAACGTGAAGCGTACACAAAAGTAACACGGGAGCGTGCACATTAGGGTGTATCGATTTGTTTTTCTTCGAAATAGTAATATGGGTAGTGTAAAGGAAATATTTTCACAGTTAAAAGTCAAGTCTCGATTCAGGTAGTCTCATTGAAGAAGAAGAAAAAAACTGGCCAGCTATTTCTTTTTTTAAAACTGCTATATTATCCCAACCGCGTGTAGGAAAATTTAATAATTTAGGTTAAAATAAAGACCTCAACTGGCTAAAGAAGATCGAATTTTTTAAAAATGTAATTCAATCAGTGTATAAGAATACAGTACTTTTGAAAGAGAGATGGATGGCCAGGTTTTTTTTTTTAAAAAAAAAAACAATATTGTACATTATGATGGCCAGTTACATTCTTCCTTAATACACATGGAATTAATATATATGGAACAAACCATACATTTTTCATTTCTATTCGTGGGCCGCCGTTTGTCATTGCTTTCACTAAAAACAACCAAACTCAAAGTAAACGCAGAAAAATATTTATGGCTAAAAATGTTAGTGTAATTTCTTTGGAAGCAAGAAATTCTACTTTGATGAAAACTTAGGTTATTCGGAGGGGCCGCGGTGGCTCAGTGGTAGAGCGTTTACCTCTGGTGTGTGGGGTCCCTGATTCGATCCCAGCTCGCGCCAAATGGACTTCGTGGTAGACAAACACTGTGTGCGTGGATTTTTTTCGAGGTCTTCCATTTCCTCCCATTTTCCTCATTCCACCATTAAATTCATTTCTCCTCATCGCCGTCTCCTTTAGCCCACACGGGATAATTGTGGGACGTAAAACTCAAGGTGATTCGGATCCCATATTAAGCATTTATCCTTCTCATATAGTCTCGATGTTCACGCTAAACACAAACTTGATTAAACAAATAATCTACGTCTAAAACTAAAGTTAGTATAGTACAGTAATAGTTATATATAATGAGGTTAACTTATTGTTCACATTTGGACTTAGAACAATTTCTGCAAAATATATGGTCATACATATCTTGCAACTTTTACATACTTCTTGCTTAGTACCATTTGAATGTGGCGTCATGTCTGCTGTATCTGTATGTGACATTAAGAATCTTATTACAAAGCAAGTAGAGGGTGAGAAAAAAGTCATGTTAAACAAGGACCTCTTCTCCCCCCCAAAAAAATATTTCTACAGTTACATTGCTTAATCAGAAACTTCTGTATCTAACTGGGACACCAAGCGGTCTGAGCATCAGTGAGGGAAATAAAATTGTCAGTTTTAATAGTGCTTTGGATCGAATCCAGGAGACCGAAATGGAAGCCAAAATTCAACAGCCTTATTATTCCGTATTCCAATTCCTATGAAAGAGGCTGAATCTGTGTGATTATATATATGTGAGAGGAGGGGGGAGGGGAGAGAAAAGATGCCATACGTACGTACAAAAGTGTCTGGAAGTCATTCCAAAAGTGAAGCCGTTGAGAAGAGGGGTTTAGCATGAAAAAGGAGGAAGATTCAAACGGGAATTTTTGACATTTATTTCCTCGTTCTTCTTTGAGTTAAAAAAAAAAGCTCCATCTATATTTAAGCTTTTTGTTCCGATCGTGAGAATGGTTCTTTTGTTATGATGAGAAGAAATTAAGAAGTTCTGGAACTTTTCTTTGTTGTTAGCAGCCTATAATGAGAATGACTCTAGTGTGCTATTCCATGATGCAAAAGCAAAAGACAAAAATCCTTCTTCTTTATAAAAGACCAATATTTTATAGAATTTACAATCGCTTTTGAAAAACTCTTTTGTTTCCTGTGTTTATCAAAACGTTGAGTGATTCAGATTGCCTTTAGAGCATTTATTTTTGTTTTCAACTAATAATTTTACCTGTTGGAATTCTTTGAGGTTCCAAACCATTCACATTACGTTTACTGTGATGGAGCTTAATCAGTGTATTTTAACTGTATTTTCACGTTTAGGATAGCACTAGTGTTTCATTTTGGACATACAGGACATCAAAACTGTCACCAATGAACTTTATTGACCCTAGAAACTATGAATTCGGCGCTAATGTCGGTCATTTTCAATTATTTTTACCTGTGACCATCCCTCCCCCCTTAGAAGTACTAATGCAAGCTGAATTCGATTTAAACGGTATCGGAAGTGTCATTGTCCATCTCAGCGACCCCGAAAATTATGGATTCGGCACTAATATAGGTTATTTTCGACCATTTTAATATAATTCCCCCTTTTCAAGTTGCAGAGCTGAATTTGGATTTAAACAGCATCGGAAGTGTCACTGTTCTTCTCAGCGATCCCGAAAACTATAGATTCAACACTAATATCGGTCATTTTTGATCATTTTTAAATGTTTCCTCCTCCCCTAAGTTATTAAGTCACGAAAACAGATTGGTCGACTGGTTCAAGAGTTATTAAGTTACAATCATAGTCACTTTCATTTAATACATATATATATATATATATATATATATATATATATATATATATATATATATATATATATATATATATATATATATATATATATATATATATATGTATATATATATATATATATATTATTGGAGCTCCGGCGTTTGAAACTAGACGAGAAATTTCTTGTCTCGAATTCTTTTTAAAATTGAGACGAGACAAGGAACATGACAGTTCTCGACGCGTTTTCGAGACGAGACTAGAAATTTTTACAAGTTTCGGATACTTTTACACTAGTTCACCTAAGTCTATTTCTCAAACACTGTTTTAGTGTTACACAAGCCAGAGCTAGGGTGTAGTATTGCATTAAAATATGAAAAAAATGACGACTATTTTTTCACGTTAAGTGGAATACAATTGGAAAGGCAGTCAAGGGCGCCGATCCTGAGGGGGACGAGGGGACCCGGTCCCCCCAAAGCTCATGTGGGGCCCCTATTGTATTTATGAGTGTACAATATTTGGCATAATTTGAGTGCAATTTGTCTTAAAATCTTCATGTATATGCCTTCTGCATCTGAATGCCCCCCCCCCCCCCCCAAAAAAAAAAGAATTACAGAGAAAGCGGCTCCCTTGAAGGCAGTAGTATTCTACTGGGCATCCAAGTAGCAAAATCCGTTGGGTGTTCAGTTAATGTCTTTGAAAAATAGCATACCAAGTAATGCAGGCGTATTCTGAAAATTTGCCGTGAACATGTTTTCTAATAGAAGTTTAAAATCCAAGTGCTGTTGTCTGGGTTACACTTTTGCTGAGATATACCAGCTGTATAGTGTCAGTCATAGAAATTTCAATCAACAAGAACTATTTCCATTAATGTCTTAGGAATTTAATATAAAATGTAATTTGAATTAAAATACATATAATCTTGCAAGAGATAATCTATATTGTTAATGTAGTCAATTTTATTTTTCCATTGATTACTGTCCAAACTGCATTCATTTTGTAACTGATAGAATAAAAATATCTGTATTTTTTAAAATTTATTTCCTCTTTCTCTTTCTCCAGATACCGACAATCAACGTGTAATCATCCACGTGAAGGACGTGAACGATGAGCCACCGTACTTCATCAATCGACCGCTTCCCATGCAGGCAGTTGTACAGCTCAACGCACAACCAAACACTCCAGTCTATACACTGCAAGCCAGAGATCCCGATACGGATCACAACATCCACTACTTCATTGTTCGTGATAGAAGTAAGTACCAATTGTAACAACCTGTTGCTTTTACCAACACTTTTTTTTTTTTTTTTTAAACTGATTTCAACTTCAACATGTGGTTACGAAGCTTGGATTTTAGAAATATATATCCATTGAGGTAATTTATCCATCCGATGGAATATTATGATATGGAACAAAGGGTAATTTGTAAATTAATTCATTCATTTGTGTATTTTTATAACTAAACATATGATCAAGACATAGGAGTAAGAATGAATACCCATTTTATCTATTTTATTTACAAACGCAATTCCAGGCATAGATGAATACCAGTTTACAATAGAATAACTAACAAAACTAAGATAGTATAACATAATGCAATATTAGTAGTAATAAGAATAATATTAAATACATAAATAAATTTGATTTCATTTTAAAGACTCCATAACTATTAAATTTGATGATGTTATAAGCCAAAGTTATTTACTTGTATTACTATCTAATTGTAATATGTTGTTGCTTGAAGTGTACACTCGAGCAAAGGCAGGTTTTCATGGATGCGCTAAGTGTGTGCTTAGAGTATGTTATTGATAAATAACCAATAGAACAAAATTGCAGTTACGGCACTATGTCTATGTCTTGGTTAACATTAGTTCCTACCCCACAGCGACTAATATTTGTGATCTCGAGGAAAGATACTATGAAAATTAAATAAATACATAAATAAAATAAAATAATAATAATAAAGTTTTGAGAGTAGTTTACACAGCCAAGTGAAAGACTGCCGCATTTATAAAGACAACAGAGAAAGTTCTGTCGCTTTTTGTGGAGGTCTGTATTCCATTGGCCCTCACACCGTGAGTTGAATGTAAATGGAGATAAGGCGAAGGTCAGTTGTTGCTGGGGATATATCCAACATACTACCTGGTTGTGGCAGTTCAGTTACACTGGGAACTTGTGTAAGGACACAGTGAACATGGAACTTCCACAGAGCCTCATAAGGGCGTGTATGCTGTACGTGTTCAAACTGGGGTCAAACACCGTTGCAGCGAGTCGAAGATATGCAAGCCTTTGGTGAGCGTGTCGTGACTACGCAGCGGTATTTTAAGTTTAAGGACGGTGACGAAACACTCTAAGACGCACCACGTGCCGGAAGACCAACACATGTACAAAATGAAGATCTTCAGGCAGCAATTGAGGTGAACAGTGGCCAGACATGTGAGGAACTGGGACTACAATTCAGTGCGAGTGGAGAAATCATTCGGCAGTACCTCCATCAACTTGAGAAGCACTACATGTTGGGTCGATGGGTCCCACATAATTTGACTTCGGACCAGAAGGCAACGCGGGCAGACACTTGTGTTTCTTTGCTATCTCGTCTGAGGAAGGAGCCATTTTTGAACAGGGTGTTGACATGTGAGAAGAAGTGCGTCCTGTACGAAGCTCCACGGTGCTGTCATCATTGTTTAGCATCCCATGAACCGGTTCCAAACAGCCGATACCAGCACTGCACCAGAAGATCCTTCTGTGTGTTTGGTGAACTACTCGCGGCATCGTGCATCGGGAACTGCTTTCAGCTGGTCAGAGCATCAATGCAACTGTGTACTGTTAGCAGTTGAGCGGTGCTCAAGAAAAACTCAAAACTCTGGAGCCAGCACTTCTAAATCGTAAAGGGGTCCTCCTGTTACAGAACAACATTAAGAACCACGTGCCTAGGATGACCCGGGACACCATTCTGCGCCTTGGATGGGAAACACTATTGCATCCATCACACTCCCCGAACATTGCACCGTCCGATTCTCACCTGTTCTATTCCTTGGACAATCACCTTAGAAGACGCCAGTTCAAAACTCTAGTAGAAGTGCAAAATGTACATGATACCTTCTTCGCTTCACGGCCCACTAAGTTCTATCGCGATGGAATCCATGGCCTTCCAGAACGTTGGCAGAAGGTTGTCGATACTGATGAGGACTATTTTTGATCTTCCAGGCACGTGTTAGACGACATATCGATGTTCGAAGGTGATGGGTGAAAAAGCGACAGAACTTTCTTGCTTACCTTTATATTTATAGTTATATTGAGTATATACTTAGGTAATAAAGAAATATGGGCTTTGATAAATCTTACCATCGGCACAAATGTATTTCAAATGGTTTCTGTCTGAGGACAGTGTCTGAATTAAGGCCGAATTCAAAAGAAAATTTAGAGGGAGGAAGTGTTAGTCTTTTAAAAAGAAATTTTAAAAAAATAAAAAATTAAATAGAGAGAAATAAAAGAAACTAGAGCCTATTAAAGAAAATTGAGAATTACCAAACATGCTAGTTTGCCCAGTGTAATTTTGGAAAGTTAGGGCTTAGGGCTTTTGACTCCTTCATACCTCCTGGCTGCAGTCTTGGTTCGATAAAATGCATTCATGTGGAATACAACTGGTTTTTAGCAATTTTGCAGAATATAATATACAAATAGTTAAATGTTTTGTTGAATATTATTCAAGTTTGCGATACCTAATCCATTTTGAGTTATTTTGTGTGTCTATTATAACTTTATGTGAGATATCCTCTATAATTTTTATGTTATAAGTTCATATTTAATTTCTTAGATTTAAAGTTCTATATATATGCTTCTGATAGTCTATATTGCTAATATTGAAAGAATGAACCTTAAGAGTCTTCATCCCGGCGAAATTAAAATACCGCTAATTTTACAATAATTATGTGACATCTTCAAATAGATAAAAGATAATTGAAATATGGAACAAGAGCGCCCTAGACAATATAATTTGGCGTGAGGTACCGTTATCACAAGTCACCTAGTGGCTTTCCGTTTTCAGCTGTTTAGAAACGCGAAAATAAATGCCGATTTTCAAAATGGCTCGAAATCGAAAGCAGGTAAGTGAGTCGTGATAACGGTTTCTCATGTAAAATAATATTGTTTAGGGCGCTCTTGTTCCACATTTCGATTATCTTTTATCTATTTGAAGATATCACATAATTACTGTAAAATTGGCGGTATTTTAATTTCGCCGGGATGAAGACTCTTAAGGTTTACTCCAGTAGCACCCTTTCAGGCCTCCCCTCTCTTAGTGTCTTGGCTACCGGTCTTCCTGCTCCCGGAATGACTCCCGTAGCTTATTTCTTTGATCAATAGTGACAGAACAACATTAGGTATACAAATAGACTATCAACATTAGGCCAATTTGATTGATTGATTATGGTGTTTAATGAAGACTTCAAACATTAGGCTAATGGATTTGTCACAATGTGGACGTATTTCTTTCTTCATCATCATCTCAAGAATAGAATAGATCCATCATGTTCTTTCTTTATGTTAATGATCGTTTTCCTTGTTTCACATCATTACTCACGTTCATTGTATTGAAATTAGCTTATACATATTCTCCCCATTTTTACAGCCGGTGGACGATTCGAAGTGGACGAAAGATCTGGTGTCGTTCGTACTCGAGGCAACGATCTGTTCCAACTTGACATGGAGTACGTGTTGTATGTGAAAGCAGAAGATCAGAATGGCAGGATTGACGAACGACGATTCCAGTCTACCTCAGAAGAGAGACTGTCAATTGTTGGTGGGAAAAGAGCTCCACAGTTTTACATGCCCTCGTATGAAGCTGAAATTCCCGAAAATCAGAAGAAGGACTCCGAGTAAGTAATTTAGTTGTAAGCTTTTGAAACTTATTTCCGAAAGGAAATGTAATCTTTTATAAGAAATATTTTCCAGAAGCAACCCAGAACCCGTTATCAAATTATTTTGCCGAACTGGCATACTTTGAAAATGTTTAGCGCTCTTTCTGTTAGGAATAGGAAGGTCTAACGTTAAAATCCAAGGGTTAGCCATTCTTGTTATATGTATAGAACCTAGGGGGGGGCAGAGTGGCTCATTGATAGAGTGCTTATTTGTGGTGCATGTGGCTTCTGGTTCGATCCCCGGCCAAATAAGTATCGTGCCCGCGTGTTTTCTCGGGGCAGTCCCGTTTTCTCCTACTTTCTCATTCCACTAATTTTTCCATCATCATTCACTTGATCTAATCATTATCCTCCTGAGCCTGTAGGACATAATCGTGGGACGTAAAACTGAAAAATTTCATTTCCCTTTTATTTTATGTAGAAGCCTTCCTGAGTTTCGATAGAAGAATACCGTGCTGATAATTCCAATCTCGTATATACTTTCCAAAATCCCTTTCTGTCGTCTGTTTTTCATGTTAATATATGTGCACACCTTTAACAGTGTCAATTGTTTTTATTACTTCTTTTCCCTTTGCCGTAAACTTGAAACTTTTATTCGATAGAGTTTGTTGCGTTGTATCCAACAGCATTTTTTATGAAATAATTTTCTGGTAAAAATAAATATATAAATAAAATAAAAATTACAATACCATTTCCTCGAAGCTGATTCCTGGAAAAGTAGCTGCAAGGTCTCGATTCCATATATATTTTTCCTTCAGAGAAGGACAGTAAATCATTTACGCAAGAGTGAAAGGTAAGATAAGCAGTTCCATTTCATCAGAACCCCTTGTTTATCTGCAACCAGTTTTACATCAGAAGTTACAGGTAAACGAGTCAACGGAGGAGCATAACTTTTTTTTTTATTATTATTATTCTTTTGTAACGTAGGACTTGTATAGGATGATACAATATAAAAATTGACGTTCCCAAGTAGACAAGTGATTAACACATTTACTTTAATGAGTGTGTCTTGGGTTTAATCTCCAGTTTTATTTTATTTTATTTTATAAATTTAGAGATCTAAAACCTTGAAAATTCTCTCTGTAGCTGAAAATATTACTGTTTCATAATCAGCCGACCAGAGATGTTCAATTTGCTGTCCAGCAACATATCTTCTGCGGCCAGCAAAGGCTCGATAGTCTAACATTTTGGAGAGTGTAGAAAGAGAAATTTAACTGTCCATAATTCCTTGAGTTGAATTAAAAACCTATTCCATGACAAATTAAACAAGATTCTCATATGATACAATAATGTGTTAGTATTTATGAGGACGTGTATGTTATGTACTCTTCAATTTGATTAGACCAAAAGACCTTATAATAGATAGACCAAATGAAGAACTGAAAAACTCTTTAGAAACTTTAATACGGCCACTGATAAAGACTGGTTGGTCATATTGCAATAGACGCCATTTCTTGATTTATATTGCTTGCAGAAATACTTTAGAACTTGAACAGACTAGAGAAGTCTTGACTTTTTTCTTAATGTACTGGTGTAAACAGGAGTGCCCCCACATTATTTCACCTAGGTTGTTTCTTAAAAGTAAATAATTAAATAAATCATTACTTGCTTTAGAATTTTCTCAGTAGTTGTAAACTTCAATATTCTCTTCCTCCACCGCCATTCCTGGATATGGTCTTGTAACAATTGGTGAAATGGCGAAAATACCTACTGATCTAAAATACCCATTGACACGGAAAATTTTATGTAACAAATAAATATAGTATATGAAGTATCGAACCATTGATCTTCTACTCTCCGCGTGTGCGAGGGGTTCCTGGTTCGATTCCTAGAGGACACTCTGTCCAAAAAATGTAAAAGTTTTTGCAGACTAGTCATCTGAGTGAGGTTTTCCTCATTCACACCAGGAAAATGCTGGGATTGTACCAAGCATAAAGTTCTCAGGCCACTGTCTTTCTTCCCCTTCTTTAGTTCCTTTCCCACTTCTCTGGATAGTGTACTCGCCGAGGGACATCATCCTTCAAACACGACGGGCTTAAGCTCACGGATGTCAGAAATCTGTATAAATATATAAATACATAAATATACTCCACGTGTCCTTCCCTCCTGTAAATTATGGAACCTACAAAGCAATTGACCGTATAAGTTAGGGTCAGTCAAAGTGTCTATTATAGTCGGATATCATTCATTTGAATTTCAGTGTTTTTAAGAATACTTCATTTCATTTTTCACATACTAATGTCTGAAGGGCAAGGATTGATCCCAAGGTCCCTCTTAAACAATGCTCTCGTGTATTATAGTTTCACTCTTTTTAACACCTCAGTCTTCCTTACAGTCATGGATGTTCGGAAAGAGTGCAGCAATCCAGCTCATGGATTTCTTAAAGCATTGGTAGATATGCATAAATAAAAGGATGGGAACCATCCGTGTAGTCGTATAACGTGCATAGCATGCAATAATTTTGCATTAATATTTACTTATTTTCTTTTTAAAATAAAGTTGCATTCTCTAGAAAACAAAATCCTGCAAGCTCCAAAAATATTCCATTTGATTATTAATAGAAAATTCACAATAGTGTCTATATTCGGTAAGAATAAAGAATTCATAATACATGATGAATCAAATTTCAATTTTTTTGTGCACGATATTCAAGGAAATTGAATCAGTATATTTGTTTTAAATATAAGAAAAATAAAAATTATAAATATTGTAGCTAGAAATTGTCTCTCTGTGACTATTAATAGAAATATTTGCACGAATAGCATGCTAGGTTTTGCGTTTCACGTGCATGTTGCCACTCACTTTACAAAATTCTCAGATTGAGTGTTAAACAAAAAAAGTCTGGAAATTTTATTGTTTTACGTCATAACGGCTAGGCACATCATGAAAAGTTAACTGTTGATTGGATTTATTTAGTGATTAACTTATTGGATTTTTACATTTCTTGTGTCCGCTCCAGAGCTGTACTCAGGAGAGGTATTCAAGATCAAAACTTCATCTCTCTTAAAATTGTTTATACTCTTTGAATTGTGTACAATCCTTTCTTATTTTGCACATTTGAGGGTTCAATGTACTATTGTAACTTTATGTATTTTATTTTTATTTTATTTTGCATTTTTAACAACTTTGTATTGAATATATATATATATATATACACACAGAGGGGCTAGGGGGCTAAAGGGGCTATAACCCCACCCCCTTGACGCTCAAGTATACACTGGATAAAATGGGCTTCAATCCTACTTTACACTGGATAAAACTGCAAACTATGATTTAGCCCCTTCCTTAATCATATCCTGGATCTGCCACTATATATATATATATATATATATATATATATATATATATATATATATATATATATATATATATAGTGAAACCTCTGAATAACGGACATCAGTGGAATGGGAATTTGTGTCTGTTACTGAGAGGTTACACAAATTTAATTTTTCACAAGGGTAATTGCATGTATGTAACATATAGTAAATACATTATGTATGAGCGTAAATACGTAAAATTAAATATTCAAATACTCTATTTAGTACATATTTGAATTACTGGGGGGGGGTGAAGGATAAATTCATTGGGAGAGATGAAGGAGAAATTCCTGGAAATGAGTTAATATATTTGTATACTGCAAAAGATAATGCGTGTATGGTAATTTTCTTAAGTAAATGTCATTACCCTTTAAAAAAATCCATTAATTTACATATCGCCTATACTAAAAGTAAAAATAGCTTAATAAGAGCATACAATATTATTATTAAATACTGAAAATGTGGAGAACAAAACTCACTGACTATGAATTTTTTGGGAAATAGTCTGCAATAGTTGTCTACTGTGTACATCCTACGGACACTAGTTTCTGTTCGAAATTTGCTTGTAACTGATCAATTGGAGAGCTTCTGTGTCACCGAGATTAATGGCAAATCTCTTTTAATTGTTCAACTGTTTGACACGCCAATTTGTACAAAAGAAAAATGTTGCTTTTCAAAAAAAAAAAAAAAAAAAAGTAAAAGAAGAAACAGTGCTCGTTGAAAAATTTTATTGCAAAACAAACAATGTTTGTTTTGTTATTTATGAGATTGTTGGGAAAGATGCAAGGCTTAGAGGGAAAAGGACTAAATTTGTTAGGAAAAGGAATCTTTCGTATAGAATTCTTGGCCATACGACTGACACTGCATGAGTGTTATTGCTTATTGAAGGTTTTCTAGGATATCTGCCAAAAAGCAGTTTATTGCGGGCAGAGAAAAAGAAGAATTTCATAAGTTCAGCTAGAAACTGTTCTGTGTGATGGTTCACCAGGTCTAAACTCACGATAGATATACTTGTGGGGAAAGATTTTTCTGTTTACTGTAATATATCACAGAACCGAGAATAATTCCTGTCCGTTACGAAGAGGTTATTAAAACGTTTGGGGGGGGGAGGGCTGTCCGCGTTCGTATTTGAGATTGTCCGTAAAAGGGAGGGTTTTGTTCCATAAGAGAACATATATTTTTGCCGGGACAAAAAAATCTGTCCGTATTATAGAGATGTCTGTTATTGAGGGGTGTCCGTTAAGGGAGGTTTCACTGTATATATATATATATATATATATATATATATATATATATATATATATATATATATATATATATATATATATATATATATATATATATACTCAGTAAATCAAATTGAATATATTTGATAAGTACTTTTAGGTACAAATAAGATTTACAAGGTGTATAAGTAGATAAGATGTACAAGATTTTACCTGAAATTACATGATTCTTTTCAAAAAACAGCAATTCCTTTTTTCCTGAGATTTTTCGTATTTTTATAAGGTTACTTTTGTATATAACTGATTCGTATAATATATTACAAATTTCATGTGTTTACGCAACTATATTATACAGAAATCAGTGGGGAAGTCACATCGTTAAAAATTGAACTTTTATGGGGAAGAAAATTTAAGTAGTACTAATTATTGTGTACAAGAATTAGAACATCTGGTAAAAATTCTTTCCTTAGTGTGAAGCAATAGAAGTTCAATTTGTACCGATGTGGCTTCTCTCAAGAGCACAAATAAATATAAAGATTTTACCTCAAGTTGCGTAGTCCTTTTTAAAGTAATTTGAACCAAACTTTCCGTATTATTTTGTGACATAAATGTTTCTACTTCAATTTTTACTTTTCGATCTTCAATATCAATTTGGTTTCTTCAATTAAATATATTAATCAGAAGATATTGTATATCATATTATTATTATTATTATTTTATTTTCTCCTTTTTACAGTATCATCTCAGTAAAAGCGAAATCTTTTGCTGACCGTGGCATTCGATACACTCTGAAGGCTGAAGGCCAAGGCGCTGGAACATTTAATATTGGTTCAACGTCTGGTATTGTAAAGCTGGCGAAGGAATTGGACTTTGAAGATCTGAGGCAACCACACGTTTATTCCATGACCGTAACAGCGACTGAAGACTCGGGAGGATTTTCAACATCAGTAGAGGTAATATATTTATTTTCTTGTGATATATATATATATATATATATATATATATATATATATATATATATTCATGATTGTAAGAGAAAGAAAGAAACGTCACCTTTTCAAGCGAGGTTAATTGAAACTCAATTTTTTAAAATCTCAGCAAAATCACACTTGTAGATAATCGTTGTTATTATTGTAAATGGATTAGTCCAACATCCTTAAAAGCATCAGGTTGCTTCTACAAAGGTGCCCATTTTTTACTAACCTCACTCAAACTCATGCTTTCAACATTATTGTGACCTCACGCTCACATCATTTTGACAACACATTCACTCAACCTTACGCTCACAATATCATTTCAACATCACGCTCACATCGTCAACCTGACATCACGCTCAAAACATCATTGCGACCTTACGCTCACTTCATGATTTGAAACTCGCGCTCACTTAACTTCACGCTCACCTCCTGAGGGTGAGCTCTATTGAGCGTGAGTTCCGAACTCATGAGCGTCGACCTCATGAGTTCTGGCATCTTTGCTCTTCTAAGATTCCAAGTCAATGATAAACCCATGACAACTTCCGCTCACTTATTGCTATTTATTAATCTTTATTATTCCTTTTGCTGTCTTAATTCGTATTGCATATGAAACCCTTTTTATATTTTCTTTACATGCTTTCATGTATAGTTTTCTATTAGATTATAGATTACTATTATTCTGTTTTTATACTGATTTTTCTTATTAATACTTAACAGTGTTATTATCTAAGCCATGTTTATTTTTAGGTAGGGGTTATTTTTCTGTTTTCTTTCAAATTAACTGGAATTTTAGTAATATGTTTTACTGCCTTCGTTTGGTTAAATATATGTACCTTTCTTTTTTCAAAAGTAAATTTTGCATTATCGATAAATTTAATATTACATTAAATTTGATATATTAAATATTAAAATTATATACGTATAATAAACTTTATTTTTCTCCGAAGTAATGGATATTTAAATACATTTGAATAGAAATAAATAAATCAAACCATTAAAATTTCAGATCATTTCAAAGAGAAGAGAAATATATTTTCCTGTATAGATCAATTAGCTGAAAATAAAAATGACACAGGAGTTCAACCAGTGTTTAAATTCAGACTTTTCTACAAGGGGGAACAATAAAAATTTATGGGATACATTAAGAAAAGAAAAAAACTTCAGGATTTGGTCCGACAAGGCAATTCTAACTCAATTTTTCCCAAAAATAATTTTCTTAGTCCCACCAGGCGAACGCCGGAATTCATAAAAGTATAAAACACAGAAACTTTTCTCTAAAAACTAGTGTGAAAAACCCTCACACTACACCTTTATGTGAGAGACTCTCTTTTTCGACTTGTTGCCTTCCTCTCTTGCTCGCAACAGTGCAAGAAGGCTTCTAAAACAGCACGCCTCGAAAATCTAAGCAAGAAGAATGAGTCAGGAGGATGAAGACTAATTTGAACCTTGTTCGGGGCTGTTTTATTTTGTTTGCTAGGTCCTTACTATAATGCTCCACCTCCAACCTTCAACCAACATTTCATGCTAATCCTAGCTCTTCTTCCTCTCTTCGTATTTATTTATTTTTTTTTAAAGCATTTTATCTTAACTAACGTTGTAAAACGTTTGTGTGCGTCTGTATCTAATTTCCAAGTTTTTATTTAACTTCGACTTGATAAGAGAACGCTTTTTGTTAATTAGAACAATTAGGTTGGGCAAAAGAAGAAACTAATTTTCTTTTTTTAAAAAAAAAATTGATTTTAAGACTTATTTCCGAAACAAAAATTAATCACACACACACACACAAATTCAATGCATATGTACAGATATTCTAGGGGAGGTGGATATATATTCTAGGGGGGGGGCTCAACCCCCTCTTGAACATGCCTGAATTTAACACTGAGTTCAATACACCTTTTTACACGTATAATTCCAGTTGAACGTGCGCTAGTCATAGCCTTTAATAGTCTGAAAAGACCAGAATGCATTCTTATTATTATTTAGTAAAATAAGAAATTGTTCTTACAATCTGCTAGTATTTTACATGACATGCGATATCAATAATAATAATGTAAAATGATCTATCCTAGTGCCGTATGAATCATCCCGTATGAATTTGTTTTCCTAGAGCTATTATGATTTTTATTAATCTAAGTAGCGTGATAGTTTATAGTAAAGAACTAATTACAAAGTGTATTTTAATAATATTTAAAGCAAACTTTGTAGCGTTACAGCCTGCAAAAAAATAATGGAGGACCTGATGAGTTTTAAGTGGCTGACGAGTGGTCAGTACATTGATTTTTTTTAAATCTCTGTTATGGGGCGTTTACACTTAGTCGATTTGCGTTCGATTCAGTTGAATTGACGTCACTTTCAACTTAACCGACCGTGTAAACGGGAATTCAACTTAATCGCTTGTTGATCGAAAGCGACTAATCGACTGGCAACTGAATTGAAAGACGTTCTATTTTCTGTGGTTGAAATAATTGAACACATCCATCGATCTGATTCGGCCTAGTTACTTCGATTTAGTGGCAAATGCAGCGAGTCGGTTTAGTCGTGCGACTAAATCGATTTAGTAGTGCGACTAAATCGACCAAGTGTAAACGCCCCATTACTTTGGCATATTTCTACACATGTTGATTCTAGTAGCTCATCAATTGCATCGTGATGCAAGGTCAACACTAAAATTTGTGTGCCTATACACTAAAAGCATGCAGCGTTAATCATTAGGCTACAGGAAAGAAAACATTCGATAATACTATAATGGTACGCTGGGAAAAATGAGATAATTACAAGATATTAAAGCTTTAATTGAGAATTGAACTTCAGTTATTGGTTTTTAAATTGTTTAATTTTTAGATTAATTACTTATAGAATTTTATAAGAGGTAACGCTAAAGCATAGTGACAAATATAAATTTAATTATTAAATATTAAGTACTTTTAGTGCAACTAATTATTTTAAACATAACGGTTGTAAAATATTGTGTTCGAATTTGTTGTAACAATTAAAAAGTGAATGCAAATGGATTATATTAATTATTTTTAGTTGATGTTGTAGACGTTTAGAAGTGGAGTTAAGTTAGAACTTGGCAGATTTATGAAGTTTTTGGTGTTGAAGTGAAGGTTAATTAAATATATGAACAAATGATGTTATATTTAATCTAGATGGATTTTTAAACATGAAATTCTGGAGTGTAATTTGTATGTCATTCATGTTTCCTTTCACGTGTTTGTTTGGTAGAATAACATACGCCATGTACTTGTTTTAGCAACTTGAAGCAGATTCAGATAATTTGAATCAGATGTGTATGTTGCATACTTAATAAAACAAATGTTGCAATAGTGTAAAAGAATCAATTTGCTGTCAGAATTATAATTTGAATATTGGTGGTATATTTATTACCTTTAATGAAACAAGTACTCGTTTTTCCTGAAGTGTATAAATTGGGTCCTGGAGTAGATAAATTGGGGTAGATTTTTATTTACTTTAAATCTTGATGTATATATAATTTCGTTCATAGATATATTAGGGTCAATTAGATTCTATTAAGCATAAATAAGTAATAGTTAACATATTTGTGTAAGACATAAACCAAGTTTTCAGGTTCATAATGTATCATGTATTTTGCTTTTATTTGTTAGTATTACTTAGTACCACTATAGCCACAGTAATGACTTAATTTTATTGTTTGAGCAAAGAAACATAATATTAATATATCCAGTATCTTTACGGATCAATCGTGTTGTATCTTATTTATATCTCATTTCCCAAGACAAAATTATTCAATCTTCAATTCAATTATTTTTTCAAAGACCGAAAATGAGTATATGTAACATTTAAAAGCCATAAATGTCTTGAAAAGAATTATTGAGGAGAATTATTACGATAGGAAAACGAAAACATTTAGCGTGGGTTAAAATGCAGTTTGTAGGTAACAATAAGACAAAGAATGGTTTAGAAATAATTTCTTTAGCGACATTTATTCTGTTTGGCCTCCAGATGATGACATAAATAACTTGTTTATTTTAATTATTTACTCGATTAAAAAATATATTAAATATATTTTGAGTAAAATCTTTTATTCCGTAAGTTTAATAAATTTCTTTCATATTTCGAGAAAACTGATTAATTGCATCATCATCCGATAGACATATTGAAAGTGTACACTTGCTTGTGTAATATTTTGTGAAAATTTTTTACTTTTATATTATTATTAATAGACATCGGATTTTAATGTACTTAAAATTCATGAAATACGCGTGTAGCTATGCTGTTGAATGTGTTAAAATATGCACTAATAATGAAATAAAAGAGAGCATTTTCAAACATGCAGCCAAGTTGTGACAAAATTTTGCACGTGAAATATAACATAAAGTTTTTCGTTTTTAAGGATTTACTCGTTCCTATAATTAGAATTACAGTATATCACAAGATACTTTTTTTTTAATACTCTTTTAAAATTAATTTATTTATGACAGTTTGTGACATTTGTAACCAGAAAATGACAAGTTAACATCAATAGGTGTTATTGGATAATATTTATAGAGAGGACCAAGTTTAGTATCTATATTTTCTGGCAAATAAAAATTTAACTCTTGAAGGATTTTCCCATGGCTTCAACTGTTTTGTAGTCAGAATTTCTGACAATAACATCCGTTATTTTCTTTTCCACAGAGTGCTCGAATTTACTAGGAACTAATTTGAGTTCGTGCCGAACTTCATCAATTAGAGCTAAGAATTCACTGAGCAGTATTTCTCCCGTCTCTTGTTTCTGAATTAATGTCAACACGATATTACAATATCTTTATCATTATCAAATTTCTCTTAACATCTTGACAATTGTAAGCGTATCGGTTTCTAACATTACTAGTTCTCCATAAACTAAGGATTCCTCCATCCTCCGATGCAAAAAGTCATTGTTTCCTAGACATGTAAATGTATTGAAAATACAAACTAAAACCGGATTTATGCCATGCTATAAGCATACATCTGAAATAAAAAACTTATAGAATATGCTGCATACGCTCGTCAGCACTAATATATGCTCTAACCTTTAAAATATGCATTTATATGCACTATGAAGCTTCAAATTCGAGCTGTATTATTGTTGTTAGAAGCTCCTACTTAATTTAAGAGAGATAAGCAAACAAAATATGCATTTGCATAAAAATCCGATGTCAATATATTAACGGAAAAGTGGACACAGTAGTTTGTAGGACTGCCAAGTAGCACAATAATTCTTTGCTGTATCTTATAAAAATTTACTATTTCACTCATCCATCAGTTTTATTGTCTAAGTGCATTCATTCATCATTTGCAGCATAAATATTTCCCATATTTGGTCTTCACAATCATTATTAACAATGCTGAATTGCTTAAAATTAAGCAAACTGCAAATGAATTAGTCAAATATTAAGAGTTACATTCCATGTGTGTTTTCTTTACGATCTATTTTAAGCAAAAAAGTGGTATAAAGCAAAATAATAATAATAATAATAATAATAATAATAATAATAATAATAATAAGAAGAAGAAGAAGAAGAAGAAGAAAATAAAAAATAAAAACACAAAAAACATTGCCGAAATGCCGAAACTGATGTTATGTAATTGATGTAAAGTTGCAGACTTTTCATAAAAAGAAAACGACGATTTTTACCGATATCTGATATTCATGTATAGTTTTACACAGTAAAATGTGCCAGAAAAACATAAAAGACCTATTAGTTCTAAAGTGAAGACACAAATTTGAGACTGAAGGTTTCTGTATATTATTAACGCCTTTACTTGTAAGACATAACCACTATTACTAACACTACCATTACTATTAACCAAGCATATACTGTACCGAACTAAATGAATATAACACAAAACATTAGAAATTAAAGACACCTACCTTATTATTAATACTTTTTTGGAGGTCCTCGCTCTTTTAGAAGAATTCTATTTGACAGATCATTTTTCCAAGTTCATCTGAACGCAAGTATTGGGCAACACACGTTCTGTTGGCATTCTGTTTTTATCATATGATCATAAAGCTTTCATTATAGTAAACACTAGTTCGACATAGGTATTACTGACTCGTATAGTGAGAGTACACTGCATTATTTTGAAAAAACTTAGTTTATCTGCTTTCATGCAAAAACGCACTTCATAACTTACAATTTTTATCATATTATTCTTTCTTTTAAGAATTGATATTATAGAGTTCAAAACGGAGAACTCATTTTCGTATTCAAAACGGTGACTGATTTTAAGTTTCATCAACACCTTTGTCAAATTGTTAAATGAAAACGGTGTTGTTGCCGCGCGATAACAATGAAAAAAATTAAATCTAGCTTTGTTTCAATAAAAATCCAATTGTTGTAAATTACTAACATCTCAATTCTGCATATATTTTAAGGCATAAATAATATAAATAGTTAGTTATAGGTAATTTAATGTTTAAGCCTGTAGAATTAGTTCGTTGGATCATAAAGCCTTAGAACATATTTTGAACTCAGAGACTACGGACCGTGTCCACAGATCTGGCAACCGTATTTTCTGCATGATATTTCCAGCTCTCTGTGTGTTAAGATTTCTGATCTAAGGTTTCCTTAACTATTGAAATCACTTCACTGTCTCAAGCCGAAATCGTATTCGTTATTCATAACAGAACTGAAAATTTTCTGATTTCCTTGTTCTTATCTATATGTTCAGCGTACGCGTCTTTTTAGGTGGGAGATCCAGGATCTCCGATCGATAGAAGTTCACGTGGTTCCATGTTAAACTGTAGATCCATGTCGTGTTGGAAAATGGTTGTAAACACTCCCAATTAATGAGAAATTTTGCTTTGCTACTGGATAAAGCTGTATGGTTGTTTCATAAGCAATTTTATTTATTTATTTTCATTTGTTATGATATCAATTCATTGTTAAAAATAAAATTTATTTCATACTTCATTACTACTCTAATTATACAAGATCCTTGAAATGTAGCTGTGTTTATAAGAAAAATGCTGGTAAATTAATTTGATGTTTTGTTCTTTTTATTGTTAATTGAATTGATGGGGTAAAGTTCAGGTCCCTATTATTTTACAACAAGACCTTATGAAAATTTAAACTAAAACAGTCTGATCTGCCTAACATTTAAATAGCTAATATTTATTTATTTCGATTCTTTTCTGGATATTTATTTATACTATTCTTTCTTATTCCAGCTTACAATTCGTGTAACTGATGTAAATGATAACGCTCCGAAATTCGAACTTCCCGATTACCAAGCCCACAACGTAGACGAAGACATCCCCATTGGAACCTCCATCTTGAAAGTAAAGGCCACCGATGCTGACTCTGGAGTGAATGCTGAAATCGAATACTTGATCTCCGACAACCATTTCAGCGTGGATTCGAATGGTGTCATTACGAATAATAAACAGTTAGATGCTGACAATAATAATGCCTACTACGAATTTGTTGTCACTGCCAAGGACAAAGGTAACAGATATAGGGGTATCTTGTAACTCAGAAATTACCAGTATAAGGACAAACGATAATATGTGTACAAATAACCCTTTGTGACATTTGTGTGTCCATTTCAGTGGCGGCTCTTCAGGGAAATCATATCGATATATAAAAAAAGAAAGGAATGTTATTCCTACAAACTAAGGGAAGAAAGCTGCAAAGAAGAATTAATACATTAGATAAATTTTCTTTCCGTAGCTTGTAGCGATAACATTTTAATTTTTTACCAATCTGGTTTCGCTCAAGAGCTACCACTGGTCCATTTGAATTAGTATAACCTTGAGAATAGAACAATACATAATTCTATTTAACATTTTATATATTAAATGTTATAGGTTTGCTACATATTTAGAAACTCTGAAAATACAACAGTGTAAAGTTCAAGAGATTCCTTTTGAAACTTTATTTATTTCTTTGAGATTGTAATAAGGACTAAGGAAGGTTCACGTGGTGTTTTCAAATTTCAGCAACATCATGTATCCATTTTCCTCTACAACTTGTATATCCTTCCATGCCAACATGTATCCACGAGAAATTCACCTGAACATCAGAGTAATCCCAGAAATGAATTAGCATTGCACTTTTGCTAATTCTGTTCAGTCATCTATTAAGAGAAACAGAACATTCAACTAACTGCAAATATTAATATAATAGATATAAAATTGCACATTATCAAATTCTTTGCAAATTGAGATTTAATATTAGTAAGTATTCCTAACTCACTTTGGAAAGAAACCTTGAAAGCACGTTTAAAATATAGAAAAGTATATCTGATTATAGCTTCGAAGAAATATATCCTACTTTCTCATAAGGACGACATACACGATATCGTGGATAACGCTTGTGGTTACAGAGCCGTAAGAGTAAGAAATACGTATAAATAGAGAGACTGAAAAAAAAATGTTTACTCCAGTAATCCATCGACATCTTAAATAATTTTGACTGGCTAAATGTTTACAGTGGGAATTTGTAGACTTGCTAAAGGCTAGTACGTTCGTATTATATCTTAATCTAAGCAAATTTCCCATAAAAGTATTAGAGAGAAACAAATAAGTGTACGTAATTTTCTACTAAATCTCATTTTTATATGAACTAATGTTAAGTACTTTATAGGTACCGGTAGTAGAAAAATATTCTTCATACGGAAAGTCCTTAAACATGTGAGCTTGTAAAGTAGGCTAAATACATCAGAGTTAATATATACATCCGCGCGCGAGAGAGAGAGAAAAATGCATACTCATACTTACTTCTCTTTCGATAATAAAGTGTGAAATAAATAAATTTTTTTCTTTTGAAAAAATTCTTTGACGTAAATGGAAAGTAATTCTTCTGTAACTTACCGGATAACGTACTCACATTTGTCCATTTTTTACGATATAAAGGATAAGAAAATAAATGTAGGATGCGAATAGATTTCCCTGATGACTGTACAAATAATTATGCTATAAAGAGTATAATTTCTTACTCAATACATATGTCAGTGGTACTTTTACAATATTTTATTTTGACCTGATAAATATCACTTAGTTCGTCTATAGGTAAAGCATAATGTAATGATTCTATATAGCTTAGTTGCTTCTTGATGTATAGAGTTTTAGACTTAGTTAAAATTATATACTTATGTAGAGTAAGTATAATTTTTATTGGTGACAATATTTACACATGAGCCAACATGGGTCACGGCCCGAGGCGGCAAGTTTTGGAGGGTGGAAACTTTTTCGGGTTGTTTTTCTTTTTCATACTTCAGTTTTGGAAGTTTCAGAAATTTATCATACACACTCGTATATATGACACAGTGTTATAGACTGATCTCTTTCTCTGTCTGTCTGTCTCTGCATAAAACTTTCACACAAATCTATCATTTTTTGTCAGAGGAAACAGTGATGCATCTTGGACATTCTGGACAATCCTGAATGTAAGATAAAATCAAAATGCAATTTCTTCTGTGAGCCAGAAATACCATGATCTAGAAGCATGGCTGCTAAAAGCATCTAACCTGAGCATCTAAAAGCATCTAATGTTGCATATTGAGAGAGCAACATTCTTTTTTGATGGCCCAAAGCGGCAAAAATTTTAAATATGGCCCTAGACGACAATATTGCCCCACTTTGACATTTCTGCATTTTACATTTTGCAAAGGTTCCTTCAGTTTTCTTTTATTCACAAAGTCCTTGTTTATACGTTTATGAAATATTTATCTCCCGCTGTTTTATGCTACGCCGTGTTGATCTCTAGGGCAAAAGCATGATGGCATCAAATAGATATATATAATAAAACATTTCATGACAGCGTAATCAACCATGGGTTCTTGCTTAACGCTAAGGTGATGTGTAGTGACGCTCGTGATCTGTGCGCAACCTATCGCATTTCAGTACTAGCACTTGAAAAGCTTGCTTGCTTTCCAGCTCAGTTATTCTGTTGCTACTTTCTTTTGCAAATTTGTGAAAAGGGAGATCAAGAAAGACATGAAACTCAGGAGAAGTGTGTTTTCAAGTACACTTTTAGGTTTAGATTTTTTTTTAATTTAGCTTTTATTGTTGTACGAATTTGAGTTTGAAATTAATTTATTATAACTTTTTCGTCTGAACGGGAAATTGACCTATCATATTGGAATATGGTAACACAGGTATTGCTCAATCTTTTAAATTTTTTTCTAACTGATTTGTCTAACTCTTCTGTCTGTCTGTGTTGTACCACTGAGACATTAATGTATTTTAAAAGTGCATATAATTTAGCTTCATGTCACAATTTTCATTCTGAAACGAGGAAGCGCATACTCATGGCATTATATAAACCAAGTATAATAGAAACAACAATTACTGTCATAATTTAGTAAATACCTTTACCTAATTCCTACATTTATAGATATAAAAACATTGAACTCTTCAAGGGAAGACAATGGTAAATGCCACTTCCGATAAAATTGAGTTGTTAGATGGAATGAGTTGCGATCGAACCACAGAATAGTAGGTAGGCAGTTTTATTTCGTAAATGTACCTACAGATGGCAAGGGAGGCTTGTTTGGCATGTGCCATCGCATTGCATTGCGTAAGAAAGTTGAACTTTCTTTTCCAGTGTACTCGAAAGTTAGAAAATGTCTTCCCCCAAGCTGCTCATTTTGTCTGTTTGATTTTATGAAAATAATAAATAAATAAATAAATAAAATTACTAAACTTAAATGAGATCTTCATTTTATATGGTTACACTATGTAAACCTGTCCCTGGTGAGTAGCTGAGTATCATTATAATGATAATGGCAACAATTCATGCTGAACAACTATATGAAGAAGAGGAGGTACAATCATTACAGTGCAAAACAAATTATGTTGTTTCGGCAATATTGTGTGTCGTCCTATTCAACAATTTCCCATGCATAAGTTTAGAACATATTCTGGGTAAGACTGACAGTACATTTTGTAGCTCCTCCTCATTTCTCAAAGTTTACACTTTCTCCTGGTTTACACAATTTTCCTTTTGGCCCATAAACATGTATTAAAAAGGGGCAGTACTCTAGTTATGCTATTAATGATATAATTTCCTGCATAATACGTGTAACAGAGGTACTATTACAAAATTTTAATTTTACCCCGTAACTATGATTATTTGCCTATTATAGAAAATTTGTAAGTAAAGGATAATATAACGATTTTATAGTTAGCATAATTGCTTCTTTATCTATAGAATGTTAGAGTTAGTTTTTATTATTATTATTATATATACTTTCTAATGATTCTAATGGAGTTTTTATGTTTGTAACAGGTGAGCCCTCCAAGACAGGCACTGCCACTGTTCGAATATACACGAGAAATAAAAACGATGAAGAGCCCAAATTTTCTCAACAGGTATATACGCCGAATGTAGATGAAAATGCAGGTCCGAATACGCTGGTAACGACTGTCGTAGCCTCAGATAAGGACGGAGATAATGTCCGATTCGGATTTGTTGGAGGTGAAACACATTCCGGACAATTTGTAATCGAAGAAATCACTGGAGTAATTCGGTTGCATAACAAAGCAATCAGCTTGGACAGAGATAAGTACGAGCTTAATGTTACTGCTATGGATGACGGTTCATGCTGTGAGAATGGAGCTAGCAAAATCCACACGAGCACTGCTGTCGTCGTTGTCTTTATCACTGATGTTAATGACAACAAACCCGTCTTCAAGGACTGTGCCACTTACTATCCAAAAGTAGAAGAAGGAGCTCCTAATGGTAGTCCTGTCATTAAGGTTCGTATTCTGCTTTGTTTAGTCTACTAAAGTCAGTTACAACGTTAGTCAAGGTAGACCATACATAATTAACGTGTTATTTGGATTTATTATTATTGTTATTAAGTAGGTCCTAGGACTAATGATTTTTTTTCCTTAGGTTCGGACCTGGAAATGTTTGTTTCACGTTACTCGCTCTTGTTAACTCCCGATATTTTCTTCCATTTTCCAAATTATCACTCAGTTGTGTTTTTCTTCTTACTTTTTGTATTTATGGAGTAAATATTCTTCACCTCTTGAAATTTTTGCTATATTCATGTTAAACGTGAAGAGTTTGGCTGTTCTAGGTGAAGCCACTAAGTCAATCATTAGAGCCATAGAATATTTAACAGGTCCTAGAGCCTAATACTCACTCTATGGTGCAGCAGGAATAGGATGGCTAAGGTTCTCAAAAAATACCTATATGAATGCTCCCCTCTTTTTCCTCAAAATGTACAGTTAAAATTCATGACGGGCGCGCATAATCGCCTTTGAGACAGATGGTAAAACTACCGATAGATGATTTTTAATTGTTTTTCCTTAAGGTAGTTTCATTGTTACTGTCTTCTTTTAATTTAGTATTTTATTTTTACAACTATTGTACATAGACTTTGTCACAAGTCTGTAGTTTTGCAGCTAGTAATGAGCCGTTTGGTTTTGTAGTTGCGTGTGGGTTTTCTATAGTGATTCTATAAGGGCACATCTTTCCGCGTGATAAATGGATTTTCAAATCCAACAAATTTTTAGGAAAATTGGAAATTTTCAAAATCAACAAATTTTTAGGAAAATTGGAAATTTAGGACCTATAGTCAAAATACAAACTGAAAATTATAAATAGGTTTACGGAGTAATTACAGTCCCATTACATTAATCTGTTGTATTCCATTTTTATGCCACAAAAAGAATTTCAACCATTATTACTTTTCTTCTTGGGAATTTCGACTATAAAATGTGCCAAGTGCGACCAATTGCAGGCACTCCTGTCAGTTGTTGTCAAAAGACTACAAGTAGAGTAAAAACAATTCAGCCCAAATAAGACATCCGAATGCAAACGATTGTAAATCGCAATGTCGGCTCACAGCCGACACTTGAGCGCAAAGGGTTAATATTCTCTTTCTTTTCAACCAATATTTCTCTTACGTAATATACCCAATGTCTTTTTAAAGTATCAAGAGGAGAAGATAGATAATTACTGGAGTTATAGATGGCAGAATGCTATTATTGCGAATTTGTGTTAGTGTAACTGATTATGTCTTTCAGTGTTGAAAAGGGAAAACCTGGCCATTGAAAGAAGTGTTCCTCCGAAACCACGTACTTTTGACATCGCACTGGCAAATCTTTTATTTATTTATTTATTTATTTCTCACACTTTGAATCACAGTAAAATGTCACATATTGTGATAATGTGAAGAAGAAATGGATCTGTCTTTTATCAATGAATTTTGCCTGGAACAGGAAGTGATCGAGATGACAATGCATCTGGGAATCAACATTGTTACCCTCCATTATTATTGCAAATTATTGTAGGCTTGAATGCAGGTTGAGAGTATATTCCACACACTTCAGCAGATTAACTGTCCGTTAATCTTGCTCGTTCCATCCTTAATGTTGGTCGTTGGATTTATGAGGAAATCAATTGGAAGCTCCTTCACGTGTTTTCCGATTTATGATCTGACAAATTTCACGTTTACTGTTCCTAATTTTTGCCTTTTGTGATCTCTCTTGAAGCAATAAATTTCGCAGTTTGTACTAAGCCTATTAATATTTTATGCTCATGTCCATATAGTAGTAATATCATTATCTCATAAAATATCTCACAACCAAATAAGCAAGTTGATTAATATAAACCAACTCAATACTGTATTTCTGCGTCTCACATACCTTCAAAGTAGGATTTTTAAGATGATCTTTTCAGTTTTATTTTTTAAAGTATCTCTATATATTTATTTCCTGTTGTACCGTGTGCCCACGGCGTCGCTACTTACAGAAATTCATTTTATATTAAGGGCAAATACAGCATGTTGCAGGTTCCTACAGCATCGTATTTTCTGGTAGTTTATTTGTTACTCACGACCAGATGTTCATTAATAATGATAATAATAATAATAATAAAAAAAAACGCAGTTACCATTGCTAATAGGCAACAGCATAAATGTGAACCTATTAACTGCAAATTATTCGTAGTTATTTTTCGAGTTTTCTGATCATTCAACAAAGCTACAACCTCACAATGATTTGCAGCAATACGTTTCACTTTCTTGGAAATAATCATCTAGTTTTCTTCTTGGGTTAGCGATCTCTCAGTTGGTTTGGTATAACTTTCCATTCAAAATTAACTAACTAACTCTATGGCCTATGGAACCCGAAGATTCAATGTCACGTTCACAAAAGCTCTCCACTATCCTTAGCCAACTGGATCCAGTTTCTACTTTGTATTCCTATTTCTGCGAGATTCATCCTAATATTGTCCTCGTTTCCCTAATGCACCCTAATACTCATTTTCCGATTGGTCTTTCTGTTAAGACTTTGAAAGCGTTCCTACTTTCTTCCATCCTGGCTATATGACATGCCCGCCTGGGCCTCCTAGACTTAATGATCCTAACAATGTTTGGTAAACCGTATAAATTATGTAGTTCCTTGTTATGAAGTTTCCGCCATTCCCCATTCTCATTCCTCTTGGGTCCGAATATTTGTCTCAGGATCTTGTTCTCAAATACTTTCAGTCTATTTTCTTCCCTCAGAGTAAGCGACCATGTTTCGCAACCTTACAGAACAACAGGCATGATTATCGTTTTATGTACTTTCTATTCAAACTTGGAGTTTTTATTCTTTTTCTAGTTTATCTTCCCTACATCTTGTATTATTTAGTCTGTATATTTCAATCTCAGCTTTCCTTTGAGCATTTTCCCTTCTGCTGTTCCCACTACGGCCACACGGATTGATTATGAGATTTCTTCTCTATAGATTGGGATAATTCAGGGTGTTCTTGGGAAAGATTGATGCTTTACTCTTGTTTTTTAGTGCTTAGAAATGCTATTTTTCTTCTTCAATATTCCACAGGGTTTGGTTGTTACTGGCAACAAATACACTTAGACCTTTCCAGTAGACCCGTATTCATTGTGAGAACTGCTCTACAGGCAAGAGCATCGTTACTTAGATCTTACCCCGAAGATGTATATATGGTGTCCGAACATAGCCATGCCCCAAAAATCTTGTTAGGAATGAACTCTATGAATATGATTTTGTTAAAATTTTCCAGTTGTATAGATAATTTCAAATATTCTTCCACGCTCTTGTCCCGAAACGAAGAGTTTTATTTATTCCTTCTGCTGAAAGAAATGCTTTGAATATTTTCCCATCATTTTCGTTGTAAACAAATCATTCACTTTGTTTACGCGATACACTGAACATGGATTCCTTCAGTCTTTAAAAATACAAGATTTACCTTTGAATCTCAATGTCCCTTCAGTACTCGAACTTGATGTTATAGTACAGAGCCAGGTTTAAACATTTAAGTACCCGTATGGCAAGGTTGTTGCAATACCAACAGGAGAAGGGTTTCCAAGCTACCTACTCCAAACAGGTTTTCATTTCTTTTATGAATATACTACAAGATTTCTTACAGTAAACAAAATGTAAGGGCAAAAATGAAACGTAGGCTCGCCTGATGAGACTGATAGTATTTCAATATTGTCAATGATACTTGTCGTAAATTGATGATCTGCTGTACTAATGTGCAGGTTGTTATATATCACAAGAGAGGTGCTAAGCAGAGATTCATTCAACACGATTCATACTGATGTTCCGAATGTTACAGCCAGAACTTAACATCACGTTAAAAGAGACTAAAATTTTTTCTGTCCATCTGTTTGATAAACAACACTGCACGTGAACCTAGGTTTCATGCGAAGGACCCGTATACATAAATAAATAAATCCTTTGCACTTATTCAGTTCAGGCTAACAAGTTCTGCTAGCATTTATTACTAGTCCAGCTAAACCCTAGCAAGGATTTCCAGCAATCCATTGGTGGAATTAGGACACTTGTCTTCTTGTTCCAGTCAGTAACAACTGGAACCTGCAAAAAATTTAACCTGGATCTGCAACCTTGCCTACAATCTATTTAACTGATTGAGAAACTAAGACTTGATGTAGTTATATATACATCTTTATTTTAGCAATCATCATAAATTTCAGATTCTATGAATCTGTGTTGGGGACCTCCCCAACAACTTCTTTCACTCCATCATATACTTCATCCTGAATTTTATTCCCTTTCTTTCTACATCCTTTCGTACTTCGTCTCACCATCTTTTCCGTAGTCTTCTTTGTGACTTTTTTTTGTGACATTTTCAACAGTAGAAATTCCTTAGATAACCATTCCTCTTTCATTATTTCTACATGTCCATATTAGTGTAACCTAAACCTTTGTACTCTTTCTGGGCTCCTAATGATTCAGGTTGAGCGTGTTCCTAATGATTGTCATTCTTTGTTGAGTCTTTTCGAAGAAGTTTAATCTCCATTGCTGGGATATTGCTCTATTCTTTTTTCGTCGTTATCCATGTTTGTGTATCGTATGTTACTATGAGCACGAAGTACGTATTGTATAGTAGTATTTTAGCTTTCTTAGGTATTGCCTTATCAGATATTTCACGATTTGTCGAAATCTTCTTCCTTGACGTGTCCTAGTAATTGCTTCTCTCATTCTGTCATCCACAGTAGCTTTTGAATTCTAATACTTAAAAGGTTCTACTGTATTTACAGCGATTATCCCTATTATAATTAATCTGTACCTATATTATCAACATTGATCAGAGGCGCAATAATTAAGCATATAGCTTAGATATAATTAAAAGAAAGAACGCTGTTATTGACAGGACATGTTGTCATGAGTAAGATTATTAGTTTATTATTGATAGGACATGTTGTTATTGTCGAGATTATTAGTTGCTATGGGAAAGCTCATTACTGAGTTTTACACACGAAATTAGAGGATACGTATACGAATGATATGGTTGCTGTTGATATTTAATGTACGTATAAAACAGAAGAATAAATCGACGATTTCTGGACGCAATTCATGTTTATGGTTAGTAATTAGTAGCTGATATGTTTATTATAATAACATGATAATTTAAAGATACGTAAAACGAATCAGGGCTAAAGCGAAGTGTTTATATATATTTCGTTTTATCTGGTGCCGAAACCCGGGACTATACTATACTATTTAGTTCCGAAGAATAGTAAGAGCTGAGTTTATGTGTATACGTATTTTATGAGTTTCACTACTTTGAGAAGTGGGAAGAGAATACAAAGAATTGCTAATATGCAGGATTCCGAGATTGAAGAAGTACCCAGTATTTCAAATGAAACCATATCTGGAAATGCCGTAACTCTGTCTGAACATTCTTATTCTAAACTTATTGATATGTTTAGTCAACTACTAGACCAGAAATTTGATCAACAACAAAAATTATACGATGAAAAGCTAGATAAAAAGCTAAATGAAAAGCTAGAACAGAAATTCGACCAACAACAAAAAAAGCTAGAACAGATACTAGCGCAGCAAAAATCTCTTGCAGATAAAGTACAAGGTGTACAAGAAAGTTTCGATCGGCTACAACATAATTTGAAAGAGGATTTGCACGTATTGATTAAAAGGGTGAACGGTACTGATGTGAATAAGAAAGTAGAACCGGAAGAAGATCAGAAGAAAGTCGATGAACGAAATGAAAATATTGAAGAACAGGATGGAAATGAAACAATTGAACCTGTGACGAATGGTGATGCTACAATTGAAGAAGAACCGTCATCTCCGGCCAAGGAAACCTCCACTACTACTACAGGCGTATTCAAAATTGAAGTGAAAGGTCTACCGAGATTATACAGGTTAGAGAAATTGAAGAAATTGTTGACAAACGATTTGAAGTTGGGAAGCCATACTATTTGGTCACCGAAAAGAGTGAGTTCTTGGATTTATTTGATCTTTAAAACTGAAGAAGACCAACAGATGGCAGTGAAGACCTTGAATGGATACAGTTGGAAGAAGCGAGTTCTTTCAGCCGAAGTTGCCGAAGCTGACCATCGTAAACGAAAATTGGAAAACTCTGTTGATAAGGATTCTAAAAAGGCGAAAGTTGGGCTACCTGTAGGAGATAGAATAAAACAGGCAACAATACCTTTGTGGGATGTTACTTATGGAGAACAGTTGAAGAAGAATAATGAAAAAATAAAATCTTCACTCACGCGACTGATGGATTTGTTGCCGAGAAGGAATTTGGATTTAGCAGATTGGACAGAAGAAAGAAAAGAGAAGAATGAAGGACTTGCAGACTTTCTGAAGCATCCGCCTATAAGAAAAATTACGCATGATTTGAAAGATTATTTCCAAAACAGAGAAGGTAACTGTTTGAATGTGACATCGTTCTATTTCCTGATCTCCACTGAAAAGGAAGAAGGTGAGAAACCTCCACCACTGCAGCTGTTGTTCGGGAAAGAATATGTGAAAGAAACTGTATGTGACGTGAATTTCCGAGTATCTACAGATTATTATTTTCAAGTGAATGCTTTGATAGCCGAGCAGCTTTATACTTCCATCACGAAAGTGGTTGAAGTTGACGAAGAAACTTCCTTCATAGATGTGTGTTGTGCCACTGGAGGAATTGGATTTATTCTTGCTAAGAAATGTGCTCAAATTCTTGGCATAGATACGTTGAATCAGACAATTGAAGATGGCTATATTCTCGTTTGTGACTCCTTGTTTAGTTTGATTAGATCTTTTGGACATGTAACTTAGATTAGAGTTACGGAGTTTGAAAAGGTTGTATTTAAGTAATTTTACTTTAAATAACGTTATGATTTTGTCTATTATCAGTACTTTGTTCGAATAATAACATTTTGTTCAGAAGGGGAAAACAAAATATTTTTATGCCGATATATTATGTATATTTTGTTTTATGTTATTTAATCTTGTTGAGTTCATGTTTATGATCGCGGTTGCTGAATTTATGTTAGCATATGTCTTAATATTATGTGCCTTATTAAGTCTTTCTCTTATGATATACCTATTGTTTTGTTCATCTTTATTTCATCTTATGTGTTTAAAAAGAGATTCGATTGTATTAACTTGAAATCCATGACAGTGAACTTAAATTGAAGCTTTTAAACGTAATTATTGCCTTCTGATCTTGTTGTTGTTTTGATAAGATGACGATCTTAATTATAAATAATGTTGTTTGTATATGGAAGTTATCGCTCAATGTAAAAGAGGAACAATCAACTAGTAACTCTGCGTAAGTCATCAATTAGTTATAATTTTGAATAGACCCATAAATGATATTTATAGTGAATCGACGTTTTATGATATGTAATTAGTAATAAAAGAAAAATGTTGTATAAATGAATTGATATATATATATATATATGGAGAAAGAAGAGAAAATAAAAATATTTATATTGATGTAATAATAATAATTAATACGAGGATTGATGTAATAATAATTAGTACGAGGGCTATTCAAAAAGTGAATGTTTTGAAAATACACAGGGTTCTTTCCTTCACTGTAATACTGTTACGGAATTCCCGTTCTGGGCGACATTTACAGCGATTATCCCTATTATAATTAATCTGTACCTATATTATCAACATTGATCAGAGGCGCAATAATTAAGCATATAGCTTAGATATAATTAAAAGAAAGAACGCTGTTATTGACAGGACATGTTGTCATGAGTAAGATTATTAGTTTATTATTGATAGGACATGTTGTTATTGTCGAGATTATTAGTTGCTATGGGAAAGCTCATTACTGAGTTTTACACACGAAATTAGAGGATACGTATACGAATGATATGGTTGCTGTTGATATTTAATGTACGTATAAAACAGAAGAATAAATCGACGATTTCTGGACGCAATTCATGTTTATGGTTAGTAATTAGTAGCTGATATGTTTATTATAATAACATGATAATTTAAAGATACGTAAAACGAATCAGGGCTAAAGCGAAGTGTTTATATATATTTCGTTTTATATTGTTATTTTCTTGTATTGGGTGCTTGAATTAATTTTCGCTGTTGATGAACAGAGGGCAGTAGTTGTGCTATTGCAGCACAGCGGACTGTAACAGGATACATATTTGGAAGTGCTATCCTTGGGCTATCAGAGCATTATTTGACCTTCGAATGAAGTGAAAAGAACATTTGTTTTCAGTGTCTTAAAAATGGCGGGCTTTGTTCCTCAGAAACAACATTTGCGGGAAGCGCTACTCTTCTGTTGCAGAAACCTATCGTTTGCTAGTGGAGGCGTATGGAAAGCATCCTCTATCGGAAACAACGTGTAGAGAGTGGTTTCGCGGATTCAAAAACAATGATTTTGAGCAACAAAGTGCGCCCTGGTCAGTCGAGAAAGTTTGAACATGAGGACTTAGAGGTACTACTGGAAGAAGATTTACCTCAGACGCTTAAACAGTTGTCTTAAACTCTTTATGTTGATGAATCAACTGTCAGTAAGCGTTTAAAATACATCGGAATGATCCAGAAAGTGGGAAACTGAGTGCCACATGAATTGACGGAAAGAGATATTGCGAAACGTTTAACCATTTGTGAAGTGCTGCTTCAAAGACATAAACGGAAGTCATTTTTGCATCGCATTGTAACCGAATATGAAAAATGGATTCGTTACGACAATCCCAAGCGCAGAAAATAATGGGTGAGGCTGGGATAACCATCAACATCAATGCCAAAACCGGACATTCATGGAAAGAAAATCATGCTGTGCATTTGGTGGGATCAAGTCGGTGTGGTTTATTATGAGTTGCATCCAGCGGGTCAAATAATGAATGCTGATCATTACCAAATTCTATTACTGCATCTGAATCAAACACTTCAAGAAAAACGACCGGAGTACGCCCAGAGACACGACAAAGTGATTCGGCTTCATGACAATGCCAGACCACATGTTGCAAACGTAGTGAAACAGACCTTAGGGAGGTTGTGATGAGATGTCTTACCTCACCCGCCATATTCACCAGACGTCGCCACTTCCGATTACCATTCCGATTATCTTTCTGACCAACACTTCAGAATTGTCGAAGATATCCAAAACTAGCTCGATGGGTGAATTGCCTCACAGGAACCCGCATTTTTCTATCATGGAATACATTTGTTACCCGAAAAGTGGGAAAAAGTTGTAGCTGCCGAGGGACAGTACTTTCAGTGGAAGATATTGTTCTGTTCTTATGGAATGACAGTTTATCATTGGTATAAAGAAACAGCGGGAATTAATTCAAGCAGCCAATAATTTTATTTGCTTATCTTTGGTACTTTTTTAAAAAAAAATTCCCCAAGTCATTATTACTTGGTCTTCACTTTAGTATAATGTCGAATTTAAGAGTAGTGTTTAATATGGAATGGGCGATAAATGTGTTATTTTTGAATTTTAAATCAAAGAAAGCTTATCTGCGTTTTTTTTTTTTTTTTTTTTTTAAATCAAAAGTTCCAATATATTTCAATGAAACATTTTCTTGTAGACTTATATTTGGGGAACCACATATAGTGTAGCCAAATCCAAACTATCAGTTACCTCGGTATGATGTGCTTATTCCGTAGAAAATACGAAAACTCGATTTATGAGCCTTTCAAGAATTTTGTAGCCCTTGATTCAAAAATTAATTATTGGCTAAGATCATAATCTCTTGATCCATTTTTGTTTTTTTCTTATTTCTTTTCTTTCTTTCTTTTCTTTTCTTTGCGTCGGAATCGAAGTTCTGGTCGAGGATTGGAGCTCACTTTGATAGTAAGCTCTGTCCTTTATAACCTTGGTGTTCCATGAAGACGTAAAACACAAAAAATCAACTCAACAGAAATGCTATGTTAACACTCCCAACATCGGCACGAGAACGAGTGGTTTTGCGTTGCTCGGATTTTTCAGGTTAAACAATGGGTTTGCGTCTTATGTAATTGTGTGATTCTGAAAGATATCTTAAACCGCGAAGAAGCGAATGTTATGTATTGAATGAAGTAGTGTTCTTTTGTTTGTACGTGTAAGTGAGTAAGAACTGAATACAATTCAGTTGCTGACAGTACAGTGAATAAAATATTTTGTTATACTATTTATGTTTACATACAATATTTTTCTGTGCAAATTTAATATAAATTCTGTTCTGACAGTTGAATTTAATTTAAGTTCTTGTGATTTTATTGTAGTGAAAAACCTATTTTGTTTTCATTTATTTAAGCCTTTCTAATATTTTGTTTCTTTGAAAATTTAATTTTCTAAAATTTTAACGTGTTCTAAACATATGTCAAACGAAAGAAAGATTTACAATTTTAAACAACAAACTTTATTGAGTTGTAACATATATTGTATATATATGATATGATGGTTCCTTCAGTGGAATTTACATGTGAGTAACGCACAGGAGCAAGTTCATTAGTTTAGTCAATTAAGACTAAACAAATATTCCATTACTTATCTGTCCTAAGAACAAAACAATGAATTTATTCAAGTTAAAGGAATATACTATTAAATGTCTGAAAATATTGGATATATTATTTGCTTTCCACATTAGGTTCATGCAACGGATGAAGATAAAGGCGTAAATGGCCAGGTGAAATATTCCATCGTACAACAACCCAACCAGAAAGGAACAAAGTTCACGGTAGATGATGAAACGGGTGCTGTGTCTACAAATAAGGTACGTATTTAAATGCTTTGCATGCCATTTAGTCGTTATATTAAGTTGATATAGGAAAAAAAGATCTTCATAGCGTCAAAGGTCTAACAAAAACAGCATTATAATTGACTAGTTATGTTAATATTTACATAACATCAAATATAGAAATACTTAACAATTATTTTTAGAAAAAGATAATAAATTAATACTATTTTAGATGTTTTTTATGTATTTTTTAAAAATTTCCCTCTTCAATGACATAAAGATCGTAATAACACTTTACTGGAATAAATATGGCAATTTGGTTTTAATATGACTGCAAGTTTCGTAATATAAAATGTATCCTTATCTCTTTATTCCTCGCTGTTGATTGTTGATATAACACATAAAACTAGAAATTTTCAGCAAAAAATTCTACCTTTATATGAATTATTCATACAGTATATGGTTTCCTGTAAATTTTCGTAATATTGCTATACAATTCACATTTGAGTGCTATATGTTACTATAATACAATTTTTTAACGAAACATTTTACCTTTTATAGCAAATATTCATATATGGTGTGCTGTATTTAGCGTACTTTTTACTTATAATTCGTTTACTTAAGGTAAATATAAAGATCGACTATCATCAACGGATAATACCCCATGTCCCCCCCCTATCTTTCGAATGTATTTTGTAGGGTGTAATAATATTGAATATAATTGAATCAAGTTCAAGGCATGCATATTCAAACTTTGTCCAAAGGCAAACTGAAGAAATAATCAGAGAATATTCTGTGCAGGTTTTATATATATACTTTGATTCTTTCATTGTTAAGAGCACTTAATTTTACTCTTCAGAAACATGCTCATAATAATAAACCTCTCTCAACAAAGAAATAAAAAAAGAACAATATATATATATATATATTTAAATTTCTCGATAACGGACATCGATGGAACATGATTATTTATGCGTAAATGAGTGGTGCCCTTTACAGAGAGCTCACACAAATTTAGATTACTCAAAATTCATGTGGTAATTGTATACAGTATAGAGTAAATACATTACTGATAAATATATATAGGCTAATATCGAAATATTGTTCGCATTTCACGAATTACTGACGGAATGAGGGAGAACCCCCCTGTAAAGTTTGTATTGACTTGCTGCAAAATTTTTGGGTGGTTATTTTCTTCTTAATAATCTTCTTAGTATAATTCATATCATTTATACTGTACCTTAATTCGCTTACTAAATGTATTAAAACCAAAAGTAACCAAGTTATAAGTTGTCTGCCGTATAATCCTGCGGACAGTAGATACTGATCGTAATTTTACTTGTAATTGTTGGATCAGTTGAAAGGGTCATTGAAGATTTCTTTTCAGAATGTGGAAAGTATTTTGTGTACTAAATAAATATTTGTTAAGAATAATTGTTGTCCGTTATGTAGAGGGTACTAAAACGTTGGAGGGTAAAAAGACTGCCCGTGTAAGTATCGGAGAGTGCCCATGAAAGGAAGGGTTCTCTTGTCCGTTATTGAAAGGTGTCCGTTAAGGGATGTATATATATATATATCTATATCTATAACTGCACGAATTATTCTCATTGATTCAACTTGACTTTGAATAAAGTTTGAATATTCATTTCTTCAGTTTGATTGCGTTATTTTGAATATTGTTGTCCTCTAGAAAATACATTGAAAAGATAGGAACACGTGCTGCCATCTATTCATTATTATTGCTCCTTTAAAGTCACCTTAAAGTAAATTAAACAAGTGTGACCGATGTATAAAATAAATGGCTATATAACCTGCTTGTGTAACATCATGTGAATTTTGTATTCAAGGGTGAAGAGTTTATATCCACACTAATCTGCGGGAACAAATATATATATATTCTTTATATGTATGTTTATTTGTTAAAATATACATTTCTTTACTAATAGCCAAATCAGAACTTGCATACATAAATTTTACAATAAAAACTTCCATATATATATATATATATATATATATATATATATATATATATATATATATATATATATATATATAAAACTTCCATATATATATAATTGCTAATTAAGAATATTACAATTAGCAATAAGTAGGACCAAAAAAAAAAAAAAAAAAAAAACTAGGCTACTTGACTTTGAAACTTTAATAAAAACATGTCTTTGCCAAGGAGAAGCAATCATCGATCAAGGACTTTCTGAAAAACTAAAATCTATATGTTTTGACCCTTTTATCTTTGGCCTACCTTTTAACATTTCTGTAATCTTTTAAACATGAACAGTAGAATAAGTTTATTATTTTTTTAATAACTAGGCCTACGAATTTACGTTTTAAGTATTTTGTTTATTTTAGAATTCCGTATTTTTATACTGTACAATGTATACCATTTTGTTTCCTGCAATTAAGTTAGTAGTCAATATATATATATATATATATATATATATATATATATATATATATATATATATATATATATATATATATATATATATATATATATATATATATATATATATATATATATATAAAATCTATGTGTAGAAAGTGCTAGCCTCTACTAATAGGTCAAAAAATATAAGTAACAGCGAGTTTTGGTTATTTATTTATTTATTTATTTATCCGGTCTGCCCTTCCGGCACATTAGATTGAGTAGTCGGTAGTCTATTGTATGTGACAAGTTACTCGTAATTTTTTATTTATTTTTTTAATCGAAAAATAAAACATTTAGGCGAACGAACTTTAAGAAAGTTGCAGAGAAAAAAAAACTGAAAAGTTGTTTTTCAATATTTTTTGGAAAAAATGGAGTCAGTGATACAAAAGTAGTGCTACTAACTTAGGTAGCTACTTTCACTGACAAATATTTTAATAATTTGTATATATTGGATAACAAAGTAGTTCTTTAATATTATGTTTTTTAAATTGTACTCTTAACATGAACAGACAATGACTGAAAGCTTTCAGCTCAATAGTAATGTTTAGTATTAATATACTGGGTTTGCCTTTCCTTATATATTTTGACCTTTTAAATATGACTTAAATATATCCTTTTCTTTTTAAAAGCTGTAGTGTTAAGTGTCAGGTAGGTTGTTGTAAATTATTGTACGATTTATATATTCGCTTATTTAAGAAAGAAAAAAAAAAAGAATAAATATCATGCAATTTAAGTATCTGTCGGTTTCAGTGCTCTTTATTTTCATTAAACAGGTGTATCGTACCCAGAATAAAACGGATAATTTACAGATAGGTAATCAAGAAAGAGAGAGAAAAACAGTATGAGTGTTGATATCAGTTTTTTTTTTTTTTTTTTTTTTTTTTTTTTTTTTTTTTTTTTTTTTTTTTTTTATTAAACGAAGAGCATATTCAACGAAACATACCTAGAAGATATTTGCATAAATCATGAATGGTAGAAATTTTGCGTAATAGCTTATGATGTGATGTTCTTAGCCTCTTAAGAACAAAAGAATTATTCCAGAATTTTTTTCCAATTTATCTTACTACCAATAAAAATATATAAATATACTGTATATATATATACATCTATAAATGATTGAGCAAGAAAAGTTTATTTTTATTATTTTCGCCTTTCGTAAGGAATATGTTTATTTTAAAGAGGATAAGAAATGTTCAATGATTTTATTGTTAAAAAAAAGGAACAGTTTTTTTTATGTATTTAATTAGTGATAGTTTTTTCAAATGTAATATTTAGACTATTTTCCTTTACTACGAGCTTTATCAGAACCTCTTTCTCCACACTGTTCTTTACAATATGACTTATTTGCACTTTTCTTTCTAGGTGTTCGATAGAGAAGGCGACGATGGAAAGTTTGTTTCTGTAACAGTGAAAGCCACTGATCAAGGTGAACCTTCGTTAGAAGGCGTCTGTTCTTTTACAGTGGAGATTACTGATGTGAACGATAACCCTCCACTGTTCGACCGACAGGTAAGTTTGCGGTTGGCCAGGTTTTGAAATTCTTCTATGAGATTGCTATCGTAAACTACACGCCACATCCCCTCCCCCTCTTCATTATGACGACTCTGAAAATCTTAGAGTTGTGAGTGTAGTTGAAGGGCCTTGCAGAGGTAGTGTGAGGGAAGTCACACTGGTACAAACATTGAAGTTTCATCTCTTGGAACAAGCGGAATAAAAGTTATCTAATGTATTAATTGATGTATATAACAATTAGTAGATTAAGAAAGTTTTTTTCTTTTTAGTTTTAACAAAAAAAAATAAATTTCACCAGTGTGACTTGCCTCACGAGCCGGCTATGCTTGATGGAAGAAGGGTGTATCCTACATTTACAACTTTGTGAGACAAAAGCCATTATAACTCTCAAGACAGTTAACAATGTATGATTCTACAATTTTAGATAGCAAATTAGAAATGGTTGGCATATTCCACAGCAGAGAAGTTCAAACCATAGGTAAAAGATGGCATCAGCTTTCACGTAATGCATAAAAAAAACAATTCCTGTGGAAACGTGGGATAGGCCTTTCAATTGTGTTATTAAAGCATGCATGGAAATTTTGCTAAAGAAGGTTATATTTTAGGCAAGAGACTTTACCTACCTGGAAATTGTCAAGACTCAGAAAAATACCAGAGAAAGCTTGAATAATGAAAGGAAGAGCTAGATAATCCAGGTTGGACTAAACCAGTCATGCAGTAGAAAGGTCCGATTCTTTCCTCTGTAATTCAAAAAGGTAATGGAAAACTGGAAATTAGGGCGGTGGAGTGAAATTAAAATAGATTGAGGGTTAGGATCAGAAATACAATGACGGCAAGAACTCAGTAATTATGGTTATATTATCTAGATGTTTACTTTGACAGCATCATCATAATCATCTTTCTAGATTCCCGATTCCAGCCCGCGTCCCAACAGACTGGGTATGTACGAGGTTTTCCTGACTTTTTTCTCGTTACCATTCGTCATTCTGGCTCTCTCTTTGTCTTATTCACCTTCTTTCCACATCGTTTTGCACTTCGTCCTGTCATCTGTTCGTTGGTCTTCCTCGTGGACTTCTTTTGATTGAGAGTATTCTTTATGGCTTTGTTTTTTACTCGATCGTTTTCTTGTTTTTTCAAAGAATGTTTTTTAGGAATTTTATCTTCATTGTTTATGGTCTTCTTTACTCTTCTTCGTCGTTGTCGAAGTTTCAGCAACGTGCAGAGGGTTAATTCACTTTTGATGGTCAAGGCTTGTCAGTTCTCATGAGTATACTGTGTAAAAAATTAAATGTCGAATGTCGTAGTGACATATGTGAAATGTTATGTGGAAATGGTTGGTGTGAACTGCAGATAGGTTGGTTAAAGTAAAACTTTTTTGCGTTACGATGGAAAGAACAGTGCGGCGGTGATTGAAAAAATGGATGCTGCAAGTTGTGGCAATATTAGCAGGTGTAGGGAGAAAAGGGTCACCACACAGTAAAAACACCGGCTCCAGATATTAAAAAGAAGGCGTGAAATATACACGACAACGAGCATATTGTGCTAGAAATCACCTTACCTTGCCAGAACATGCAGTGTATCACAGAGCAATTAGTAATATTAGCACACAAGATTTGAGCCCAACCTCACAAGGTGAAGAGTGATAAGCTAGCACCTAGGCATGTTCAGGGGAGATTTACGGACGTTCTAAAACTATGCGAACAGATATGAAATGACAATTGGTTGTTACTCTCGATAAAGTTTGGGTGTACCTCGACGACACCAATATTTCCAGGACCATTTTTTACTCCGTAACTGGCTACTTCGAGTTCGTCCGGAAATGTCGAGAACTTTTTCAAAGCGCTATATTGTCGTGAGAGGTTTCTGCGCCCACGAGCAGTTGCAAATCCATCTTGTCCATTCCAAGTCCAAAGGTAAATGCAGCGTATATCCAGACGGAATTCATGCATCCTTGTATACCACTCACATCTTGCAATTGTATGGTATTGATACTTTATAAAGATGTGGATCCACATAAACAAAGTAACTAGTCACACTATTGAGAGTTCAGTTGTGTACTACAAATGAATGAAAAATGAAGTTGGTGTGTCTGTCGTTCCTTTTCCATCCATCCCTTTGAAGTCCCCAGATGCCCCCAAATGAACTTCCGTGTCTTTGGCTTGCTGAAACGAGAATTCTCACGAAACAGTCCCACCACCCTAGTGAGCCTTTGGGAATCCTGTCAATCAGTGTGGTCTGCAATTTTATTCATCAGCTGCGTCAGGTACTTCTACAGTGGAAATTACATCGTATATCGACAGTCAAGGCTCGTGGCGACCATATCGAGCATAACTTTGGTGGACAGGACACTGTCGGGAATAGGATTAAGTTTAGTAATTAGATTTCTGGGTTTTTGGCATCTATAACCATATTTGTCTGTCACGTATGAGAGAATCAGGAAGGAAGAAAGAGGCCTGGGACCATCATGCGAGGTATCATCCCGGCATTTATCTAACATGAATGAGCAAAACCTCTCTTAAGATAGCTGACCTGAAAAGCTTTTACACTTTTTCGTCTGAGTGCCAGGAATCGAACGCGGGACCGCTCGTATCAAACGTGAAAGTGTTAGCGACTGTGCTACGCAGAGCCACTTTTTGAATAGGTATATCCGCTAAGTTAGGAGAATCAACGCTTCGTAGATTATTATGGGTGTGTAGTATTTGTTATAGAGGAGTATTTAACTCTCTTTGGTATGTTCTTGTCCCATTTCAGATGTTTTATGTTTCCTCTTTGCTGTAATCTACTAATAGTTGTTCAAATAACATTGCTTCCGTCCCAGAATGACTTTTCTACCTCCTCATAGATCCTCTAAATTTTGCTCTTTTATTTTTGTTTCTCAAAGTCTAAATATATTTATGCTTCTTTCTTTCATGTCATTTATCGATTCTTCTACTCTCCTTGTGATAGGTAAGATGTTAATTGTACCAGATCTTAGGTCTATTTTCATACCAAGTCATTTCCAAGAGTCGGTCCTGTATCTATGGCTTCGCATAGGTTTGAAAGCAATCTCATTAAACCTATACCAGCATACTAGTACTATTTTAAAGAAACCATTGTTTTATTAATCTACCATCTGTCCCAATGAGGAGGCAGGAAGACATTTTGATTTCTTGTAGGACTAGGATCTAGAAATTATGATGCCTATAAAGTTATTCTCAAAATTTCATATCGTGTATGTAAAATATGTTTTTTCAAACTTCCACACTTGGCTTTCAATTTAAAGAATATAGCATTGATTTCATCAATACTATTGATCATGGAAGTGTGATTTTTCATACCAAAATACATCTGTTTCTTAACATAAGAAAGTATTGTTATATACTGTACTTGTGGCTTATTTTTGTTGTCATGTAAAGTATTGATTCTTCGCATTTTCGCTGACTTTTCTGTTGAGTTTGGATCGAAATTTCATCATGGTCCGTTCATCCAGAATGCAATCATTTCACCTGTATATAAGAGTTCAAGGACTCTTCCAATCTACTTGTATATACTATAGTTTTCCATCATCTGTAAATTAGAAGAAATATCATAACATAAATTATTTAGATTTTTTTTCTTTCAATTTATGACTGAAGATGATGATGATGGTTTGCCGAAACAGTAAATCACTGTCTTACAGTATTACAGTGTGTTTGTAGGTTAGTTTCTTTTTTAAACGTGTTTCGGTTAGATGATGCTCCTTTCATGAGGCAAGGGAGGCTTCTCCTTTCTTTGTAGCGGTGTTTGCCGAAATAACTGATATTGTCGCCCAAATTGTATTCATCAAACACCTCTTGATTTCTTCGTGTTGGGGTTTGTTAAGCACACTAAATTCACAGAAACCTAAATATATAGATGGTCTGGGGAGAAAAAAAAAGTACTGAAATTTTCCAAAGGTTTCAATAGACATGGCATTAATTGAGTGAAGATTATGATTTGTTCGGATTTCGCAGTCGACTTCATGTAGAGTAATTTTGTGATTTAGAGGAATCTCCAATCTTTTTTAAAACAAAGGTGATATTAAACGTTGATTGAGTAAAAAACCCTCTTTTATGAATAAACAATATAAGTTATCAAATATTAAAACCACTTTAACAATTTTTGTGTGTATTTCAGCTCTTATTTGGATAGGCTATTTGTATGGTTGATGATAGTAAATATTATAGTCCCTAGAGGGTGTGTCTTACACCAGTGGACTAATCATAAGAAGACCGTTATATATTCCAAGTATGAAAGCTATTCGACGATTAGGAGTGAATTTATGTAGAAGTCTCAATTCACATTCCTTCGTTAGCACAGAGAAAATGAAGCCCTATATCGCAGAAGATTTTCGTTAATGTTCACCTATTTAGAAAGAATTTGATGAAACCGAGACTAGCAATTCCGCACTTCATATATATTTAAGAGTTTTGTTATGTAAGAGCAGGTTTATGAAAGATTAGCATAAAACTCACACACTTTATTAGTAAAAATAGATAACTTATTTGTTCGCTGCAAAACTCTTTGCAGAAATTTTGAGATTTAAATATAGATTTTAAGAAAATCATCACTATTGTCAATAAAAAATGTTAAGAAAGATTTAAAAATTGATTTTGTCCTATATAAGGATGTTATAAAATAGAGAATCTGCCCATATGTATCTTTATCCTATTTATTAACTCTATGAAGCCAAGAAACAACAACCGAACATCGGAACGTCTGATTGGGTACTCTCGTTTCCGCCATGAATGTTGGCTCAAAATACTGCGATCTTAGTAGGCAGAGCGGGCAGAGTAGAGGTGGCGAAACTGTGACGTATGGCTTTACGATTTTGTTGTATAGGCAGATCCTGTATTTTATAACATGGTCCTATAGTAATTTTCTCCAATATATTGCTGACTGGAAAAATACAGTTTTAAAAGAACTTTTTGGTAAACTGGAAATGAGTATATGCTTAGAAATCTAGGTTCAAACAAGTGAAAATAGAAATAATTTAAAATTGTTACAAAGTATTAAAAATCTAATGGAAAAATATACCTTATAATACTTAATACCTTCCATTTACAATACTTTTATAAAATTGTGGCAAGAAAGCTAACAGTATCTGTACAAACCTTAGTTTGTGTATTTCATTGAGATAGTACTCACATCATTCATATTAATAATGAAATTAACAAAATATTAGCTAACTGATTATAATGCATATGAAACATTTTATTGACTTCGTAAGTTACAATTAATTTTGAAATAAAATGAAATGTTTTAGTTTAACGTCCCACGTTTATGTCCTTTAGTCTAAGAGAGACGATAATTAAGGCAAGTGAACGGTGATGAAAGAATTAGTGGACTGAGAATGTGGGAGGAACGCCCACGAACACGATGTTAACCACAAACTTACTTGGCCGGGGGTCGAACCAGGGACCCTACACATCAGAAGTAAGCGCTCTACCACTGAGCAACCGAGCCCCCCTGCAGTTAATTTTACTTGCGAATATCGCGCATCCTTTCTGTGTAAACTTTAGTCATATTTTTTTAGGTATCTTATATGCGAACTTCTGTTACTTTTTCTGTATAACGTTCATTCTTATTTTCAATTTTTTTTTTTATATACTTTACATCGCAATATTTATTTTTAATTAGGAAATATAACTTGAACTTTCTTTGCAAGTTTCCTTTGCAGTTTCTGTGCAAGTTTTCCATGCTGTCCATGAATGTTTAATTTTTATTTGTATCCGAACTTCATTATGTGCATATTTTGTTAAATACTTACACAATCCATTTGTTTATAAACATAGATTACCCTTATACCTTGTTTGCTTCTCAAGCAAGATTGATTCATACCGTGTATATGAGTTCTAATTACCCTTTTTTTTAGAAACTTCCCGTGCAATTTCTGTCTGATCTCAATGTGTACTTTCTAAACAAGTTTGATTTGTTCTTTCTTCATAACTTTGATTACACTTTCTCCTCATTATTTGCACTTAGCTTCTGTGTGCATTTTAGAATTTTGCTTTGACAGTTTATCCATTTTAAATTCTTATTTTGACCGTATAAGACTCAGATGGATTCGCCTGGAGATGCAAACATGATTTTCTTTTTCTTTTTCGAAAGATTTGCTAGAATTTCTCAACTAGACGGTTTTAAATTTTTGAGGTGTAAAATTTAAAGTAATTCAAACTTATATGTATAATTTACACTTGCAATATGATTTGATGTTTGCAGCTCATAAAGGTATTTCGAGTGTTCAATTTAATCTTGAAGAGACATAGTATCTTTTCTTGACATTATTTTTATGTGAAAATATCGAATCATTGTGAATATACCGTCGGCCTTCAGGCAGAAGTCACTAACTCCAAAACAAATGAATGCAGTTAGGTACTTCTTCCAGTACGATAACGATACACAAGATGAAATATACGATGTTATGAGGCTAGATGTAGCAGATGGCATTGTTATGCTAAGGATAACCATGCTTAGCATCACAATTTCGCCTGCTACATCTAGCCTGTGTATCATTATCGCACTGGAAGAAGCACCTAACTCCATTTGTATGTTGTTGGAGTTAGTGACTTCTGCCCTAACGCTAACGATATACTTAACGCCAATGTAAATATGCAATAAGTATCGTTTTATTGGTACATCATTTATGTATCAAATAGTATGTGATTTTGAAATTTACATGTGTAAAAAAATGTCCTTTGCAGAAATACGTCGAGAATGTGAAACAAGATGCTAGCATTGGTACCAATATCTTGAGGGTGTCAGCATCCGACGAAGATGCCGACAATAATGGCGCTATTGTCTACAGTCTGAGCGCTTCCAACGACCCAACGGATCTTGAATATTTCGAGATCCAGCCGGAGTCTGGTTGGATTGTTCTGCGAAAACCTTTGGATGTAAGTAGCGATGTTTCTCGCTATATATTATATTTTATTTGCTGCTGTTTTTATCCAACAATCTTTGTGTCCGTTTTTCAATGTCTTTTATTGTTTCTTTTACCTTGAAAAATTATATATAAGAAAAAAAGAATTAGTAAAGTGAGACATGAAACGCACTAAAGGAGTTTGTGTGTTTATTATTATTTTTTTTTCAAATTAGTCCTTTTTGCTCCATTTTTCCTTTTCTTCCAAACAAGTTTTTAATCGTAGCTTTAAGTTGGAATAAGTCTTTCTCTAAACCATCATCAAAAATGGACGATATGCCAACAGCATTTGTATAAAAGGTGATATTTTAAACAATTTGTTATAAAAATTTATATATAAAAAGTTTTTGCTATATACTTTTTTGTATGTGCGTGTGATTTTTTGGCATAGAACGTGATTTTAACGTGTGTGTGCGTGTGTGTATACTGCTGCTGCTGATGCGTGTGTGTGCGATTTGTGCGTTTGTTGTGTGCAAATAAGAAAAAAATATCGTATCAATCCAAATTTTTTTTAGGAAAAGGACAAAGAAAAATAATTTTTTAAAAATAATCACCTTCTGTTCCACTAAGTCCATATCCTTATATTTGCTTCTCTGTTGGTTCCATTGTTTATATTTTATCTTCTTCCATCACATGTTTCTTTGTTTTGCATCACTTTAAAAAGTCTTCGTATATTTATGTATATTTTTCTTATTATTGAAAAAAATATTATATATATATAAATTTTCTGTTCTTTATTGCACCAAACTTTTAGTACTCACCTTTATATATACTTTTTCATTTTAATTTACATTTTACATCCTTTTTCATCACTTGTTACTTTTTGCTCATCATTTTCTAACTACAAATTTATTATATATATATGTATCAGTTATTTGTGAAAAAAAGAAAAAAAGGACAAGCAAGCACTGTTTTATAGATTATTTATAAAATCTATTTTGTTTGTTCTAGGATTTGCCTGGGTGCAAAACATTTGCTACAATTTTTTTTAGTGTTTGAAAAAAACTATTTTCATATCGACGCAGAAGATATATAGGAAAAAAAATAATTGACCATATTTTTTTAGATTTTTCAGTCTTTGAAGATGCATCCCACTGTCTTTATGAATTGGACTTTTAATTGTTGCCATTTTTTTGTAGTTTGTAAGGATTTGTTTCGGGAACATTGATGCTAATTTTGTATAACTACATTTCAGAGATACCCAAACATTTTTTGAGGACCCAGACAGCCTATTTTGACACACAAAGAAACTTCAGATGATGTATGATCATAATACAATTTTTTTTGTAATAATGTGTTTCTTTCCTTTTTTGAATATACCTCTATATAAATATTTTTTTTATAGAGGTGTAGATTTGCTTTTCCATTCAACATATATATAGTGTTTATAACCAGATGGTTGTATTTTGCTCTGACGAAAGGTATCAGAGTTTGTTTTTTGTACTTGCATTCAAGTCTCTGATATCTATTTGTCAGGAAAAAAGTTTGAAGAAAGATTAGAAAAAGAAAGAAGGCGATTTGTGACATTTTTCATTCTGTGTATGGGGCAGCGTGTTTTTCTGTTCTTTTTCTGATTTTTTACTTTTTTGTGTTGTTGGTGTTTTTTATTTTGTTTTATTTATTTTTTTTTATTTTCCTTGTTCACGTTTGAAATTGCATCATGTTTATACAGCATGTCATTTTTTGCTTGCTCATGGTGTTGTTTATAATTTTTATAAAAGAAAACTCTTGTTTTTGTTTAATTGCACCTTTTTCTGTTCTCCGGAAACGATCCACTTCAAGGGATGTTTTCCAGTAAGTAGGTGATTGCATTTCCTTTAAAAAAAAAAGAAAAAAAAACATAAAAAAGAGAGAGAACAAAAGAAAAAAGTGATTTTATGTATTAATTCATTTTGCAAAAAGATATATATATACATAGTAGTAATGCTAATAGTATAATCAAAAGGTTTTCCTAGAGTTTTCTTGTAAATATTTGGTTTATCCTAACTTTTTTTTGGAATGAGTATATAATATCTAATTTATTATAAACATTTAAATAAGTAAGTTTGCAAAAAGAAAGAGAAACAAATAACTATATATATTGCTAAGTATCTTTGATTTCGTTATAATTTTAGCAGTTGTTTCGTAATCAAATTTCACATTTAGATTCTTGCATTTTAGAATCGAGAACGATAGTGAATATTTTATAATAATTCCTTTTTAAAAAAATAAAAGATTAAACCATTTCGTATTTTACTAGTTGCTTATCTTTAGTTTGTTCTTTTAAAGATAGATAATCAAAGTATATTTTACTATATACTAAAATAAATATATATATATACTTGAGTTTGTGTTTGTTTATTTGTTTGTTTTCTTATTCTTATTATTATTATAATGATCGTTTGTGCTTGTGATCCCTATTGACCTGATGGCACGTCTTTTCATGCCACTATAGCGAGAAAGGTACCGCCTGCGTGTCCGTGCCTCGGACAGGGGCAGCCCTCCCTCCTATGCGGATGTGGATGTTGAGCTCGATGTTGTAGACAGGAACAATAAGCCTCCCGTGTGGGACGTGAGTGTTTACGGCCCCATTCACATCAAAGAAAATGTCACAGTTGGTACAGTAGTGACTTCAATAAGAGCCAGGTTTGTATTATGTCTTATAGTCAATAAGTAATGTTATAGAGAACTCAAAAGTGAATGAAGAGTTAAGGTTCTTGGGCAATGCCGTGAGGTATTCCTACCTAATAACCCAACTCAACTAATAATAAAAAAAGAAAAAGAAAGTACACATCATGAACACCGTTCCCGTAAGGATAGCAGCCAGACCAACCCCATCGATAACCCTCCGCCTCGGACCCAGACGTTCAGTAACACTTTTTTGTCTTTTTTAACCAAGCAAGGCGCCGGAGAAGAGCTGGAATGGAAGATCGACCATCCACGAAACCCTGGATTAGTTTTTTTCATATATATATATATAACAAAATTTTTTTGCCCAAAAGAACGACTACAACCATTACTACCACCACTACCACTACTACTACTACTACTTCCCGCAGAAAATAACTGACACTCCCCCCTTTTTTCAGTTAGAATGAGTACTAACAATACTAACAACGACATTTTTCTTTTTTTGTTGTACATTTTTAATAGCGAGAAACTTACAAGCTGGAAGCGACAGCGCAAGACAAAGGATTTCCTTCCTTATCGCGAACAGTGGAAGTTCAAATCGATGTTGTGGATCGTGCGAATAACCCACCAGTATGGGACCATGTGATCTATGGACCAATCTACATTAAAGAAAACATGCCAGTTGGGACAAAAGTTGTATCAATTAAAGCCAGGTCTGTCATCAGATTCAGTGTTGGTTGAAATTCCGTGCAGCACGCCTGACAATCCCTTGCACGGCACTGTGGGAGTTGTATTATGCACGCTAAACTACCCACACTCATGCACGTCCAGTTCTTGGTGTGTGGCTGTCATTTACCCTGTACTGTAATGTGTAAAAGGTTTGCCTCCTGTTTTTTGGAAATAGACTAGCTTAGCTAGTAATATATATCTATATATATAATCTAATTTTTGGTGTGGCGTGTGAGAAGTATAACATATTTCTCTGGCGCCTGCTCCAGGGGTACCAACCACTACAAGTAAAGAGGAAACGAGACCGTTTAGAAAACAGTGTGTGACAAAATGAGGTATTTATTTTGTTTTAGGATTATATTGTTGCAGCCAAACCGTTTTCCAGTTTATTTATTTATCTGAAGTATGAATTCAGCTTTTGCTCTCTTGGTATGTTAAAAACATAAATAAAAAGGAAACTAATCTGCATTGAATGTTGTCATTAACCACACACATGTTATTTTTCTCTTCCTGTTGTTACCATTATCAATATATATATATTCTTGCAATATGTGCACAAAAATCACAACTTCATCTGGTTAGTTATCAACTACTTCAGTACAAAGCACTGGTTTGTTATTAATTCTGAGTGATTGCTTAGCTCTTCTAACTGGGCTCTTGAGGTTCTGTTCATTAAACTTAACCTATAATCGACAACATTCACTGTAGTATTTTACTGTGATTTTTTTTTTTTTAATAATACCTAGATATATATATAACCAGGATCAGTTATTTCCAAAATAATAATAGTAAAGCATAAAGCATAACATTTGGAAATTTTAGTTCTTCGTTAATATTTTAAAAGGAAAGTATTATTTATTATGCATTAGACATATTAACCTAATATATATATGCATAACCTAATGGAGTGATGGGCTTTTTTTGATAATATATAAAGATAAGAAAAATCGCATGCACAGTATGTGTAACAAGTCGCTTTGGATGGAATGGTATTTTGGTGTGTGGGCTCACAATCGAAAATGATACTTTTGTTTTCATAATCGTACTATCAGTGCTTCGCTCTGAGGATTACATCGAAGGTAACTATTTTTTTTTTACAGCATCAGCAAATTATAATATACATATATATTTTTGTGAACAACAAACCTAATTTTTGTGATTTTGTAGCATGTTTTTATTAGTAGTTTTGTAGTTGGACTTTGTTAGTTAAAAATTTGTGGATGCTGAAGGATAAACTATATATATATATCTATATCCATATCTTTAAAAAAAAACGAAATACATAGAAAATTTTATTTTTTAAAAAACAAGTCGAAAATCGCTCTTTTGATTTTAAATAACGCTGCATGGATGCATTTGTAATTTGTGTGAGAAATATGTAAAGCGGCAATGTTTAGTATTCATTTGTGCCTGTGCTGTATAGACAACAGTAATACTCCAAAGAAGTGTTTTGTATTGAATTTTAGACATTTTGAGTATCTAAGCTGTGAGGCAGTTTTGAGAGCAAGCATGTAGTTTGTGCTAGATTTTTCTTTTTTTTTTTCGTATATATATATATATATATATCCCTCATTTTGAATTTAACGACTATTATGCATATTTGCTGATCATGAGGATATTTGTAAACTGAACGGAAATTATTTGATAATTTTGCAAAAAAGGAAAACTTTAATTTTTTGATCTAATTGTTTTTTGAAAGAGAATTTACATATAGTAAAGATTTGTAAATGTTTTAATATATATACACACACAGATGTATTTTTGAAAATTTTGACACATTTGCTCTAGTAATGTCGTTAAAGCAATAAATTTTTCATTAAGATTGCTGAGCATAAAACTGAGATATTAGAATTGACTATTATTTTTATAAGAAAACAATCTCTCAGCTAATTTATCTAATTCGATGTCAGCCCTTGGTTAATTGTTCAATCTAGTAAGATGTATACGAAAGATTACTCCAATCTTGATATGACGGATCCATCTGTTCCGTTTCAGCGACACGATGTGTGCGAACAGACGAAATGTTCCATGTTGTTTTTTTCTGAATCTGTACTAAATTTATTTTTGTGTCTTCTTAGCTCTGGAATTGAAGGAAATCCTACAGTGTACTATCGACTAATGCCAGGTTCTACAGCGCAGACAAATAAATTTAATACGTTCTACTTACAACAACGGCCAGAAAATGGGGATACATGGGCAGATATAAAAGTAAACCATCCGCTGGATTATGAAACGATTAAGGAATATAATTTAACTATTCGAGTTGAGGTATGGACTTCTAGTGATGTTTAAATTTTGCTCACACATTTTTTTCCTGTCTTTTTCAATTGTTTTATACTCACTATATAGAATACGATTTAATTTATAAACTTCAGTGTCATGTATTAAGAGTCCTCATCCCGGCGAAATTAAAATACCGCTAATTTTACAGAAATTATGTGATATCTTCAAATAGATAAAAGATAATCGAAATGTGGAACAAGAGCGCCCTAGACAATATTATTTTACATGAGAAACCGTTATCACGACTCACTTATCTGCTTTCGATTTCGAGCCATTTTGAAAATCGGCATTTATTTTCGCGTTTCTAAACAGCTGAAAACGGAAAGCCACTAGATGACTTGTGATAACGGTAGCTCACGCAAAATAATATTGTCTAGGGCGCTCTTGTTCCATATTTCAATTATCTTTTATCTATTCGAAGATATCACATAATTACTGTAAAATTAGCGGTATTTTAATTATCCTGGGATGAAGACTCTTAAGGTAATATACTTTCAACACGTACTCACAACCACACATAGAAATGTTATAAGTAATTCAGGTAAGTAATTCGTCATATATACCTTTGTATATACCGTATTGTCGCATACGATATACTGTATAAAAGTAACATTTTTCAAAATTATTATCAAAAGTAAGGGAACAGTTTATGTACAAGAAATATAAGAAATATGTAGATCCAGCAACACAACAGCACTTGGTATAAATGTACCTGAAGTATGAGTCATCCTTATTGTTTGATCGACGTTGTCTGTCATCCAATTAATTGGGAGTTAATAGTACAGTCATTGATCCTTTTAAAGAAGAATGTCAAGGAAAAGAATTAGCTACAATGACCATTTTAAACTGCTTGTAAGTTACACGATTTGTTTAAGAAAACGGGCATCAAAACTACAGCATGTCATTGCTGTTGATTGCGATCTGTATGCCAATGACGATTGAGGGCCTTACTTTGTACTAAAAATAAAAGTTTTAGGCAAATGTACAAGTAGTATTTTCATTTTCAGCTCTTTTCATGTACGTAATAATATATTAACAACTGGCGTAAGAGCCCTTTGCAGGCTTGAGCCGCTCCAACGTTATCTATTATCGACTTTTGAACTCCTTGCTGCCTCTAACATGCATATCAGGAATTTTCTGGACCTAGTGGCTGTCACGTCTTTTTATTCATGTGGCTCCCCAGTTTGCATCACGACGACAGAAATTGGAGTCCATTGGTCGAAAGTCGAATCCGAGACTATGCGGGCGTGAGTCCAATGCTCTAACCTCTAGAGTACGTAGCTCCCTTTTCACATACTTAAGACTTAAAACTTTGTAATTTTGAATACTATATAGGCAAAAATTATAGGAGCAGTTTATACATTCAAGGATGCGGTACCTGGACTTCCTTAGAATTGTTTTCGGAAGAGGAGAATACTGAAAATTTAAGGTTTGAAGTAATAATTTACCATCTCATACTAGGGCAATATAAAACATTGTTCCCTCTTTTATAAATTACTAGTTTGTTAGTGCAAAATCTAGGATAAGGTGAACTATCGGAAAGTTTACCACATATACCATGTGATATATTTTGTTAAGAGTAGTTGCCACTCAACTATTATGTACTTTGGGAATTCTAAAAGGACTGTTAATTCCTAATATGATTTTAACAACCAATCTTGTTGCTTACGACAGCTAGGCACTAATAAAGAGTTTCGACTTCACATTTTTTAAAAGCATTTTATTCAACTTAGTCATCGTTTAATGTGGAAAATAAGACTAAGTTGAACAAAAAGAAAAAGAATATTTGTAAAACTGGAGCTCTTCAAACTTAGTGTTAGCAGTTTAGCATTGATTGCTGAAATCATGCTAGTAATATAACAATTCATTTAGGATTCCCAGGGCATATACACAGTGCGGCAATTTGAAGTCAAGTCTGAAGCTATAGTAAAAGAGAGTGAACATAGAGTTTCTTACCTTGGACCATTCAAAGTAAGACCCTCCTGCATCCGTACATGGTTGCGCCCTGGCCATCAATGCATGAAAGGATTGCTAGAAGTTCTTTTGTGGAATGCTGTTGGAAACCCTTGTCGTAGTCCTCTTGATGTCCGTTACGTCATCAAACTACGAACCTTTAGGACTTGAGTTTAGGAAATGGAAAATAATCATAGGGCCAGGAGAGGATGGAACAACACACAAATACCCTTTTGGGGTAAGAAATCTTGCACAATCACTGCCTTGTGACTTGGGGGATTGTCATGGAGCGGATGCCACTAAACATCACCCCAATACTCGGGCCTCACACGTGTGATACCTTGCAGTAACCGCTTCAATACCTCAAGGTAAAATGAGACATTAACTGTCTCTCCTGTAGGCACAAATTCTTTATGCACAATGTCTTCACTATCTGTTGTTTGACATATTGAAAGAAAGATATAAAAAAAATTATATAAGTGTTTTGGAACATTCAATGTCTTATTTTCAGATTTGTAGCTAGTAGTAGCCAGAGGAACTTAACCTCCCTGCTACAACTTTCTGCGTCCTTGAAACATACAGGTACTTGGTTAGATGAGACGTTCCCCAGGATAGCGTGAGGAATAATCCAATACGCCATAGATCCGTCTTGCGGGACGAGGTTGTAGAGTACGGTTGTTCCAACGAAACCATATGGGAAAGACTATAAAGACTGCCTGCCTGAAACTGTTGTCCAACTTGTCCTTATGGCTTGACCAATTGCTAGCTCCCTCTTGGTGGAAGGGGTAAAATTTCTAACAGTCTTAAGAAGTCAAGAGTGGATTAGGACAAGATGACCAATCAAAATAAAGAACTTAGGGATGAGAACTAATGAAAATTTGCCATCAAAGATATTTAAAAAAAAAAAAAAAAAAAAAAAAAAAACGTGGGAGGGGAAGTTTCTGCTTTTTTAAACTTACAATCTGTACAATTTCTAATATAATCAGTAGCACGTCTCTTTATTTTTTAAATAATATTCTTTGATGACAGCAATAGTTTTTTTTCGAACCAAAATACCTCTCTTTGTTAAAATTTTTGAGAATTTCCTGTACCTAACCAGAATTACTTTGTCTCTATTTTACTTACCTATTTAAGTCGAAAAGGGTGAAAATTTACGATTTCCGGCATAAGGGATAAAATGGAAATAAATAGTGAAAAGCAGTTTGTTTGGTATGGATTTTGTACCTCAAGAATATCTTTCACCGTAAAAAACAATGAGCAAAAACTTGATTTTGGATTTTGACTGGCGCAGTTTTTTGACTTTAGGAAAGTTAGGAGACTTTCACTCTGCACTCTGATAAGTCATATTGAAAAACTCATGTCTCATCCTCAGTAATGATATTCAGAAGGAAGTTAGGGTTCCTAATGGCAGAAGTAATCAGTTATCTGCACTGATCAACCCTATTCCTTTGTTGGTCATTTGTTAAGGAATGAGACACGAAACGGGCACAGACCTTCCTCTTGTTGTTGAGGTCATGGGTTATTATTAACTGCACAGCATCTTTATTCATGTGCAATTCCTCAGACGAGATTCACAGTGTCGCATTTTGGTCTTCCGTGATCAGTGTCCTTACTTTCTCCATCAATTCCTGTGTTCCCACTGTCCTTGCTGCACCCAGATGTTCGTCGTCTTCAATTGACTCCGACCGTCCCTGAAACGACTGTGCCATGCAAATGCACGTGTACGGAATAAACAAGTGACTCCATACACTTGTTGCGAATCTGATAAATTTCTGTAGCAGTCTTACCCAGACACTTATAAAACTTGATGTTTGCCCTCCATTGTTCGACTTCGTGTTCCATGTTGGAGCTACGATGCAGCTTAGCCACATCTGTTTACACTCACCACGCCCACACATGTAACTGTCAGTCAATTTTTCCATCCTGTTTGTATTTCGTTACTGACTTCTCTATGAATGCACTTGGTATCAGTTATTCATGAAACATTTTTCTTTTGTTTGCATCATAGCTCACTTTCGTAGCTGCACCACATGTTGAGAAAAAGAATCAGTCTCGATTTCAGTAGGTTTGTTCTAGTTAAAGTATCACAAACTTTATGAGTGACAACTCACGTTTCATAATTTGCTAATCTTCTTCTTGACATATTGCATTTCATGTCTTGCGAATCTTCTTCTTCTTCCCTATCAGATTTTTTCATTTTTTATATGGAGGTTACTGCTTTTTATGAGCTTTCACCGAAATATTCTTATTTTTACCTTCTTCTCAGCCAGATTCTCTTCCTTTATTATCGTCAATCAAGTCTTCCGCAACGTTTCTCTTGATTTCTATCATCATCACTTTTCTTTTCCAGGATAGTTCTTGTTACTTCTTCTAACATAACCATGCCATTTCAATTGTGTTTTTTTCCATCAATCATACAACTATACCCTTTATCAAATCATATCTAATTCTATCCCTGGTTACTCCGCACATCTGCCATAACATTTTCATTTTCATTGCCCCCATTCTTTTCGGGTTTGTTTCATTTAAAGGTGGTGCTTCTAGTCATACATCTTTGCTGGTCTAATTACGTACTTTTTCTTTCTGTTTTCTTCAACTGGGAACTTGTTATTTGCATAAAAAACTTGTTATTTCCCTTCAGTTTTTCCATCCTATTTGTACTTCGTTACTGATTTCTCTATCAATATTTCCACCTTCATCTGCAATTGGTCCGAACTATCTACTTTCTTAATGTTTTCTCCATCTAGAATCAGGTCAGATGAATCGTTTCCTCCCGTAGCATAGTACGTACATTTCGTCTTAGTTTTAATTATATTTTCTCTTGAACTTTTATTCAACTGTTCTAATTTTCTTCTGTTCTCATACACTTGGCTCAGAACACAGAACAGCATAATCTACATAGCAATACACCGACGATGTCCAGTTGGACACTCTGTGACGTCACAGTTTGAAGTCCCTACACTCAGTATACCAAGTACAAACTTGAAATAACGGGCATCAAATGTGGCGTTGAAAACTGCAGTAGTGACAACCAGTAACGGCATCGATAACGTAGTCGATGGTTTTGCAGTTATGCTACTTATGGATTCATGATTACTAAAACACTGCCAAAACTTGTTTTTATTCCTTTCCCCTACCTTTACTCTACCCTTACTTTGCTCCACCTATTCTTCACAGTCCTTTCTTCAATCAGAAAACCGTGCTCCTACGTCATACATCGGCCGACTGGAAATGACTAGCATACACCATAGCGCTTCGTCTCCTACTCCTACTGTTATTGGAACATCACCACAGTGAATAATAATAATAACTAGGCATGCATTAATTGCAAATCTGAAGCTAAGCGATCGATCTTTATTGGTTATTCATAGAATTTTTTAGTTCATCAATTGGTTTCTTGAACGAACACGGCATGCAAATACGTAGTTGAATTTTGCATATCAACGAAAATCATAATGGTTTTGAAAACTTGTGTTCGCAGCACAAAACTAAAAGGGTTTCGCCCTATTTCTAATGTTGAAAATTGTATTTTCCATTGTTTACAATGAAAATTCACCCCGAAATGTTTTTCCAAGGTTAAGTCTATGGGTATGCCGTTGTTCGGTGATTGTTCCTCAGTATTATGTCCGATCGATAAATGCAACATTTTACAACTCTCAGCGCCCGCTCTCGAATCATGTCAGTTTAGTTAAAACGGTTCAGGCATCTCAGGGGAGTATCCGAATAAGCAAACCGAAAGTCGATTAGAGAGGAGTTTCGCTCCAATAATAATAATAATAATAATAATAATAATAATAATAATAATAATAATAATAATAATAATAATAATAATAATAATAATAATAAATAGTTCAGAGCTGAGACTTGCGGTAAATCTACTTCAAAATCGTTGACTTTCCGACATTGTTTCTCACATTTACTCTAACCTTTATGTGCATTTTTTTCTTCTTTTTATTAACCCTATGGATTTCTCTGTGCATTCTTTTCTTGGAATCTTTTTCATAGTTAACTTGGAACTCTAGGATACATCTTTTCCCAGGTTCATGAACATGAGAGTAGTTCCCTCTGCTTTTCCTTCTATTTTTCTATTCATCTGAATCTCAATGAAAATCTCGTCTAACGTTTTCACTCGATACTGGTTATTCTAGGCTTGGATCTATATACATACTCTTCGTCTTATTTTCAAGACGCTTCGTAAATTAATTAAAAATAAAACCTGACCCAAGAAAACATTTATTATTAATAATAATTCGTGTTGTAGTTTCGGCAATATATCAGTATCTTCATCAGACGCATTATGAAAGTACAGCTTATATATTTGAGAAAATGAGAGGTCATTTTCAACAACCGATAAGATGTTTCCTTCAACTTTTTTTTTATATTTCTAAAGTTTTAATTGGGTACAAATCTCAACTTTCAATTAGGTTTAAACTTTCACTTTCTAAAACTCAACTTGTGATTAGGCACACACACTTCTGCTCTTCTTATCCATTGTGCTTCTTTCCGCTCCCTTATAAGGACTACAAAGGCAAAGAAGAAACATTATAAGGAAGTGGAAACAACCAGAATGGATAAGAAGAAAGATATTAATAAATTTGACTAGTGGACTAAATGTACATGATTTTCTGAAACAAGGAGATAGATAGAATAAAGGAGAAAGAGGACAAAGGGACAAAGCGTGCAGTGTAACGTGGGATATGAGGGTAGGATAACGTGGATAAGTTGTCTGCCTAATAAGGCAGTTGAGAACTATGCCTAATTAAAAATTTAGAACTGTAAAAGTGAAAGAGAAAATCCAATTTATTGTTAGAAATGACCTCCTTTCATTTTCTGAAATATTTAAGCCGCAGCCTGAACTTTCATAACATATCTGATAATGGTATTTATATATATGCGAAACTATAACCCAGATTAGTAATAATAAGCATGTGCTTTGGACAAATTTTATTTTTATTTATGTTTGGCTCAATTTAAAGATAGGTTTCGTCGTTATTTTACGCGTCATAAAACCAAACTGTCTTTTGTTACCGTGTCCTTATTTCTGAGCCCTTTTCTATAATTCTCTCCAAACCTTAATAGTGAGCGAAATTATTTACTGAATATGCATGAATTCTTACAATCGGGATCATCTTGTTTTCCTTTGTAATTGGGCATAATTGTACTTCTTCATTTACCTGTATCTTTTCCTCTTTATACATTTTCCTCATGTTCCATACTACTTCAGAACCATGTACCAAAAGCTTTCCATGCTTCCGATGGATTCCATCTGAAATTGAAATGAATGTTTTTAGTATAACGTCCCACAGATATGGCTAAAGGAGACGGATGATTAATGATAGTGGATGAGTGTGAAATTAACTTTTTGTGCTCCTCAACCGAGAATCGAACTCGGGACCACACGCACTAGAGACAGACACTAGCCATTAGACCAATGAGGAAGGTTGGATCCCATCTGCCCCAATAGCTTTCCCATTCTTCATTTTGCTTAAGGCTTTATTAACATACTGTAGTAAAGTATATTTATAAAATCTCATGGAAGCAATGATTTTTATCGACCCTTCTGTAATTGTTTATGCATACATATATACATACAGACACAACATAACTCATCATAAAATAGGAGAAAATTAACAACACAGTTTAACGAAAGTTGACTAAACTTTCGCCTATTTTCTCAAGACATTAAGAAAAGAATAGATAGGTGGAAAATAAATACACAGAAAAGAGTAGAGTCTGTGAAACACACACAACGTAGTCATGGAGTCATGAAATACACTTTTTTTCTGAAAGATTTCTTTTACCACCCATATCCCTGTTTTTAGAACTCATTCGTTCTTTATACCTTACTATTGATACCATTTTGCTAATGATTTGTTTTTTCTTTCCATTTCTCATCATTGATTTAGTATTTTAAACATTTGTTTCTCTCCCATATTTATCATAACTTTTCCAAAGCCTTATAAAAAAATATGTCGATTTTTTAGTTCATATGAGATCCAGCTTCAAAACCAATACATTTTTCCTTTTTATATCTTATGGAAACAGCATTTTCTTAGGCAGAGCAATATTCATATTTTGATGTTCATATTTAATGTTAGAAAGAGCACACAGATGTACTTTTCCAAAATATAAGTATAACCCCGATTTAAACCTTGTGTATTACCGTGAAATATATAGCATAGGAGATACCCTGGGGTCTCTTTGAGACCCCAATTAAAATCAAGTAATTATTGGTGTTCCGTAGAGAAATTTTGTACAGGTATATTTCAAAATAATACTTTATTGCATTGCTCTCTAACTCAGACTGTCATCTTCGACATCACTGATATCATTGGCATCCAAAATAGAAAAGAAATACTTGACAAGCGCGTCACGAGATATCAGGCACAACTATAACCCAGAATAGTCAAGTTATGTCATATTCTCGGGATTGTTGCCGGAAGTAAGAGGATTTAGCCCTTTGAAATTAGCCACTTTCTTGTTCACAAGCTGTTCAAAAATATAAGCAGGTTTCAAGATATCTATTGTTTCAAACTGTAACTTGAGAAAGAAAGAGACAAGCCAATAAACAATTTAGTGTAATGCAAGTTAACTTTTTTCATACTACGTTCCCAACTTACTTTGTTATGTCAATAATGAAATAATTTTCGGGAACAATATATTAGTAATTTCTGTCGTCTATTGAGCATTATGAATGCTACTTATTTCGCTCGTTTGATAAGAAAAAAAAAAGAAAGAAATAATTGATTACTTATATGAGTATTACCTTACGGTCCTTTAACAACTCCAGGAGTAAAAAAAATCACGTTTTACATAACATCAAAACAACAGCAAACCAAATTTTGTGTTCAATGTATTAAGCATACACTGGGAAGAAAATACAAGAACAGGTTTTGAAATACTCATATTCATTTGAACAGATATACTACATTAAATATCTCTGGGATCCCAAAAGGACCCCAAGGTAGTATACAAGAGTTAAGAAATTGCTGGGGATTTACAACGATAAACTGGTTCCTTTTTAGTTATTAACTTGAGCCATTAAAAATGACAACAACTTCTATGCAATCCCTTCCATTTATTTATATCTTGTTTTCTCTGGTTTCCCCTGACAACCTGCTATCCAAAACCTTATTATTTTAGAACATTTGAGTATCTTTATATATATTGACAATCATATTATTTAAAAACATTTCTTTCTCTTCTTCAGATAGTAACAGCCTAGTACATATTTGGAATATCTTATGGCCCCAAAATACAAATATACAATGTACAATGTATTGTTGTATATTATGGCGCCCGACGGACTTTTCTTTTTATTCATTAACTTCATAAAAAGGAAAAAGAATTCTGGACCGTTTACTTTTATATATTCATCATTTGAATTTTCGAATGCACCTCGTACACTTGAAAATTACAATTCACATATATATATACATATATCTTATATTTAATTTTATAACAATATTATTATCATATTTATCATCATACTTATTTTAAACTCTATCATCATTTTTATTTATTTATACATTTCAACGACGATAACGCACATTCGAAATTTGATTTACAAGTTGTTTGACTTTTAAGTCCTTTTTCGGGTCCATTAAATGCTTGTTATAAGATAATAATTATTTATTTGGGCATTATGAAGAAGGTTTTGAGAAAGATGTATGTGATATTCATATAGTTGTTCTTTGAACACGAAAATGATCAAATATAAGATATATTTAAACAAAATATAGATTAAGATTGAAATATCGATGATAATCAGAACATAGCATAATAATTAACGTCTTATCAGCATCATAACATGAATAATGTGATTGATATTTCATTTTGGCAATCACAGGAAAACACATAAATAGTATGAAACACAAATGTTAAGTAATATACATAACATTAAGAAATATGTGGCCATATTAAGAATCAATTAGATATGTCTTTTCAGACGCCCCTACATTAGGTTAAGTCACATGACCAATAAATTCCTTCAAATCGCATTGAGAATCATAAATCGGAATACGGTTTTACGCTTTCTTTGCTTCTACAGTTCTTAGTTTCTTAGTTTGAGAATTTTTTCCGTAATTCCTGCCATCTGAATAGCATTTCTGACAAATCATATTATTTCGGCTGTGATTAGACAGCATCATGTTACCGATAAAATTAGGTTCGGATGCACAATCACTATCACTGTTACTACTATGATTAGGTTCATTTGCATCACCGGTAAAATTAAGTTTGGTTCTCTTTCGTTTTACTGATGTCGAGATATCGTGTCTCTTAACATGTCTGTATCTATTCTTTCCACAATGCTCACGGTACTTTGTCCTACCACGGGTTTTGTTTCTCCTGTGATTAGGTCCAGTTGTATCACCGGTACACATGAATTTAACATCTTCCGGCACATAGGGATCACACTTCAATCGCACATGAATACATCGAAGTTGGTCTCGATTAATGTTAGTCTGATTTAAACTAGCAATGTATTGCATCATTGATGGATTTTCAAAACTTTGCAATATCACACTTGGATGACTGAAATTAACGCACTTCATCACATTATGTGAAAGCATCATCGGAGTGTTAACTAACATCATTCTGGTCTTATCATTAAATGCACAGTTCAACAGATTCAACTCAATCGGCCACTCAATACAAACACTGTTGGAAACACACGTCTTCTTTCTGCATTTCACAAATATTGGGATCAGGTTATCTCCTGCTACATGAACCACATGATTAATATCATGTTGGATATACGGGGAACGCAGATAGTCAATAACGTTCTCAAGATGAGGATGATTATAACTTTTCGCATACTGATACCTACCAGAATCTTCGTTATACACCACATCAGTATGACAATTAAAAATATTTGAACGAAGAGAGAATTCGGGATAATCCGATCTAACCAATACAGCAGTATGCTTATACGAACATTCAGCTAATCCTATCCAAAGTTCCTGCATTTGGTCCCGCTTACCATCATTGCACTGCTGAAGTTGCTCTAGCTTTTCATCATCGCATTGCTGCAATTGATCTAGCTTTTGGTCCAACTTTTCCAGTTGCTGGTTTACCTTTGCAAACTGTTCATCGGTACGTCGTGCTTGGTCCTGAGCCTGTTCCTTGATTTGTCGGGACAATTCTTTCAATAAGTCCATTATGTTGTCTGAAGAATTCATGGCTCAATGTTGTTCGCTTCTACTCTTCTTCAAAACGATACAACTGTTTCCCGGTTTCAAAACGATACAACGGCACCATATACAACGATAAACTGGTTCCTTTTTAATTATTAACTTGAGCCATTAAAAATGACGACAACTTCTATGCAATCCCTTCCATTTATTTATATCTTGTTTTCTCTGGTTGCCCCTGACAACCTGCTATGCAAAACCTTATTATTTTAGAACATTTGAGTATCTTTATATATATTGACAATCATATTATTTAAAAACATTTCTTTCTCTTCTTCAGATAGTAACAGCCTAGTACATATTTGGAATATCTTATGGCCCAAAAATACAAATATACAATGTACTGTTGTAGATTTTCCACCTTAAATGAGATTTTTCACTATATAGGCATTTGGTATAAAAGAGGTGTAGATCATAGAAAATTTTCTTGTTAAGATTTAGTATGTGTGATTTTAACTTTTTAACATTTTGTGCTTTTAAACCAGTAGATCTGAATGCTTTTGAAGATTATTCATTTAAAAATATTAAATATTAACACACACACATACACACACACACACACACACATATATATATATATATATATATATATATATATATATATAGAGAGAGAGAGAGAGAGAGAGAGAGAGAGAGAGAGATAAATATTCGATCAAATTGTTAAATAACAAAAGAATTCATTGAATCCAACGTATTGTTTTTTAGAAATATGTTTGCTATCAAAAGACTGAAAAATAGAGAGCGAAAATTATTTCAAAGTAAAAATTAACAAAAATTTGGTGAAAAAGAGTTGTTAACATTAACATTTTTGAGCTCAGAAGAATAATGTTGGTCCTATTGTCTGTCAATAGTATGAAAATATTGTCATTGGTTTTTGTCGATGTTTATCGAAATACCCATATACAAGTGAACTTGTCGATCCTAGTAAACATATGGCGTAACGTGAGCATTTTATATCAGTACTATCTATTTACTAATTTTTCTTTTGTATTTCCTTAAATGCGTTTTTAAATGGCTTATGTATATGTTGTTACTTTTGGGGGACCAAACAAATCTTTCGTTAAAAGCGGAAACGTAAAATCAGGGTTATAATGTAGAGATGTTTGGATGGCATTTCAAGTAATGGTACTGGTACTTTTCATTCATCTGCTGTTGTGTAGCTGTTATCTTACACTCTTGACTTATAAACTGTGTGTTTTCCTAATCAATGTCGTGTCATGTGTCAACAGGTTTTAACTTAAATGGATGTTAAGTTTTTTGTGATTATTATATTTTGTTTATTTATAAGTATTTGTTCTTACATATGCCAGATACACTTAGAAAGCCAGTTTTGGTGAGATATCCAATATAATTTAACAATATTTGGAACACTACACACAAATAACCGGTTACAATCACTAAGCAAGGAAATTCTGTACATATCATTCAAAAGATTCGGTTCAAATTATACTGCGTTTCGAATATGTATAAGACTCAACCTCGGGCATGTAAGGAAACGAACACTGGTCTTCCGGTTTTCTATGAGTTACAAACACGAAAGCTGTGAAAGGAATAATTCCGGGAAAATAATATTTAATTTGCCTTTTGGCTAAGTGGCTTAGGAGTTATTGTTTAACAAAATGAAGGGGGTATAAAGTTGTTAGTAAAGAAAAGTTTGTCAGTCAAAAGTAAAATCTGCTTCCTGGTCAGTTCTAATGGTTGTAAAATCGTTCCACTAAGTGTTGTAGAAATGCACTCCTAAATACCTTTGGATTTATTAGTCAGTGTGTCTAAAATTACACACAAGGTATTGGTACTCGAGGTATTATAATTGCCTCCAATGAAATGTAATTGCTTTAAGTTTGAAGACAGAGTTTTTCTACCAACAGAATATTTTAGCAGTAGGTAAATCCTTTCATCTCCGCTTTAAGGCAATAGGTGCTCTTGAAAGATTATATCGTTGATGTTTTGGGGATGTTGCAGATACTTGGACGATATTCTCTTTCGTTATCAAAGTAAAGCTAAATTCTCTTTCATAAACAGTTCCTTTAGTAATATTATAAAATTAGAGTTACCTTTGATAAAGAAGAAAATCAGTGAGTTTATTTATTTTATATTTATAAATTTAACATAAAAATTATAAATTTATAAACAAAATGTTTTACGAAAGACTAACGTCATATTTTGTATATATACACGACATTATATGACCTGAAAATGTAGGTAACATTCGGATTTTTTTCTCTGTAAAGCCATCTCGTTGTTATACTTTGAAAAAGAAATGAGAAACAAAGGGATATATATATATATATTTTTTTTTTTTTTTTTTGAAATTCCGTATCACCAAGGGACGTACCAGCTATATACGGTGTAGAATGAAACTAGTAATGAGTTTTCCGATTATTAAGGAATCTTTCTTCATTGATTCGTTCATTAAACATTCTTTCTTCATTGATTCGTTCATTAATCTTTCTTCATTGATTCGTTCATTCGTTCTTTCTTCATTGACTCATTCATTAATCGACGCAACGTTTAACACATTAACGTTTTAATCAATCTAAATAGAAATTAATTTTTTTTTCTTTCTTTCTTACGAAAACTTAAGTCTTAACCCCAATTTTGATGGCCAATAACTCAGAAACCAAAGGTTTATATAGCAAACTGTTTAACATGCCTACTAAGCAAGTCAAGGTTTGCTTCCATGCCGAGTTTTGTCAAGATCTGATGACGTACGATATATATCAATTAAGTGTGAAAAATGAACATCAAACTTTGGAACTCTCACAAGATTTGAAGTACTATAAATGCCGCGTTATTAAAGACAGTAAAATTATTACTGAAAGGACATTACAAAGTTGTTTTACATTCGATCCAAGAATTCACATTTGAATTTCGACAGTTGACGTTTCTTTAAAAATTGGATTCCGATAATTTTTTCGAAATATGAAAGTCATGCAGGCACTTCCTTTTTGATACGTGATGATCCGATAACTGTGGAGCTTGCTGACCTCGGCCAACGTGTAGCAACATCTGTGTTTTCTTAAGGAGTGTTCACAACGTGAAACTAAGTCATATTTGAATCTGTTATTTTAACTTTTTGTTCGTTTCTTTGCATGCTCGAGAATGAGTTTCGAATTAATTCGAAAGTCATAACTTGCTGCAAATTCTTGAATGGTAAGTACAGTGTTTTTCTAGGTGATAATTAAATAAGTTAAATAAATAAATAAACTAATTGTGCGGTGAGAACTTTAGTAGTTCGTACATAATATTTGAATGGCATACGTATATTTTACTTGTGCTGTGTTGTAATGTATTTTATGTGTATAGTCTATGGCAAAATGCGTGAGATTTTTTTTTTTTTTAAGCGGTAAAATATAATATAAGAGACCCTTCACTTGTAGTAAACATTCTTGTGTACTATCTTTTACAATAGAATAATGGCGCCCAACAGCTAGCATCTGAGGCCACAGTGTACATTATGTTAGAGGATGTGAACGATGAGATCCCCCTCTTCACAGAACGTGAACAAGAAACAGTCCTTGAAGGGGAGCCTATTGGTACCAAAGTGACACAAGTAAACGCCATCGACAAGGACGGAACCTTCCCCAACAATCAGGTAAGTGCTCCCATTTTATACCCGTTATTCTTTCATGATTTGTGTGATTTTTACAAGAAAGATGTTCGTATAATGCAGTATCAACTGGCATTCTGTGCAAGTAGCGGTTACAGTGACGAAGACACGTGAAACTTTCTGTCGTGATTTCTGTTCCTGAGTGTTACTCAAATGTTTTGGAAAATACCGCCGGGAAAGTAGCTTCTTCCTCTACCTTTGATGTAATGTCCTTTTACTGTTTGCTGTCAAACATACTTAATAATTACCTCTCAATGTAACTATAGATTTTTTTTTTAAAATACAAATCTACACCTGTATTGTTAAACGTTAGTTAAACGAAAAGTAACACATGCTGTAAAGTATGATCTATATTTTGACTACAATGTATATTCCTTTTAATTTACCCTATTAAAAAGAAAAGCACTGCTACGTTTCCACACGCAGTTGTAATGAAATAGCACTATAATTACTTAAGGAACGTATGGAACATTTATTTATATTTTTAACACTAACCACCATGTTCCGTAATGACAGATACTTGTAATAATTATCTGGTATATTTCAAAGACTAATTGATCTTCTTCCTTTTTCATGAATAAGTTGCGTCCGTTGAAAAAAAAAAAAAAAAAAAAAAAACACGTCTAAGGATTTTGGACGAGTTAAAACATGCAAGCAAGATACGAACATGTAAAAAAAAATATCGCAACCCTTGTTGTTTCCAGAAGAAGAAGACTGATTAGTGTTTGAAATATACTAGATAATTACTTACAAATATCTGCCTTCAGGGAACAGGGAGTCGAGTGCTCGAAATATAACGAAGTGCTATTCGGTTCTTCATTTTTAGCAGCATAAAGAACAACACAAGTTCGCAGGCATGCTGTAGGATGCATTTTCTTAAACTAAATCTTAACCTTGCACCACAGTGTACATTATGTTGGGAGATGTGAACGACGAAGATTTCCCTTTTTCACAAAACGTTATCAAGAAACTGTACTTGAAGGGAAGCCTTACCGATTTGTGGTGCAAGGTAAGATTTAATTTATTCTCCTCTTTGTTTAAATTTGTTGGTATACATGCCTTCCGCCATTTGCATCAAAATTGTAGAAGATGGTTAAATCAAGCTCTGCTGAAAGAAGGAATTCGTAAGTAGGTTTGCTGCTATCACCTGACGACAATACGAGGAGATAGGAGCGGTGTGCGTAGTACATGAGTCACCGCAATACGCAATCGGTGTGCAGTAAGAAATCCATTAGTAGTACAAACTTAAAAAAAAAAAAAAAAAAAAACTCTTTACTTTTTAAAGGAAGGGTAAATTGTGGAGCCATGATTAGACGGAGCAAGTATATCCAACACTGCCAATGAGTGTCCAGGTGCATGACGGCATACAGAACTCAGGGCAAGAAATCATCAAGCAAGATAAATAATGGGCAGGAAGCAAAGCTAGGAGAGAAGGATTGGCAAACATTGAAGATAATTGTCACAAACTACTAAATAGCTAATGTGGCAGAACTCAATCAGCATCTGGAACGACCTGTTTCTATAATCACAGTGCGACGAAAGCTTCGTAACTTTTCACAGTTGCGATCGAATTGGAATATCGGGACCTCCGATCGTTACCGCCAGATGGTGCACAGAACATAAAGTACAGACCACCAATGATTGGAAGAGAATAATATAGTGTAATAAGTATCTTTGTCCTTGTTTTCATGAACAGATTAGTTTACATATGGCGGACGTTCAGAGCTATATGCTCCCGACTGCCCACTTCCTACCATTAAAGTGAATTTAAAGGAGCACTAATGGCCAGTAGATGGCAGCTCATTTTTCCTATTTTTCTTGTGTATTTTGTATTGAGAGAAAAAAATTCAAAATAATTCAATCAAGTTCAAGAAATCAATGTTCAAATTTTGTCCCAAAACAAACTGAATCATTTTGAAACAATAATCCGTGCACTTTTTTGATGATAATTTGTTTCCTTTCTTTGTTGAGGGACTTTCGAAGTGCATTATTGGAAGCATGCTTCTG